>NW_028263384.1:23079280-23390172 GCF_051168715.1 Poecilia mexicana | reverse complement strand
GATTGATATCTGGACTTTAGACAGGTATACGTAAAACCCGCAATTCAGCAAACCTGGACCAGATTCTTCTAGGCTGAATAAATGTTTAAGATACATTTTATGTGCCATGAAACCTTCACCCAGTTTTTGAAAGCTGAGAAAATACATACCAAACTGAATGAAGCTTAATTTTGAAAGCAGTGTGGCTCTCCAAGCTGGCACAAATCAGATGCTGACCCAGCATTACTTTAAAAAAATTTGTCAATTATAAAATGCTTTCTAACTTTGTAATTTAGTAAACTTTTCTGTTACTTTCCTCTGAACTTTTGTTTTCCAACAGCTAAAGCTACTGTATCTCTTTCTGTTATCAGTGAACAAATAGCTTAGAAAAGAACAAAACAATGTTGTTGTCCTAAATGGTTACTGATGTCAGCTTTTAGTCATCCTGGTTTTATTGAAGTGAGGACACTTTGTCCCTGGCTGTGACCCTACCTGCTCTCAGCCATTGGCATCTACAATAGTTTTGAAGAAATTTGCCTGAATTACAACACATTTAATTTTTCACTGGAGTTAATGAGGTATTTTTGAATTACATTGAATGTAAAAAAATGTATACCCTTTTTGTATATGTGGTGGGATGGTGTTCTCACATATAATTTTATTATATTTTAAAGAGTTTCCTTTTTTATTTCCTATCAGAAATTAATTACTTTATTAATTTTTTTTTATCTTAATCTGTCAGGGTCAAGATAAATTAATATTTCAGTGTGACAAAGATGTACCGGAAGTAAGCTTTTATTTTGAAAGCGGCTAAGCGAGGATACCGTAATACAGCTTACCATCGCGCATAGTGAAACCGAGTGAGGTGCGGTTAGACCTCAGCCCTTGTTTAGAGGTGGGAGATGAGCAACCACGGGCTGTTTCTCTTTGGTTGTATGAGATGGTCTGTGGAGGCTGGCTGTGGCGGTGAAGGAGGTTCTCCTGGAGGAGGGACAGGGAGACGGAGGTGCGACGTGGAAACCCGCAGCGCCGTCTTTCTATCTCCTGAAGTAAACAAATGAAGTTACGGTGAAACAATGAGAGCAGACTTTCAGTTTTCAGAACAACCTGATCTGATGACATGAAATGAGACTCGGCTAACGGAGTTAGAATTTGTAGGAAAATTCCGTCGCCATGGACGAGGGACTGACTATTACTTGTATATCTGTAGCGATGTTTGTGGGCACCTTCCTACTAGGATTCATCCCACTGTTGTTCCGACTCTCTGAGGTAAGTATGACTTTAACTTCCTCGTTAAACAAGGTCATCAGGCAGATTTATCACGGTTGGTTTAAATAAGTCCTCTAATATAGTTCATAGCGATGATGGTCTTCCAGGGCCGGTCAAAGATTAAGTGGAGCCCTAATCAGGAAGTGACTAAGCCATCAGCCACCACGGCAACACAGTGCTTAATTGTTTCCAAGTTGGGTATTTAGGGCTATTTTGTTCTTGCACTGATGGTGAGGGTTTACTGCTTCATGCAACCAAATTTACTTTGTATTTGCAGATTCGCCATTTTGCAGATATTTTGCGGAATGTGACTCCAAATTATTTGCAGAAAACCCCACCTATTTTCAGATTTTTCAGTAGAGCATGTCTGAAATATTCAAAAGAAAATGCAGCTTGGGATGCAAAATACTTGACACATTATTGGCTGACGCATGCAAAGCAACCAATCCAGCAGCGCCATTCATTTTCCAATGTGCTGATTGGCTGCACTCCTAAGGCTGAAATAAAAAAAAAAACTGTAGATATTAGCTTCTGAACTATTAGATTGGGCTGTTACTAATGTTTTAGATGGGTCTCAGATATTTGTGGATATTAGCTATAGCTAACTTAAACCTGACCTGATGTTTCAATAGACTATATTAGATTTTTGATTGGAAAACAACTGAGTGTATTTGAATTTTGCCCTTTACTCCTGACAGAAAAGCCTGCAGTTTGTGTCCATCTTGGGGGCGGGTCTGCTGTGCGGGACAGCGCTGGCCATCACCATCCCGGAGGGTGTGGGCTTACTGGAGGATTCGTGGAGAGGTGAGCTCACTGTTTGAAATTTAAAGAAGCTGACTTGCACCACTCCACCTTCTCTGTCCCTAGTTGTCTTGACAACAGATGTGATGTGATTCAGTCCGTCTGCTCCCACCAAATTTGCATGAGTGTTTCATCGTAAACCATTGAAATCATAGCTGAAAGCAGGCTCAGTTGTCTGAACGTGTCCTCGCCTGCTTTGTTGTCCCTTCCTCTCGACTTCGTCTTCTCTTTGCAGAGTCCTCCTCTGATGCTCCATCCGGCCCGAATGCCAGTGAAAACACTGCGCCTTCCACAAAGGGAAGCGCCCCACCTCGCTTTTATATCAGCGTGTCTTTGACGTTCGGGTTTACCTTCATGTTTGTTGTTGATCAGATTGGAGGATACATTTCCACGCACGGCGAGTTTAAATAACTTTCACTTTAAGCTTCATTTTTTATATCAAGCTTACCATTCGTATGCTGATGATTTAAACACGTTTGGTTTCAGGTCAAGCAGCACATTTGTTGAATAATAAACACATCACAGCCACTCTGGGGCTGGTTATCCATGCTGCAGGTATGTCCATCAAATATCCTCTGGACATTCACTTTCAGAAGTATTCATATTTCTTAAAGTTTTTTTATTTTATTTTGCAAAATAAAAACTTCAGTGTATTTTATTGGGAAGTTATGTGATAGTCAGAGCAAAACAAAGTAGGGCATATTTCTGGGGTGGATGAAAAAAAGAAAAATCTGCACCCCTAAATAAAATTCAGTGTAACCAAATGCATTCAGTCTGTTTGTTTGTAATTTTGTCACTGTATAAATCCAGCTGCTATATGAAGGTGTAACGTATTTTTCAGAGAATATTAATAAACCGGCAGCATATTGAAGGCCAAGAAATACACGACAGCAATAACATGGAGCACAATTCAATCTGTCCTTTGAAAACAGAATATGAAACAATTTTAGGGCCAATCAAGACACATCTGAAAATCATCCACACTGCTCTGTATTGGACCATCACTTAAAATCTGAATAAAACGAATTGCAGTTTGTGGTTGTACTCTGACAAAAATGTGTTGCAAACCACTTCATCTGCTGGTTTGTGTTTGCTTAAGCTGCAAAAGGAAATTGGGGACAAAAGCATGAAAAATGTCCAACCAAACCCACTTATTCATTCCTTCATGTGACTTATCATGGGATTCCTGCGCTCTGTGAGATCTCAGTCTTATTTAGCGTGGCTCAGAGGCTTTGATTCCAAATTGCTTAAACAAACATTTGCTGAGCTATCAGTTAAACCCACATTAGTGCACGTTATAAAATCACATTATCCACTTTCTAAAATATTGGCTGTGATTTATAACAACAATAATGACTCTTCTTGCGTCCAGCCGATGGATTTGCTCTGGGCGCTGCCGTCGCCACGGGTCAAGCGACCGTGCAAGTGATTGTATTTTTTGCGGTCATTCTACACAAGGTGAGAGAAATTGTCAGCTGGATGAAGATGTAGACATATTTAACAAGATGTGACAGAACTGATGGCATCTGTGTTTTTGTTTTTTTTGGCGGGGGGTTGTTGACTCACAGGCTCCTGCTGCTTTTGGTTTGGTTTCCTTCCTGATGCACGCAGGCCTTGAGAAGAAAGACATTCAGGGACATTTACTGACCTTCTCAGCAGCAGCGCCCATAGTCGCTATCAGCACTTACTTCATACTGCAGGCGGTGGGAGAGCACACATCCTTCACATTGATAACCCTGTCAGTCTCTGCTGTCTGCTTCTGACCCGTTACGTGCATCTGTGTGTGTGTGTGTGTGTGTGTTTGTCAACAGACTGGAAGTTCCTCTCATAACCAGCTGAGTGCAACCGGAGTGGGAATGCTGTTCTCGGCAGGGACTTTCCTTTATGTTGCCACGGTGCACGTTCTCCCTGAGATCAGCAGCAGCAGCGCAGCAGAACCCTTCTCTAACCTGCAGGAGGAAACGGGAGCAGAAACCCACAAGGCGAGATATCTGGGTCTCCTGGAGAGCCTCACCCTCATCCTTGGCGTGGGGCTCCCGGTCATATTGGCCCTCAGCTTGCACGATGACTGACGGAGTGTTTACTGCGAACGATGCAGAATAACACTTCCAAAACAAAATCTTGCCAAGTATTCTTTGGTCTAGTTTCTAGTGCAAATATCTTATTTTACACTTGAAATAAGACAAAACTGACGTACAGGTGACTTTAGAGCAAGGTATGGGAGGTGGTTTTAATTCAGTAATTTCTTAATATCGATGGAAAAGTACTGCCAGTTGAACAAAACATTTAAACGTCTAGTTATATCTAGTACTTTCCACTGGTATTATGGAGTTATTGACTGAAAATAAGTTCGTTTATTGTGCTTAAAGGTTACTTGTAAGTTAGTTAGTTCAAATGTACTAAGATATTATTTCCAGTAGAAACTAGACCAAAAATACTTGGTAAAATGTAGTATTTTTGCAGTGAAGACAGAGTGAATGAAAACCCGTCCCCACGTATCTCAGCGGTAGGTTGTTCCTCATGGGCGCGCTCCTGATTCAGACTAGCCCAACCCTTGAGCACTGCCATTGTTCTTGGATCAACAAAGCTTTTCAGGTTTTGAAAGGACTTGGATATTTTATACGTCGCTATCCTTCAGCTGAGTTTCCAGCACAAGTAAACAAAAAGAGGGACATTTGTTATGTGTTACAAAGATGTATAATTTTCTTGAAAAACGAAACCGTGATCAGGAGGGTAGATTTACAGGAAGAACAAGATAATAATTTGATACTGTCATGTGCACAGTATGCGATCTAGTTTGCACAGTTTGTACTAGTTTTGTGTTTATTTTTAAGAGTTTGACAGGAAAAGGGGCAAATTGGAGAATTGGAGAGAAACATTCCTCCTCATGGTTCCTCAGAAACAAACTTGTCTTTTATTTCTTTTCTTAGCCGAAATGCCAAATGTGACGCCTGAACTACATTAGAGCCATATTATTTCATAACTTATAGTTTTCAACAGTGGATGTCTGATTTATTTTTAAGAGTGTATTTTAAAGTTTTGACTCTATAAAGCTGTCTCTATTTAAAATGTGCAATAATCATTAAAATAAACTGCAACACCTTTAATTTAACACTGACAAGTTTATTAAAATCTGATCTGGAATTGGAGTACACCTGTTCAGCAAAATCTTTGGTGATAAAATTCTGTTGTTACTCCATTGTACAACCGCATTTCACCCATAAGACGGTTCTTTGTCTCCTATAACAAGGTCTGATCCTACAGAGAAGGATTTTTCCTTTGTGCACAATTTCTCTTAATTTGAATTTCTCTGTCATAGATGTCTTAAAAAATAAGCTATTTGTTTTAGAGTTGTGTTTCTTTTGTAACTTTAAACAAACTTTGTTTAGCTGAAGAAAAGGAAAAAAAAAAAGTCTATTAAGGTTGCAAAGGCTGCCGACCTGATCTAGATCATCCAGAGTTCGGAGTCATGGATTCTGCTCTCTTCTCTTCAGCTAAGATGGACGTAAAGACAGGTTGATTTTATCTAAAATGTTCAGATGTTCAAATGAGTTCATTTGACATTCATTCTTCAGAAGGTTCCCAGGGTCTTTAGAAGAGAAAATGCTCACAGCATCACATATCCTCCACTGTGAACTTTCATACTTTTCTACATATTTTTATGTAGCGGTTATTACTTGAAAGCTTTGCCCTTAGTGTCATATGACCAAAACACAGATTTCCATTTAAAGTCCAAGTGCCTCTGGCTCTACTCCTTTATGATTGTGATGGTAGGATAGAAAATATGTTGTTTTTTTTCTGGCATGTAGACCAGAGGAGATGATGTTATAGAGCAGGGATCTGGAACCTGCAGCTCAGGAGCCCACTGTGGGTCCTGAACCCTCCACAGCAGCTCTGTGGCTACTGATCATAACTGATCAAAACAACAGATGGAACAAAAAAATTGTTTTTAATTATGAAGTAATAAAAATGTTAATTTTAGATAGGCTTTTATGTATTTTGATGCAGTGCTTTACTAATTTACTTAAGCCATTTTGATTCTTTTTATATGGACATGGCAAGCTTTTACAATGTGTGCTGGAGACACATCATTTGAAACTGTAATCCAAACAATTTAAAATAAAAATAAACTGTAAATTAAAAAAAAAAATTAGTTTCAGTTGTTAGGATTACAAACAACTGCCTGCCTGTAATTTCCTATAAAACAATAATTAACTCTTGAGTTTTTTTCTCCACTGGAGATTCAAGTTTTTTTTGTGTGTGTGTGTGATATGCTGCCTTTTTACTGGGGGTGCTAACAAATATGGCTGCATCAGGATTAAAATACATTAAGCAAAGTTTAAAATAAAAATACATAAAAAAAATATTAAGGCATGAAATTTGCTCACATTCTGTTATTCTTTAAAATGTATTGAACATATCCATATACTATCACTAAAGTAATAAAACGTTGTTATAAACCTTTACAGCAATGTGGCTAATAGTTTCCATTTACGTGAAGGAACATGATTATCATGTAGCTTAGCTGGATTTCTCCTGTTTTAACCTCAAACGAAAGCCTGCAGTGAGAGACTGCAACAGCAAGACGACGTCAGATTATTCAGTAAAGTGTGCATTACGATGGCTGGTGAAACATTAACTTTTATTTCTTTATATTTGCACTGTGAGCGTTGTTTTATGGCCTTCCTGTCAGCATTCATGCACCCAGTGTCTATAAAAGAAAAGAAAAAAAAATAAACTCTTTAATTCTCTAATGGTGGAAGAACTCAACTCTGCTGACTAACAGCTACTGTGACACATCTGTTGGCTGAGTGAGTGGAAAGGGTTTGCGTAAAACTGGACTCATGCTTGCCTTGACCTTTTCAAAACAGAGTAAAAAAAAAACAACCTTCACATAGTTGCTGAAGGTAAATATGAAAACAAGCAGGAACTTCTACTGTGATTACATGATAAATAGAGATTTCCCCCATGTGAGTTATTTCCTGTAATTCCTCAGAAAGTATCCCTGGAATCCTGCGCATCTTTGCGGCCCAAATTGAGTTCATAGATAGAGTTCATAGATGGTGTTGACAAAGAAAACACACTTTTCTGAAGGTTTTGTAACTCTGTATTCTACCCTCTAGCTGACCTGAATTACACTGTTTTGATCCAAACTAGCAGAAATACCCTCAAGCTGGTAAACTATGGACTTGCGGGACTTGTAAAAAAAAAAAGTTCACCGTGTCACTTGACCTGTTTCTGTTCTCACTAGTTACAAACACAAACTTTAGTGTATTTTAATTCCACTTACTAGCACAAAGTAGCATTTGTGAAGTGAAAAACAGTTCAGTTTTTTTCTTTTTTACAAATAAAAGCAGCATCTGTTTCTTATATCTGTCTGTACCACCTGTGCACATCTGAAAACTAGAGAGAAAAAAAAAGATGTTCGTTGAAAAGAGTTCGAGCTCATTCAGACTGTAAGTTGAGCGTTAAAGTTGGGTTTAGGTCTGGACTTTGACAGGGCCATTGTAACATATTCAGTACTTTGATCTGACCCTTTCCAGTGCAGCTCCGACTTTATGTTTACTGTCGTTCTGCTGGAAGTCGAACCTTCTCTCTAGTTTCAAGTTTTCTTTGCAAAATCTAAATGCAGCCTTGAGATTGACCTACAGTGAAGATGCTGGCTCTCATTTTGAATATTTATGATTTTAACAGGCATAAATGTCGCAGGTAAATGAATAAATAGGTCAAACAAAGTGAGACACAATGTGGACTAATCAAATATAACTTGAAGGATATTTTGTTACATTTTATAAGCAGACTGAAAAAGTAAATGTTGGTATTTCTATGACTCAGTAAGTGTTTAACATTTTCCATGTAGAAACCCAAGTTATAAAATATTCATCTCAAATGGCTACACTGCATAGAAATCCTTTCTCTTAACTAGTTGTTACAGAAAGGAAGTTTATCTGATTTCTACAGAAGGATAAGGCTGCAGTGAGGCAAGTTTTATTTATCTGCACTAAGGGTAGAAATGACTCTTCGAATCGTAAAGGTTGCAGACCTCTAGTCTAATACAAAAGGATATTTTCTGGGATGCGGCAGCAGAGTTTCCAAAGAAGTTCATTGTTAACAGCATCCTGTGTCTATCCCAACCCTGGTTTTATCCCCAGGAGGAAGGATTTTAAATCCAGAAAAATTTGAAATATTTGCTTTTTCACTGCCGTAAAAAGTCACTAAATTGTCAGAAACCATCTCACCTTAACTAGTGATAAAAGTTTAAAATCCTTCATGGAAAAAGTTGTGATTTATAAAAACCTGAAGAAATGCCCTCGTTGCCTGATCTCAGGTTTGATGTTCGGCCGTGTTTGCAGTTCAAACATAGTGTTCCATACTGAGAATAAATTCAGTAAAGATGAAGCGTTTTTTTTTTTGGTTTTTTTTTGAGGCACTTAAGAGTGGATTTTATTCAGGTGTAGCAGAGTAAAGGGGTTGGCAACATGTACATCCCACAATTTGGATGTTTTTCTTCAAAAATTGTTTTGGAAACAATTCCTTTCACTTTACAATGATGCAGCACTTAGAACTTAAATGTGCTGTAAAGAAATAATTAAATATCTAAGAAAAAAAAAAACCTGAGTTGTTTTAGAGTTTAATTCTGCTCATGGAGGCAGTCAGCTGAGCCTCCAGGGCCATCTGGTGGAAGGTCCGGCTGTGTGTCTGCTGCCTGACCCTGTCCCTCAAGTGAAAGGAGGCCTGCACCAGCCTCCGCGCCTCCTCCTGAATCTGCTCCCTCACTTTTTGCAGCCTCTCCCTCTTCCCCTCCTTCACGCAGATGTAGTTCTCTCTGAGCCTCCTGCTGGCCTCCTCCTCTCTCTGGATCTTCTCACTCAGCTGCTGGTGGCAGACCTGTCTGTGTCTGCTTCGTTCTCGTCTCTGCTGAGAGCGGCTCCTGCGCAGCGCCGAGGCGTTCTCGGCGGCTCTCTCCATGCGACGCTGGCTCTGCTGGACCAGGATCTGCTTGTGCTTGAGCTCCTGGACCCTCTGCAGCTTGGCCCTCAGCTGTGCTCTTTGGAGCTGGACATCCTGCCGTGCAGCTCGCTCCCGCAGCCGCCTGTGCTGTGCCTCCGCAGCTCGGGCTCGTTTCTCGGAGGAACGCTGCAGCTTCTTCTCCAGCAAGTTCCTCTTCTGTGCTTCGTCTTCCGCCATCTTCTGCTCCGCATGCCTCTTAAGCAGGATGTGACGCAGCATCTCTCTGTGATTCTCCTCCTGCAGCCGTTTCCGCTCCCTCTTCTCCTGCAGCTCTCTGGTCCTCCAGGCCTTCTCCTCCTTCGCTTCTGCCGCCTGCTTCTCCTTCTCAAGCTCCCTTTTCTCCAGCTCCATCTTCTCCCTAAGCAGTCTCTCCTGGTATTTTTTACGTTCCTCTGTCTGTTTCAGAGCAGCCTCCAGCTTCTCTCTGCGTTGTACCTCAACCACTTCCTTCAGCTTTCTCCATCGGTTCTCCTGGAGCAGCATCTCCTGCTGGAGCTGTGCTGCTTTCTCGTGCTCCAGCCGCAGCCTCAGCCTCCTGCGGGCCTCCAGCTCCTTGTGCCAGTGTTTCATCCTCTGCTTAAGCCTCCTCCTTCGTTCTTTCTCTGCTTGGGCCTGCCTGGCCTCCTCCTTCCTGCGGGCCTCCTGCCGTTCCTGTTCCTCCTGCAGACAGAGCTTCAGGCGCTCCTGCTCCTCCTGATGCTTGGCCAGCATCAGAGCTGCTATCTTGCGATCCCTCTCTGGCACGGTGATGCATGTCTTCCTCTTGATTTCTGAGGTGATCTTCTGCAGTTTCCTCTCAGCAGACGGAGAGTATCTCAGATCTCCCAGACTGAAGCTGCTGATTGTGCTCCTCTCTGGGTCTCTCTTTGGAGAAACAGAGGAACAGGATTTTGCTTTGAAGCAAAGGTCTGCATAGACAGCTGGCTCTGCTGAGTGATTCTTCACCTTCTTTACAACTTCATAGCTCGAGGCTGCATTACTTCTCGGCCATCTGCTCCTTCCGGGTTGAATAATTCTCCCCTGCTCCTTGCTCCACACAGGCATAGGGAAAAGCTTCGATCGTTCCTTCTCATAGGATTCATGCAGAGTCCTCATGGCCTCATAAGGCGCAGCCTGCTGCCCTGCAATCAGCTCGTTCAGAGACCTAATTAGCAGCTGAACCGGTTTAATACCTGGCTGAGTCCTGGACTCCAGCGAGTGGGGACTTGTTATGACGTAGCTGCTCTTACCAGCTCCAGGCGGTTCAGAGTGGTTCAGATCCAGACAGAGAGCAGGTGAACTAGACCTCAGTTCCTCCATTGTAAAAGTTTAACCTGGTTGAAAGCCTCTTCTGCTCAGGAAGGCTGCTGAGCTGAGCGTCTGCCCTGCATGTGGAGCTCAGGAGGAGATTATCAGATCACCTGATCTCTCGCTGTGTAGGATGGATTTATTCTTCTGATAACACCCAGGAGGAGCTACAATGCCGAGGACATTTAATTAGTTCTAACATAGGTTATCAACTTTTTGGTACAACAAAGTGGGAATTAATCTCAGTCAATATCCCAGGAAATGTGTTTTTAAATGATGTAACTCGACAAATCTGCATATAAAGACTTTACCTGTTACTTTAGTCTCCATGATCTGACAAAAAAAAAAAACTCAGAAGAGAAACTGATTGCAATCTGGCAAGGGAAATGTTTGTTTACCATGACAACAGTTCAGCAAATTAAAAATAAACACCAGCTATCTGTCCCAACAGATTCTCCTTTAGCACCATCTAGTGACTGTAACCACGGCAATTGAGCTGGATAGGCAACAATGGTTTCAATAAAATAAAAACAAAACAAAACAAAACAGGAAAACAATGCAAACAATCTGATTTTTGCCCTAGAGTGGCCGAATGGACATGGAAGCCGCTTGAAAAGTTGAGTGTGGCCTTTAAACAGGTAGCCCAGGATGAACAACATTCAAACTTAAATGGCAATCCTAGAGACATTTTAAGTGCACCAGTGCCTCCTGCAACAAAACTCCCACATAACATGTTTCTGCTGCCTGCAGTACATAACTTTTACAATGGTGCTGAAAACTGGCTGACTTCCCGGTCTTGAGTTCTCTTCCAGATATTTGTGCTGATTTATTGTAATTATTCCATATTGCATCACAAGGAAGCAGTACATTGCCTTGAAATACTAGGTTCATCTCCAGTTAATTCAAACCAGACTGTCTAAAGGCATGCTAATATCATTTTGTGATTCAGCAAATTTAAAAAAAACATTCTGGTAATCCTATCAGTTGGTAATTAGTTATGATAATCTACCATCAGTTATGGCACCAAAAATAACTGATTGATACCTGCTGGCCCAAAGTTTGCAACCAGACTATGAGAAACCAGCAACCTCTTCCCAGTGTCAGAATCTCACTGTGGAAGAAACTGCACTAGGTTTTCTAATATGTCTCCTTTTTAATTGATGTTCGCATATAAAATAAGTCAATAGAGTTTCATTTACAATTTTTATATATTCGTGACATGTGGTAGATCTCAGCCAGCTGACCAAGAAAAAGTAGATCTTGGTCTCACAAAGTTTGGGTACCCCTGTACTGCACTAGTGCATCTTATTTAGTCCAACAAAATTGGCGTTTTCCTTTTGCTTTTATTCTGAAAAGTTGTGCATGACGCATCACGTCAACTTCCTGTGTTTGCACGCCAGAACTCTGTAGTTTGAATAGTTTTTGTCTGTTTTTAAAATAGCTCTGACGGTATTCTTTTAACAGATTTTTCAGAATTTTTGTTCGTGTTTGTGTTTTTTCGTACTTTATTCTGTTCGCATTACCATAGTTAAACAAAACCGCTAAAATCAGGTTAACGGCTAACGTTAGCCGAAAGCATCAGCAGTTAGCCGGTAGCTAGCGTCAGCTTTCATTTAGCACGAATCGAGAGCGCTTTATTCGCAGCTGAACTTGTGGGTTTATCAATTCTCAAAGGTAAATGACTTTGTGTTAACTTGTTTCTTAAATATTGCATGCTATGTTATGTTTATATTTAAACTCTGAACATCTACGACCCTGTCGTTACTATAATCATAGCCTGTTTCCAAACTTGCTGAAGGTAACTTTTGATAACTTTTCCCACACCTCCTCGTTTTGCTTTCGCCTTCATGTGGTTGCCCTTTCGTAGAGTCTGTTCTGCAGCAGACTAGAGATGAGAAAGGCCAGAGCGGGCGGTGATGATGAAGCTGTCCGGCAGAACGGATCGTCCAGCCGGAGGAGAACCGATCAACACCCGGGTGACGGAGAGGACCATGACTCGAGTTCCGGTGGTGTGCAAGACGATGATGATGACAACGATCTGGGCCTCAGGAGAGAAATCCGAAGCAAATACAGGGACCTCATCAACTCAGTGCAACGTGAGTTGTTACTGAGAGGCAGCCATAACTATTTAACAAAGCTTTAATGCGCTCATAGACTTTTCTTTCTCTTACAGAAAACAGAGAAGACATGCTGAGTCCCTCCAACAACAAGCTCACAGAAGTCTTAGAAGAGGCAAATAAACTTTTCAAAGATGGTATGTGAGAAATAACGAGGTATTTCTGATTAGGATCTGCAAATTGGTGGCAATGTAATTTCTGCACCAAAGAGTTGAATGTCAAACGGCAAAAGAACTTCAAGAATTTTTAATGAAACCAGCATAATGTGAAGATTGAAAATTAAGACAGTAGTCATGTTTTCAAATGCTGAAATTCTGGGGTAATTTATGCACATCAGTTTAAATTTAAACCTGTAAAAAGTGGCTCTTCAAAATGACAAAAAACATAATTTTTTTTTGCAATATTTTCATATATTACCATGAAACTGGTCACTCATTAAAGTTCTCATTTCTCTTGTGGTTAGTAAATATAAGATAATTGACTTGCAGTGATTTTGTATTTATCACAGAGGTAAATTTCATTACTCTAAAATTATATTTTCACAATAGAGGCTTAGCATAAAATATCTTCTCCGACTTTTTGTTTTTTAAAATGTTACTCTAAACGCTGTGATTAAAAATATTGTTAAATTTTGAGGATTAGAAGTATTTATTTATTTATTTTTTGGTATTTTGATGTTTGACATTGTTAAATGAAAGACTATTTATTTCATTTAAAAATGTCCACTCGTCTTCACATAAACATGGCTTTGTTTCCCCAAACAAAAACAAATGGCGTTTTGAACATTATTAGAAAGTTTTCAAGCTACAACCTGGTACAGCTGATAGTTATGTAACCTTGTTAGTTGTCTAATCAGTTTGGGAAACTAACATTACCAGAATCAGAAATGAAACATTTATGTGTGTTCCCCATACCTAACAGATGCTTTGATAGTTTGATTTTAATATTCTATATTTAGATTTATGTTTTTTTTTTGTCCAGCATACATCTATCCTTTTGGATTAATTGGTATGATGTCACTTTGCTCTCTGTCAGTTCGACAGGCAAGAGAAGCGGCCCTCGATGCTCAGCTTCTCGTTGTGGCTACAGACTTGGGAAAAGAGAAAGCCAGCCAGCTGTTTTCTGAGGGGAGCGCTTTTGATCCCACTGCTTTCGCTGAACATCTAGTGAGTGTGTTTCTACTGGGACCTGGGAGAGCTGCAGAATCAACTGAATAGCTATCAGTATCAATTGCAAAGGGCTGCTTGAATGCATTATTTTATTTATTTATTTTTTGCCATTTGATAAGAGTTCTCACTACCCCGATGCCATTAAATCACATTTACTCAAGTATTCACAACTTTTTTTGCCATGGAGCTCAAACTCGAGTTGTTTCCACTGATCATCCTTGACGTGTTTCTCCAGAAGTCAAATTTAAGCTACAGAAACGTGTCGAGGATGATAAATGGAAACAGATTAACTTTGAGCTTCTTGGCAAAGAATGTGAATACTTACATAATACATTTGCAGAAATTTCAAAAACTTTTTTCCTCATTGTCATTATAAGGTATGTGTTTGTAGAAAGCTGAGGAAAAACGTTAATTTAATACAGTGTAGAAAAAGTGTGTAATAAAGCAAAATGTGGAAAAATTGAAGCGCTGCACACTTTCTAAACAAACTGAGAACCTTGGTGACCAAGATGCTAACGATCACAACGTAACCGCGGAAGACAAATGAAATAAGAGTGAGGAACATACGAGTTAAAAGTTTCTGAAAACATCTCAGTGTTTAACAATAATATCATATTTGCATTGTTCTCTAATACGCTGCCCTTTTCTTTGGAGTACATTTTCTTTTATTGTTCATTGAATTGAACTGATGTCGCAGGAAAACATCTCTTCTTCTCCCAACAGTTGTCCTTCATGGGTCTTAACCGTCTGGAGGACGAGGACGATGAGCCGCCGAACGGCTGTGCCGGCGATGGCTACCTCCCCAAAGACGCCTGGCACCGGCTGGCCAGGAGAGCCGAGTGCTGTTTCAGGACGGCGCCTTCTTTCCACTACATGTGAGTCTCAGAGAGCGTAACGCACCCGCACAGATTTAGAAAACAAAAACCCTCGGGTTTGGCTTATGGTTCTCACATTAAGAAATCAGGAGAGAAAACAAAAACTCCATAAAATCTGTGAACATGAAGTAAGTCACCAAACTCCTGAATTTACCTCTGATTTTAATAATGCTCATATTAGTCGCTGTAGATCAGAGCTTCCACTGAAATTTATTAATTTCCACATCTGGCATGTGGGATGATTCAGTTGGACAGGAGCGATTTCCTGAAGGTAATACTTGAAGCAGTAATAGTACTCCTAATTTTTTCCTTTTTCTGGATAAGTTAGAAGAGCAGAACATCAAGTTTGGAAGAACATTAGTATGTTTTGCAATAGTTCATTCCCTGTTTTCTTTGTCTTAAAGGATGACAATAAAAATGTCGTGAATTAATTTTGCATTCAGGTAATTTGTAAACTTAAGTTTTCTATCAGATTGTATCAGAAGTCTATTTTACAATGCATGTGTGAATCTTCTGCAAGGCAACAAAGTTTAGCTGTAAGTGATTCTCAGTGATCATACGAAATAGATCTGAACGAACTGCAGGAATTGCTCACATGTGAAGTGATTTCAGCTTCACATGTGAAGTGATTTCAGCTTCACATGTGAAGTGATTTCAGCTTCACATGTGAAGTGATTTCAGCTTCACATGTGAAGTGATTTCAGCTTCACATGTGAAGTGATTTCAGCTTCACATGTGAAGTGATTTCAGCTTCACATGTGAAGTGATTTCAGCTTCACATGTGAAGTGATTTCAGCTTCACATGTGAAGTGATTTCAGCTTCACATGTGAAGTGATTTCAGCTTCACATGTCAGATGGTTTGAGTCCCAGAATGGGCAAATGATTTTTAAAATTACAAAGCAAATGGCTGGCAAAAAAACTCAGCTTCAAGTGATCTCTTCCACAAAATGGAGCCAGAAAATTCAATATTTAGTTAATTCTCATTAATGATTTCCAATTTCCAACTTTGTTAAAAAGCTACATTTCTGACCAAAGGTGCCACAAACCTGGGTTAAATACATTCAGACGTTTCTGCATGAATTTATTAAAATAGAAAAATCTTTTTTTTAGGAAAAATATTTCATGATTGTTTTCAGTCTCATCTATTAACATGAGAGTGAGTTAGCGGTTTAAAAAGGGATCAAACACTTGAGTTCTTGAAATATCTGATCTGAATAGTTTTTATATTTGTAATTTTTCTCTTTAATTTGTAAACGTTATTACTTAGAATCTCAAAACACTGACTTTATCTGAATTTTCTCAACAGGATGGGATCCTTCTACACGGAGCCACCGCCTCCGAAGCAGAGAATAGAGCGACAAAGGAAAGCACCAAGCAAAGAAGCCAAGAGGATAATGCCCACTCAGGTAGCTCCAGGCTGCACCATCATGGCTGCGGATCTCGGCAGTTTGAATTATGAGGATCGTTTCTCCGCAATTAAATTTCCTTTCGTATGTGCATTTAGCAGTCTCCTAATGAGCTTTAAAAGTCATTTAATCAGATTTTTCTATTTCAGAATATCTTATGTTTTACTCTGGCTACTTTTTTCTTGCATCTTTTACAAATTTAAACCCACCTAACGTAGCTGAATTTTCAAAGTGTCAGATTTTCTTCAAATATTTACTTTTATTTTATAATTTAGAGCTTACTCGCAAATTACAAAATGACTGACGTCGAGTCTCGGCTACTAACAAAATCATGTTGCATTTTAGCTAAAGAAAATGGAAGAATCTCATCAAGAAGCTACAGAGAAAGAGGTTGAAAGAATCCTGGGATATCTGAAGAGTTATTATCAAGATGACCGTGAGTTGGAAATCATCTTTACTGATATTTGCTGAGGATGTACAGATGTTAGGACACAGAGAGGTAGAGACCCTCTGCAGCCGCATCGCTAATTCCCAGCTCCAAGTTTTATTTAATTTTTTTCTATGAAGAAACATATTTTTTGGGGGAGAGAAGTGATAAGTTGTCAACCTAATATCTTCCAAAGCATTTTTTTTTTTTTTTTTTTTTTTTGGACACAATTTAAAACCAAATTTAAGGAGCAAAGTATTGAGCAGGGGATTTCCTGACCTTTAGTAAATTGTGGCCGTTGTGTTCAAACATGAGTTACAATTGAGCAGCTGCGTGAAGAGTAGATAGTTCTGCCATGGAGACCAGATCTGTTGTACAAACTTAAAGTAGTGATATCATCTTGACATCTGAGGCTTTCTATTCAAATATTACAATAACATTTACCAACTTTATTTACATGACAAATTTCAGGTCTTTAAATGTGTCGTCAACCTCTGCTGTAACTTTCTATGTTTTTTTTTTCGTTATAGCAAACATAGAAAGTAATAAAAAAATAACTTCTAATAAATAAGAGATTGGGATGTAAATAATGATTGTTTCCAGCTGCCACTTTTATGATCACTGGATTATGTTTGACCCAGTCAGTGAAGAATTAAAAACACCCAGCAGTAACACCTCCAGGGTGTGACAGGTTGTGACATCTTTTCATCAATCTCTGTGACGTCTCGGTGTTGGATCTCTGGGTATCGGATCACCTCCGACTGTGGTCTGATCAGTCAGATTTCCATTCAGCCCGTGTCTGTTCATGCTTGTATTCAGAGCTGTTCTGTAATTTAACACCTCATGTTTGTACTCTGTCTGGAACACCTCAGTGTCTTGAATTATGCTCATAATTACTGTGTGTCTGCTTCAATACAGCATCACCAATATCATACTACGAATTTGTCATCGACCCCAACTCGTTTTCACGGACAGTGGAGAACATTTTCCACACGTCTTTTCTCATCAGGGTGAGAAATGTACCGTTTCTTCTAACTGAGCTTTGTCGCCCTCTAGTGATACTGAGTAGGTATAACATTGTTGTTTTCTTTTTTTTTTCAGGATGGTTTGGCACGGCTTAAGTTGGATAGTGACAAGTTGCCTTGTATAGGTGAGTGCCTGAAGGATGTTTTTTGTTTAACAGTTTGGTTGTCGAATAACAAGGAAAATCTCATGGTATTAAATAATTTTTTTCCCCTTTTATGTTTTTATTCTTTCAGAACCAGTAGAAGAGGGAGAGGTGGAGGCTGCAGGTTCATTCAGCCGCAAACAGTGTATTGTTTCTATCAGCCCAAAAATATGGAGGGTGAGCAGCTACAGTTTCTGGAAAAACAAATTTTGTTTCGTCATAGCCACGAGATGTAATGTATTTTATTACGTTGTGACAGATCAACACCAAGTACTAATAGTTATGAAAGGGAAAGAATCGTTTTAACTTTTTTCACAAATATTAAGTCCCATTTACTTTCAGACCCAAAACAATAAATTCCAGTGCCACCAATTGCCTTCAGAAGTTCAGTTTGAATCCAGCTGTTCTGTGAATATGAAGGTAGATGATCAAACAGCATCATGAAGACCAAGAAACACACCTGACAGATCAGGAAGAAAGTTGCAACTGCAGATCTACCTAGATGTGGCCAAGCAAGAGAATATTAAGCAGGATGGCAGCCAAAACGCCAGCTCTTACTCTGGAGGAGCTGCCAATATCCACAGCTCAGGTGGAAGAATCCATCAGTCGTTCACCCCAATAAATCTGCCATTTTTGGAAGGGATAGCAAAGCCGTTATTGATAAGAAGCTGTTAAAAAGTCCTGATGTCAGTCTGTGATGATGCTTGTAGGGGAAATGGCAAACATGTGGAAGAAGACGCTTTGGTAAGATGAGGAGAAAATAACATTTGGTAGCCTTCACAAAACTTAACACTACATATCACTAGGCCTGTCCCGATAAACGATAAATCAATTAATCGACCTCATTTTAATTATCGGCTTTATGGTTTCTTCCTTCCTTTTTTTTCTTTCTCTTGATGACACTGAATGACAAAAGGCTCAACTCCAGTGCTCTTCACTGACCCTCCCTTCCTATTTCCTTAGTGTAATATCCAGCGCACACGACACGAGTGGTCGGCCCATTTTCAAAACCTGAGAGACCACAGATTAGCCGACAGAAATCCTAGGTATAACGGTTCGATCGTGCTGTGTGGTGTCCAGTCACACAGCCATTATTTTGGACTTGTAGCCCAAAATAATGGCTGCAAGTCCAGTTAACTAATTTTAATATCAGGCATTAAGCAATGCTCTATTAGAATCTACCTGTGATGCATGTGGCTAGAGTCAGCGTAAAGTCCTGGCTGAATGAAAATCATTATAACCTATTTATGTCACGTTAACGAAGAGCAACTGAAAAGTTACCGGGTTTATCAACTGCGGTAGCAATTTGACTCCAACTCCTCCCCTTGTCATTCCTATATTCTTTGCACGAAGGAGAATCCGCGCTTTCTGATTGGCTACCTGTCACATTCAGCATTAACGCTCCCAGTCGGGGAAAACCCCTGATTTAGATCTGAGTGGCCACGACAATCTAAATCACACTGCAGGATGATCGGTTACGAAATCACCAGCGACAAATCTTAGATTGGCCAACGATCTAAGATTATCTTAAGGGGGAAATGAGGGCAAAAAAATCGTGTAGTGTGATCTACTGCATTAGGTAGTCGGATGTGCCCATCTTCTCCATTTAAATCTAGTGATTACTGAAGGCCAATATAGTATACAGACTTCATATCTTCTCTCTTTTGGTTGAATGCAGTATTTATTTCCACTTTGGCTTTATGTTGTTTACATTTTATTCAAGTACGTTTTTTGTTAATGGAGACTGAGATTCCATTTTATTTTTGTTTTTGTTTATTTAGTTTATTAGTTCCAGTGTTATGTGTTCTTTTGAAAATAAAGTGTATCTACCTATGGCAGGAAATAGCATGCATTATTAGTCATTTCCATTAAATAAGCGTCAAAAGGTATGGAAACAATATTATCGTTTACCGCAATAATTTTTTAGACAATTGCTCAGCAAAATTTGTTATCGTGACAGGCCTACATATCACGTTGAACACACCATCCTCACAGCGACATTTTAGACGCACAAAAAATTATAGCTGCAAATTTTGACTGGTATAAGTTTTAACTCTGGGTGACTGAATACTAATGCGTGCCACTCTCATGGACTTTATTTTTTATGTGCTGTGATATAATGTTGAAATAGTTTATGGGTGTGGATACTTTTGTACGGTAGTTTTAATTATTCCTAATGTATCTTTTGTTGTTTATGTTCTTGTTTCAGGAGCTAATAGATGTTTTTGAAATCAAAGAGACAATAATTCAGCCTCCAGAGATGCAGAGCGAGTGACGGCGGCGCTTCGTCCTGTCTCACTAGTTTTAAATAGCAGCTTCTTTCTACGCCCGTTTGATCCCAAACACCTTTCTTTGGGTTTCATGGGACCAACTCATCTTTTTACTGTTTTTGGTCTGTAAGGGTTTTTTTTTTTGTGTGTGTGTGTATGCGTTGTTTTTTTGTTTTTGTTTTATTCATGTAGAAAAATAAATCTCTTTAGGATTTCACAGATAATTTTTTGGTGCCACGTCAGAAATTAAACATGACTTGCATTGTGTTTTATAGCTTTGATAATATAATGATGAGACAGTCTGAATCAGTCCTTCTTACAACTATTAAGCCATTTAATTAAAAAAACGTAACAGATTAGTTTAATCTTTAATGTTATTTGATGACAGATTCAGTGTAACATTAGTTTTGAATACGTCTGACAGATTAGTTCCATTTTTTAAAAGCTTTTATCTTTTATTTTCATCTTATCCACACCACTTTATGCCTCTATGCAGTCCTTGCACTTTGTTTACACTGTTGTGCTTCATTGAGAAAATGCGTAAGCAGCGTCCCTGTTACTTGTTTTTGTTGATTAAAAATTGTTTTTGTCAAACACAAAGTCATTATTTGCCAAAGCCCTCGTCTTGAGCCGACGGATAGCATTCAGTTTTAAGAAGCGGAGACATCCTGACTCCAGCAGCACCAGAAGCATCCTTTCATTGTCTTCGATCTTTTAAAGGGACAGGCACGTTTCACGCTCCCTCTCATGCCTTCCTCTCTCTCCCCTCGCTGAGATTTTTTTTTTCCCCCTCTGAAGCAGAGCCTCCGTCCGCTCTCCCTTGCTGTGATTTAAAGCTCAGCTGGATCTCAGGCTGCAGAGAGCGTCTCCTGTTTTGTTTTGTTTTTTTTTGTTGCTTTTTTTACCCCTGCTTCTGGCACGTTCACTTGATTGGAGGGAGCGTTATGTAACAGTGACTGGAGAATATATGCCACGGGAAGACCACGGGCATCACAGGCAGTGATGCACACTCTCATACGGACCGACATGGAGGCGTGCACGAGCAAGCTTCTGCAGTGATGCTCTGGTGATGCTGAGGCTGACTGATAACGATGCAGTTCTGCAGGAAGGTGCTCTGCCAGCCGTGTAGCGCCAGGGTCACTTCACCGGAGGAGGACATGGAATACAGGATGGGGAGCTGCATTGGAATCTCACACAAGCAGGTAAAAACGGAGGGGAGGAGGCGCCGTGTTGAATGGAGGCGTTTCATTCAGGGAGAGGCAAAGTGTGTTCTTGAGCTTGAGGGATGAAAGCAGCAGGAAAAATGAGCTGCAGTGGATAAAAGTGAAAGGATGGTGTGAGTTGCAGAGGAAAATTGGAGGCAGAGTGTGACGCTACTTGTCAGCTCAAGTTGAGCAAGTAACCTCCAGTAGCAGAAGTACAAATAAAAGTGATGAGAAGACAAGTGATGAGTATGGAGGCTGTTTATGGGAAACAGCTGGTCAGATTCATGTTATTTATAGGGATGATGTGTTGTCTGCTTAAAGTGGCCTTTAAAGATGGCAGATAATAGAGGAACCAGATCTGCTTCCAACCCTCTGCTGTCACAGAGTGGAGATGATGTCTGATGGAGCTTTTCTCTGAGTTTATCTCAGGTTTGTGTCCTTACAACTCGGTGTAAATGTGAAGCGTGGCTACAGGTGGCATGAGCGCTGAAACCCATGCAGCTTTTTATGTTGTGTTCTCAACTCTTGAATCCTTACGTGAACATCAATGTGTTTTATTTGGGATTTTATGTCGCAGGCCAAAAGAAAAAGTTGCAGATAATTGCAAAATAAAAGGTAAAATAAAAAAATCCACCTTTACCGTTTGTCTCCAGCTGTCATTAGGCAAGAGGCAGGATACTTCCTGACCAGGTTGGCATTTTATTACAGGAGAAAACAATTATGCACTATAAGAGGCTCAGGGAGACTAATTAAGCTGACATGCATATTTTTGGAGTGAGGAAGAAAGCAAAACAAGTCACTTGAACAAAAAAAAAAACAGTGGTTGTATTATTGAAAAGTTAAAGGGGTATGAACGAGAGCAAAGAGGCCTTACACCTGCATCCTGCTGTTGGTGTTCCTGTTTGTTTGCAATCCATCCACCTACCACCTCCCTCAGCAGACATGGCTACTCCAGCTCCAGTTTGGTCCCCTCCCTCTGCTCCCTCCCCTCCCCACACGCTTGTCCCCACGTCTGCTCCTGCCCTGCGTCCAGGGCTAAAATAGCAGCAGAGAAACCGGGGTTCCTCAGGAGGCAGGAGAGAAACATTAGTTTGACCGTAAACACACGCCGGAGGGTCAAACCTGAGGTTTGGAAACTGTCCTGTTGTTTGCAATGGTGAGTAGTTTGTAAGCTTCATCTGTGCAATTTTTATTTTTGTTATAGCATTTTTAGAGGAAAATGGAACAAAAAGGTGATAAACGGTGCAAACTTTTGTTGCTACTTCACTTTTATTTGTACATTTGGTATATGCATAGATTTTATTGCTTTTCCTACAGCTATCTATAAAAAACGGAGCATTATTTTCATCTACTTATTTACACAACTGACTAAAATCTACTTTTAGAAATATAGTACAGCATAAAATTATGTATTTGTAGAAAAATAAATAGAAATCTCACTCTGTTATTGCGAGAGGAGGTCAGAAACGGGGCAGAAAATGGTAAACTCACACGCATGCTCCTCCATCCAAACCTTTCAGGACTCATGTTATACGACGGTGATGAGGTGAGAAGTGACCTGGCAGCGGTTGAATCATATGATTTCCCCTGTGTGCTGCCAAAACGCCTTGAAATGCCGCCGCCAGCTAAAGTGCACGCACGTTGGCGTAAAGAGAGGGGGCTGAAATTACACCCCATTCACACAAATAGCAGGCAGAGCAGATGAGCTGCCACACCGTTGAACAGGTGAGAATTAGGATGTGAGGACGCAGAGTTATCACTGTCGTAACGAATAATTGTTGGAGAAAAACGATTTGTGGAGAAAGGTCACGGGCCCAGCTGGGGGGAGCACGCATGACAAACCGTGCATTAGGCTGGAATAAAGCAGTAAATATGAGACAACTCTATTTATAAAGTCTTGCACATTCAGGTCAGTGCTTTCTGACTGAACACTGAGCTGGCATTCAGTCCCTGCAGTCATAGAAGAAATGCAAATAAAAAGGAAATGTCAGAGCGTAAATTTACCGCAGCTAAAAATGCTGCTGTGTAATATCAGTCGGTGTCTGGTGACAAAGTCTGACTTACAAGGATCTAAATTGTGCATTATACTGCCCATCTCGGATTAGAGTTGCCTCCCCGCCCAGACAACACTGCTGAGAGTCAATCTGTTATTTACCCTGTAGGGATTACCTTATCCAGCAGTCACTGTGTCAGATGTGCTGCAGGCATGCACAGTATATGCATGGTGCTCTGGATATGTTTTGGTTGAAAGTTTAGCAACAGAAAACCCGCATGCTTCGTAAATGTTTTGTTGACATCAACTATCTTTGGAACACACTTATCTAACTTTATCTAAATGGTAAAATTACTTCCAAATATTTTGGCGTACACTTAGGTGTTGTTCACAAATTTTCAATAATGTTGATCTGGGAGCCGCTTAAGAAGCTTAACGTTAGTACAAAACCAGTTTTGATGCTTCTGGGATCTTTATCCTGTTTCAACCACTTTGTTGATTTCAACTTAGAGATGGTCCTCCCTCCTGGTTATCCCATCCACTTTGTACAACACTTCATAACCACTGCTAGCAAAACAGGCTCTTGGCATGATGCTGCCAACAGGTTGGTACAGAGTTCTTAAGCTTTAAAGTCCTAACCTTGACTCCTCCAAAAATGTTTTTTTTTTTTTTTTTTTTTTTGGTCATTGTGGTCAAATAGTTAAATCTTTTCCTATTTAAACTATAAAACTCCAGAAGATATTTGGTTGGTCAGTGAGGGAAACTGCTCATTTCAGTCAAGTTTGAAGGTTGTAGAGTAGGTGATTCTTTCATCGTTGGTAGTCTCTCAGTCCATGGTGATGTGAAACTGGCTTCACTGTGAACAGTAGATCTGGTAAGCTAACGTCTTCCAGTTTATGATTCGCTGCGGTATATTTATCTAGATTTATGCCAGGACTTTGTTAAAACATTTAAGTTCTGATTGTGGCTGCAGATGCTCTGATTTTAGGAATGTTTTTTTTTTTTTTTTTTTTTTACTGCACCAGAAACATTCCCAATATTTCTATCAATCATGATGCTATTATCCTACTTTTTTAAATCCCACCACTTGCACTTTGGCCCTGCAGCCAGGTTTTGGCATCAGTCTGCGCTCAAATTCTCCATTCCTTCTCACCCTGTTCCCGTTCAAGCTCATACCAAAGGGTCCCTAATCCTGCAAGAACATAAATCTCTTAAGTGTTGAGTGGCCCACAGATCCCCAGTTTTATTCTGTCTCTGTACTGAGCACCAGAACGGTCGCACGCTGATGGTCTCTCTGTTCATAGTGTCTTTCAGCCAGCTGATGTGAGAGGCCTTTGGTCTGGGCAGTTGTGGCCCTGCACCTGGCTGAGCCATGGGGAACGAGAGCAGCACTACTGAGACATTGGTAAGGGCAAGACTGCTACTTGCTCCCCCGCTGTGCTGCTTTACATTTCTCAAAATCTTCTGAGCACAGACGACTAACAAAGCTAACTTAATTTCCGTGATCTCTAACTTTTGGATGTCTGTAACAGAAGCTTTTCTAATAAAAATTAGTATTAAAATCGTGCTTTATTTCTGAACAGGCTGAAAAGATTTCCTAAAGTTTGATTAATTACGCCACTAAAATGTGCCTACAGTTTTGTACTTAGAAAGAAGATCCATTGCAAAACAGTAATTTTCACGTGACGGGAAGACTTTAGGTGGAGAGTTTTAGATTAATGTAACAGGATTAAAATAACCGTTTGTCTCATGACCAGCTTATAATCAAGGTCCAATACCCACACAAGATTTGGTTTAAACTCCTGTTTTCCTGATGAAGTGAAGTTGATAACTGATTATTGAGTAATATTTGTTTCATAATTCGTCTGTCTTAAATAAGGGTCTTAAAAAGTCTGAAATTTAATTTACCGAAACTTGAAGAAACCCTGAAAAAATGTAAAACCAGCAGTTCTCCAACTTTCTAACAACAACAACCAATTGCCTTGGGAATAAAACCTTGTGTTACCTGCTGTAAAACGATCCTGTTTTGTAGTAAATATTGAACACATAGTACTATAAAACATTCTTTACTAAATATTTAGCTGATGTCTAAAATCACAAAATACAGAAATTCATTGCTTTTGTGTACCACTAAGGGAGGCTCAGGCAACACCAGTGCTAATCGTGACTCAGCTTATAAAACATGGACATAAAACAATTGTTAAACTATTAAAGAAGCTTCATAACTCCAGCTTCTCTTGGTTACACATTTGAGCTGCTTTCCCCCTTTTGGTGAACCGTCTTGTTCCCCGTTACAGCCAGAAGAGGGCGCTCCAGAAAACGTGGTTCTGTTTCCACCCAGAGAGAACCAAACTGAAACCCTGCAGGTACACAATATCTTTGAATGCTTGTCATTTTGAAAGCATTTAGCGTCAGTTCATAGAGGTAAGATGCTTAGAGTGCTTGTTGCTGTGAACTCCGCTAATTATGCTACAGCGCTTTGCCGGTTTGGTCCACAGAGAGAAAACTGACCGTGTTGTTTAAGCTACGAATGTGTGCATTTGTTTGATATCCTTGGAAGCAGGTGGTTTGGTTTAACAGATGTTCTGCTATTAATTACTTAGATGTATTATTATTATTATTATTATTGTATATGATGTCTAATTCAAATAGTCACATTTTATTATGTCCCTTACTGTAGTGACCTGAACGAAATACAAATAGCAATCCTCCAAACCCTACATTGTCAATAAACCAACACGAGTACATGGAAGCTCTCAGTTTACTCAGCTGTGCACAGCAAAGCTATTTGTGGCTATAATACTGATTATCAGTTTCACAAAAAGATGCAAGTTGAAGTAATACATTTCATACTGGTGTGTGAGTGTTTAGTACAGCAGGAATTTTACTTCCCAGCTTGTGTAAATTGGGGTGATTATATTTTTATTTCTAAAAAAAAAAAAAAGACACTTACCCCAGTCTTGAAACACTTCATTGTGTTCACTTAAAACTGCAGTATGTAACTTTTATAAAAAAAAATAATTTTTTAAACATATTTGTTCTCTATGTTCTAGCAATACAATACGAGACAAATAGTCTGTAAAAAATGAAGCTCCTCAGATTGTCTGTCCCACACCATACTGTCATTAGTTTTAACAGACGTAAAAAAATAAATAAAAACAATTCTAAAAATTACATGCTGCAGCTTTAATATTTAAAGTTTGCCTTCTCTTTCTGTCATAAAATACCAAGTCCTATTAGTTTAAAACTTGAAACTTTAACAGCAGCCCAGTTGGGCTGGATGTTTTTTCTCATGTTCAAAGTTTTAACAGTGGAGGTTTTTGTCGTATTTACCCTTTAAATGATTGCCAAAACCTTTTCTGTATACCACTAAGAGCAACCCAGTAGCACCAATGGTACTTGTGCCACAGTTTTGAGAGTTGTTACTTTCTTTTTTTGTTCTTTTGTTTCTTCCTGCTTCTTAAGATACTCGCTGTATGATAATTTTAATACAAGATAACAGTTTTCTGGTAGAACCCAGAACACATTTTTAGGTCAAAGTTGCATTATAATCTGGAAAAATGTAGCTAACCATCTTGTTGACTCTCATTTTAATATGATGCTACTTTGATAAATGTTATAGGTAGCACTTCTTTTATTGCTTGTTTCTTTACGACCAGAAATATTTTTAAAGAGTTAAATTTGCATTTCCTTTAAGTGTAGAAAACATTCAATGACTGTCTTTGAGCTAGATGACAAGTTTGGAGGTCAGGATTATGTTATTCTAATTTTAGCCGTTTAAATGTCATTATTTAGGTATATCTTGATGGTGAAAACTGACATTATCTTGAATTGCTAATAGTAGCTAGCCTGGCTACTGAGGATATCGATTAGAAATCCCACTGGCTTCTAAACTAGAAACTAGAAGCTGAGCTCACTAGTAGTCGTCACCATTTGTTCCTGGTTCATTCTCTCAATTATCTTTTCTCTGTTTCACTTTTGAGAAGTTTCTTACTAACCAAACATCAACATGCTTGAATGACTCGTCTTTTTGGTTGTTTACATCTACCACAGATTGACTCCGGAGTACATTCTGGTCCCCTTTATAGGTTTCACTGCATGCCCAACCTTTGGCCTGATTCCTAGCATTCACCTGCAAAGGCACAGGAGACACGGTATGATGAGATTGAAAGAAGGAAGCCTGGGGCAGGATTAGTGATAGAAAGATGGGAGAAAGGGAGCAGGATTGTAGTTGGGAGGAGGGAACAAAAAGAGAAGAGAGTAAGCAGAGGGGAAGAGTTTACAGTAGATGGGGGGTGGGGGGAGGAGAACATGTAGCACTTCCCTGTGACCAGCCCACTCGAGCCAGTTACTGTCTCAGCAGCGAGGAGCTCTGTGTTTGTCAGTGCGGGCTAGTGTAGTGTTTCCACTCTTCACACACGCTCTGCAAGAAACAGAGGCGGCGTATGGAAATTTAGCAGGGGAGCGGCAGCAGCTGAGCAGGCGGAGGAGGAGGAGGAACTTAGCTGAGTCAGTGCGGGAGAGAAGAGGGGACGTCAGCAGCATGTGTTGCAGCATGTTTCAGTGCCGCTCTCTGCCTCCCATCAAAACACACAGTCCTGCAGAGGCTGCCCACACTGTGAGCATGACACAGGGATAGCAGAGGAGCTGCACTGTGGAGTCACCTTCAGCACAGCGAGGCGCACTGCTGGGTAAGTGCGGCACTCACTTTCATAACAGGAGGAAACAAACTCCTTTTTTCCCTCCTCTTAACCGGAGTCATGTGTGGGCCATTAAAGTTTTTTAAGCACATGACATGTTGGATTAACGTGACGTACCGCATGGCGAAGATTTCCAGGCGACTTCAGCCCTGCTTTCTGTTTTGCTCTTGTGGGTTATTTAGTATCAGCAACCCCCCTGTGTGTGGTGTTGAAACCACACAGAAATAAGGACTGTGGTTTTCCACCTCACTGACCCCTCTGGTGACCTTTAAAGGACCAGTAAGCAGGTGAATCATTGTTGGCTGTAAACTTTTTTGAAGCGCGGGGGGCCTTCTTTTCATACAGACTTATCATCGCATTACGTGCAGGTGCAGAAGAATGTCTTTTATTAATCTGGTTATGCAACAACAATACAGAAAATAGAAGCAGCAGTGAGATCACAGGCATTCAAAGTGACACTCCTGCCGGTTCACTTTTTCATTCAATCCCTTTTTATTCTCTTTTGTGTTTTTGTCTTTTGGTAAAGGATCACTGCATAGACCGGCTAAACTAAAACATGTAAACACAGATTTGTATGTCAGTTTTCTTGACTTTTTTTTTTTTTTTTGCAAATATTTCCATGTGTGCATGAGAAATCTCGAATATTTGCTTTTGTTATGAATGTGTTGAGCGTAGCAAGATCTGTGTTACATTGACAAAGGTGAGGCTTCTGAATCTCACACAACTGTAAGTGTTAATCTGATTTCAGCATGTGTGTTCAGTTAGTAAACCACTCGAGTGTGCAGACAGCCGTTTGTAATGCGGCCAAACTTTTCTGTATGTTTCACATGGACGCATGCTTTCTACAGCTGTTTATACCCAACGTGTTCACACCAGTTGAACTTTTCACATTTTTTTTTCTCATTACGATCACAAACTCATATTTCAATCAGACATTTCCCCCATTACTTTATATTTCTGGTGGATACTTGTGAAGTGGAGGCGAAATGGTAAATAGATTACAATCTAAATTTATATTCACTTCCTTTTTTAAAGAAACACCCCAAAATGAAATCCAGTGCAACCAGTTACCTTTATCACAGGATAACAGAGTTCATATGTTTGTAATGTAATTCATATGGTGAAACTTGGCACAGGTTGCATCATGCTGTGGGGATTTGTTTCTTTAGTAGAGACAGGGAAGCTGGTCAAAGTTGAATGGAGGATGGATAGAGCTAAATCCATGCTAATTCCGGAAATAAAACTTGCTAAAGGCTACAGAAGTATTGTATTTTCTAGTTGGATGACTATGCATATAACCAGAATTGTTAGATTAATGTACATGCATGTTAGTATGGCCTAGTCAAAGTCAAGACATAAATCTTATTTAGTATCTGTGTGCAAAGACACTAATGTTAATGTTTGTCCTTCCAGCCTGGCTGAGATGAAAAATATTTTTCAAACATGAGAAGGTGAACATGTATGAAGTATAAAAAATTTGCATTTTTCCTTCCACTACACAGTTATGCACTACTTTGTGTTTTGTCAATTATATGAGACTCCACTAAAACACATTGAAGTTTGAGGTTTTAGCATCACAAAATGTGGAAAAGTTCCAGGCTTTTGCCAGGCAGCATGGATTTAAGAGATAACACTAAAACTTAAGAAACGGGTCATACACTGATGTTGTAAAAACACGGTTATAAAGTTCTTTCAGTTCTGCACATTTCTGTAGGTGCCTACACAAGCACACTTTATTATGCTCCTGCACCTGCATGCCATGGTCTTAAAAAAACAAAAAAAAAACAAAGCAAGATGCATAAAATGAAAGAAAACTTTCCAGGCTCCATTAACTGAGCAGCTCCATGAGGGAGAAATTCCACTGAATTGTGACGGTTGAGTGTTTGGATGTTATGAGGGCGACGTTGCTGCAACACAACGACTCTGCCAAGTGTTGTGTGTGTGTGTGTGTGTGTGTGTGTTTATGTGTGTCTATGGTTGGACTGTTTCCCAGACAGACTGACAGAAATCCTGACAAAATTCACGATTTTTTCAAAATTTGACTGGTTGAGTTTTAAATGCCTGAAACAAAAGGGCAAACTATTTTCTGTGTAATGGTTATAGCCAGTGTCTGTTGTGCTTTATACCATCTGAAAAGACTGGTTCTGTCATCTGTGAACAGACTTGTCTGCCTGGTAAATTATTTTTGAAGCCTTGCAAAAGACATGTATTTCCTTATGATGTGTGTTTTAGATGGACAGCTGCAGGCTGCAATAATCACCTACTTTATTTTATGCATTTAATGGTTATAATTTCAAAGCCCCAGAGGAGCAAAGGATGAATGAAGCTGCAGATGTAAAGTCTAGACAGTGAGGTTGGAGTTTTGGCTTTGAAGCTGGAGATAGTGTTGGGAGTCATAACTAATCTGAATAACCATCTTGGGCTGCAGCTAATGATTATTTTAATAATTAATTATTCAATTGAATATTCTGACAATTAATACATTAATTGGATAAAAAAAATGGGCACATTGTGTAGAATTTTCATTCAACCACTTCAGTATTTTTATACAAGGATGCAAATAAGGTAAGGTAAGGTAATTTTATTTATATAGTACATTTTCAGCAACAAGGCAATGCAAAGTGCTTAAACGAATAAGCGTGGTCAGTTCAATTCCCTTTTAAATAACAAAACGAAAATTTCTATTGCCTAATATGCTACAATCAGATTCCTTTAGCATAAGCTTTATTAAAAAATACTTCTAATATCAGCATGTGAAAAGCTCAGGCCTTTCTTCTTGACTTAACATCAACACAGTGTAGGGCTGATCTTTTGATTATTTTTGAATTAACCAATTAATAATTGGATTGCCGAAGAGCTTAATAGAACGTTTTTTTTTTTTTTACAAAATTTGACTCAGGTGAAGCTAAAACTATGGCATTTATGGAGTTCTGGGTAGAAAATATTTACAGACTAAGAAGGTTTTTTTTTATAGCATAAATGCAAAATATGTACATGTTTTTGACTGTTTTGGCTTAATTATTGCCTTTCATACAATGAATTATTGCCTTAATTGTTGCTCTTTCAGAGTCCGTGTACTCCAATTACCGATTAATTGAATACTAATACGTGACACTTATTTCAGTAATTGACTTATCACGATTAATCTGATTAATCATTACAGTCCGACATCCATCCGTCCATCCATCCATCAGTTTGTATATCCATCTGTTATCTATCTTATTTGTGTTGATTTTATGTGCATAGGCAAAGTTGAAATTTCATGCAAATAAGTATAGTCAGTTTGATAACAAAGCCATACTGAGCACAGCAGATAAGAATCAGACACCGAGATCAGTTAACGTTCTGCTAGCTTGTTGTCAGACAAGCTGACAGCAGCACACAAGGTACGAATCGGTTAATAACTGATGTTAGGCTGGTATATACCTGCATCAACATAAGAAAAGCAAATCTAATATGTGTTTAGTGATTGGATAGACTCCAGGTAATCTGCTGTGACTTTGCTGTACCAGCTGTTTGCTTCATAGTTTAACACATGGGTGGAGTTATTTGATCACATGTTGTGTCTGAGCATTAATCTCTGGGTGTTTCCTACGTTTGCTTCCAACATGCTCATGCTTGTTCAACTACATGCTGCAGCATGCGGCGCATGTGCTGCAGGTTGCAGCGCACCAACATGATGTCTCCACTGTCTCGCAGACTGAAGCAGAGAGTCTGAGTGGACGGGACAACCAGGCACTGCTGACCGAAGCCTCCACCTACCAACCAGTGCTCCCAGAGGTCCCAGTCATCACTGGAGTGGAGGAGGACAGAGGATCTGCAGACCAGGACGACAAGGAGGAGCTTGAGTTTCCTCATGATCTGCTGCCCAGTTTGGATTTCAGCAGCGAGTTGAACATCTGGGAGTCTTCACTGGGGTATGTAGAAACGTGTCCTTGCCCACAGCTGTTTTTTTCACCTCAGAGGAAATTACAGATGTTTTTAGCTCTCAAGCTAATAAGTAAATCACACAAAACTTTAACTTGCATATAAAAAAGTTTCTTTATGTTCAAAAACAAAGTAAACACCCTCGCTCCCTTTGATTGGTTTTGCTTGTGGGAAGCATGTAGGTTTGCTTCTAGCTAAGAAAGTTATTGTGTGCAGCTTTTTAATGAATATTATATTTATTAAGGAAAAAAAATATTCAAGCCACCCTGTTCCTAGATAAAACACAATAACTTGTAGTAATACCGCTGCTGGGTAGAACTGACAATTAAACATAGAGCAGTGAGTCTTTTATGTCACTGTGGAGGAACAAATGTCTTAATTTAACCGTACTGGAAAGTTCTCAAGAAGTTCATGCCACAGCATTTCAGTCAGATCTAAGTCCAGACTTTGACTAGGCCACTCCAGAACTTTCTGTGTGAATACAGCAATAGCCTTACAGTGAGAAAGCTGGGGTTTCAAACGATGCCACTTGATGTCACTAGAAAAGTGACATAAAGGATTTCTTTTTGGTATTGAGACCTCCATAAGGTGAGAAACATACAAACGACAATAAGGTTTATTGTCTTAGTTTGAGCTTCTGGAAACATTTACTCCATTTATGAAAACGGAACAGAGGCTGGATTTTACTTTTCTTAAAAATATTCAAATTATTCTTTGTGTTTGTGAGAAAATTATTTCTAACAACCAGGTGAAGTTTCAACCAGTCCTCACAAGAGGCTCCCGTCCCTTCTGCAAATAACCCTGTGATTATATTAATCACTACAGAAAAGTTTATCTAATAAAATATGTGCAGTTCATAAAGAAACATTTCATTAAAATATGTACACCACTGATAAAGTAATAAAATAACTTTGTCTAATGATGCACCGTTTACAAACAATACCATATGTGCAAGTTATCCAGCGGTGAAAGTTAACTCGATAATGACCTGTGCGTGTCTCCATGCTTGCTTTATGGACCTGTGTCAGCAGAGCTCGTTCTTGCTCCGATGGGAGAAAATGTGAGCAGGTGAACCCCCTGCTGGTGGGCCTGCAGCATCACATGGATCTCGGTGGACCACTGCTGGTTTTAGACGGGAGGTAGCACATGATTCGGCATGCGTCTCTGCCGTGAGACTGTGGTCAGCTGTAAACGAGATCACAGCGTTATAAATCAGGGCGCTTGGGTTTAATCTAATGTTTCTAACTCATGCTTGATTGCGACGACGCCGCTGCTGTGATGCTGCCGGTTGAGGCAGGTTTTACTTTGATTTGTGGTGATTAATTTCCTCATGATCAAGTGGCTTATCTGTGGACACCTTTTTTTTCCCCTCCATGATCTGCGTCAAGGCTTTAATGTTTACTGAAAATCTCACACCCTGCTGCAGTATAGATAATGTTTGACTTGATAATTTAACAGCTCAAACTCCAAAAAGAGAAGTATGGCAGACAGTTTTTTTTTTTTTTTTGTGCCTACTCACTGCAGACTTATTAGTCTGAAGACGCATTGCTGTTTGAGACATTTGCTTTGTTCCATTTTTCAGGCAGCAGCAGGGATCATTTTGATGCCTGCCAGCTGGAAACACTAGAGTTTATTTACTGCTCTGCCCTTTAGTGCAAAGTGCCAAGAGAATTGGATACACCCTTGAATGGCAGGTTGGTTAGTGAGCAGCATGCTGGAAGAGACTTTGTGTTTACAAGAATACAAGGAGTGCAATCACAGCTGACGGATGAAGGGAATAATAATGATTTTCCTCCACCTAAACTTTACTGCAGACTAAACACAAACAACTGGTTTGGTTTCTGTGGATTGGCATGAGAGAAGTTTGTTTTTAAAGCTGTTTTATTGTCAGTTGATTTTGGTATAGTGTTGAAAAAAATGAAATGGTACACACGATGAAACCCAAACAGAATAAGCAAGAAGACTGAGGGCATATAACTATGACACAACCTGGTATTTCCTGTACTTCTAATTAAGAGCTAAGCAGGGACTCAGGCATTTCATCTGTCTGGCTGAAAAGTCTCCTAAAACGAGAAACATATAGGGAGTTTTGACAAGAAGCCACTTATTTACAGTTTTCTAGCAGCTTTCTTTCAAGTTTAATACACTACTTCTGATGTAAAGTGCAGCCTGGAATTAATTCTTAAGTCTTAAACGGTTTCCTTCCTGTGTTACCATGGCCAAAAATCTAAATTTTGTTCTCATCTGAGAAAAGGTGACAAAGACACCTTTTCCCCCCCACGTCTGCTGTCCTACTTGGCTTGTGGCAGACTTTAAACTGGAATTTTTTCATAACAGTCTCATTAGTGGAGTGCACAACTAATAAAGATCTTTCTCACCTGAGCTGTGGATCTCTGCCGCTCCACTATGAATATCATGGGCCTCTTGGCTACTGCTTAATGCTCCTCTGACTGACTCATCAGTTTAGTTGTACCGTCATTTTCTTTGTTAGCTATGTAGTTGTGCTCTTCCTTTCTAGATGGCTTATTAAAAAGTGAGATGAGCAATACTCAGGACACAGCATATAATGCAACAATAATTTGAAATAAGGCTAATAAATAATGCATTCATATGAATGCACCCACCCTTGCTCATTCAAGTGTTTTTGTAATTTTCTTTAAAGCCATTTTAACTAGTAATATAAGCTTCTTTCTAAAGTATTGATACACATTTCCACATTTTGTTTTTAATGTAAAGCAACTACTCTCACACATGGTGTAGCTTTGCCTAATGTGTCACAGTGTCTTTAAGTAGCAGCATAATGAAGTGAAGACACATTTTAACATGTTGTAAAAAAATACAATTTCCTTTCAAGCCTGTTATATCTTTTTCCTTCCGCTAACTTCCTGTTTAACACCTCACCCATAATATAGCGTTCACACCGAAAAGTGTTATGGTTCTGATGCATACGCTGATCTTTAAAAGATTAGATTTTTTTTTTGTTTTTGTTAGTGACCGCCAAGTCCATATAGGTCTTGACAAAAATAAGAAACATCAATTTAAATTTCACTGCGACTTCCTGCAACAAGCATGTCTGCATGAATCCGTGCAGACATGCGTGACATTTTGAACATAAACAAAAATGTCACAGTTTCAATGTGAATTCCTGAATGTGTTTGAATTAACAGTTTGATGAAGCCATTAACGTTGCACATCTTTAAATAGGGAGACACTATGGATCATTGAGAACTGATTTAGTGAAGTTAATTAGAAGTAGTTTGTGCTCTGGTCTGTTTGTAAAAAGATCTGCATGTTCTTTAACTCCCATAATCTTAGAAACAACTGATATTCAGTTCTTGCTCAGGAAGGGCCATCCCAAGCATCTTGAAGTGCAACTGGGTGTTGTGTTTGCTGAGCATGGGCTTCTGCTCTGCCAATAGCAATGCTCGACGGCATCGTGGAATGAGCAGCTGTCTGTCTGTCTCCTCCTAATCGTGTCGCCCTGCCCTCATCTCAGGCCAGATGGCACCCAGCCAGTAAGCCCAGATGTCCATTCTTCACCTCAGCCGGGACCCCTGACACCTTCCCCAACCAACTTCTTGGACCAGGAACTCCAAATGGCCTTCCAAGAATGCGAAGAACAAATGGCGTCGCTGGGCATGCTCTCTTCTAAGGAGTCTGAAATGACTCAGGATGTAGTAGGGAAGGCAACCAATGAGGGGATGGTTAATGAGTCCAGCAAATCGCTCTCGCCACTTCCAGTTGCAGTGCAGCCAGGACATAGCAACGGTGGCCGTGGAAACGAGAGTACACATGGAAATAGTGAGGCAGCACACAGTCAGACGGACACAGTTGTGTTTAGTTTTAGGGATTACATTCTAGGAAAGGAGAATAACTCTAGGAAAACAGAGATGGAAAATAAAGTAGAAGCAAATCAGAGTGTGGAGAAATGTTCAGAGCCTAAGTCAAAAATGGAGATGGATGAACAAGAGCAGAAATCAGATACAAATAAGGAATCTCCAAAAGAACAGAGAGACTTAAAGACCTTAAATGAACATGTTGGTCTGAGTGTCACTGCTGAGATGAACAGCTCAAATGATTTTGATGCAGAGATTAAAGAAGAAAGCCCAGGAGGAATAGTAGAGGCTGCAACCTTATGGAAAGAAAATACAAATGATGAGTTTAATATCAATGTTTATACAGATGAGTCAAATGGTTTAGACGTAACAGCATCAGGATCAAGAAAAGAAACAGACAAGCAAAGGGAGGATAGTCAGTCAAGATCAAAATCTGACAAACAAGTTGGACCGAACAAAGAAGCAAAGAAAAAGAAACACAAGAAAAAGAAGAAGATAGAAAAGAGTGCCGAAAGTGACCAGGAAGCAAAGACAGAGGTTTGGCAGTCCGAAACTGAAAAACGGGCTCTGTCACTATCATATGTTGGCACTCACACAGATTTAGCAGAAAATGCTACATCTGTGTTGGAGCTAGACTTCGAGCTTCTGACTTGTGGGGAAGAGACTGATTACAAACAACAGCTGAGTCCCGTGGGAATGCAAAAGTCTTTCCCTCAAAGTAGTCTGGATCATCTTACTGCTTCAGCCTGTTCACCTGACTCCATGCAGTCCTTTTCACAGGGGACCCATCAGTCAGAGAACCACAACAATATGGATATGAGTGTTAATGATCAGAGCTCAGATTGTGAGCAACATGTAACTGAAGGAGAAAATGGCATCCACTGTACACCAGCAACAAATCTCCAAACTGCAGCTATCAGACAAGGTGATTGTAGTGAAAAGGGATTGAATGCACAGAGACAGGAGGCTATAGTTACTACAGAAACAAAAATACCCATAGCAGAGGATCAGAACGTACTCTCCAACAGCAGAACTTGTGTGGGAGACGGTTGTGTGGAGAGCGGCCTTGGAAACGCTGTAATAGTGGTTAATACGTTGCCACTGACAACACCCACACTGTCAGAAGTGATAGAAAGCGAGGGAGAGAGAGAAAGTGTGAGCCGTGATCTACAGGAGACTGTGGCTACTGTAGCAGTTGCAGAGAGTGAGGAAGGAGCAGGAGAAAGCAAACTGGATGGAAGAGCAGACTATCTTGCCTATGCTGATGTAAAAAGAGACAAACTCCAGGAGAGCCCCCACCTCGTCTCATTAAACTGCTCACAAGGAAATTGCACGCTTCCATTCTCGGCCAAAGAGGGGGAGACTGAATGTGAGGAAAGCTGCAGCAGCAAAATGCCACACAACTTGGCTGAGGCTGAAATTAAGGGACCGAGAGAAGTGTGCATTCACAGCACAGACACAGAGATCTCACCAGCTGAGGAGACGGACGCTGAAAAGGAGCTACTATTCTCCGAAGGCTGTACGAATACCTTTGGTCCTCATTTGCAGGATCGCAGGAGTGGTGCACATTTAGAAAGATCGGAAGAGGGAGGGGAAGGAAGAGGAGGGGAGGTAGGAGAAAAAGGAGGGCTTGCTGGAGAGCACAATTTACCGAGCCAGCCGAAAGGCTCTGTTGGAGGGGTGTCATCAGTCAAGACGGGAGCGAGTCCGCCCAGTGATGTTGCCGAGTCACAGTTGAAGTCACCGTGCTGGGGTGAGCCGATCGCTACCATTCCTGAGGGCTCTGAAGAGGAGCGTTTCTATTACAAGCAGCATGACATGACAGTTTTACCTCTTCCCTCTTACTCTGAGCAGCAGCAGGGCTCCAGCCATACAGACGCTGAGATAAAGACCGAACCAATACAAGAACTGGTTTCAGAGGAAGCACTGTCTTTGGAACAACCTTGTCAGATATCAATCATCACGGAAAGGAACTGCAACCACGTCTTCCAGCTTTTTACCTCTCCTCAGCCTTTGAATACATCACAGCAAAGTGAGCAACAAGCAAGATCGGATCAACAGGTTGGACCTCGTAGCATTGAAGAGAAAACAGCCGAAAGTACAGCCAATACCCAGAGTGAGAGTGGCAGTCCCAACATGACTGGAAGAGGTGTCCTTTTGTGCACCAGCAGTGGAGGTAACAGAGTTCACTTTGCTGATGATGTTAATTTTAAGCTCAGCTCCTCTGAGACTCTTACAAACATGCCAGTTCTAGGTTTGGACTGTGCTTCTTTGCCTCCGTTGACTGTTCATGAGACGTTGCACCATCCTGTGACAGAGGCCAGCTACACCTTCCCCAATAACCTCAGCTTTGATATGCCGGAAAGCTCCACGAGTACAGGTTTGATGAAGGATGGAGAAGAAATACATGGTTCAAATGAGATTCAAGAACAACGGACAGCCAGTTTGGGTGAAGGTGATGCTAAGAAAATGGCCTTAGATCATGATCACAATGAAAGAAATGCTATACACTTAGAGGGAATAGCCGAAAAAGAGGGATGCTCAGAACAACTTTCTTCTCCCACTGGGGAGAAGCAGATGGGTAAGGAAGTACATGACATTGACAGTGAGACTAAACGCCTGCAGGAAGATTTATCTTCAAAACATGATGCTACTGTGACCCTTGAAGAAAAAGAAGTGTACCAGCATAATGCATCTGAAGCTGACCCTTCTACATGCTCTGGTTCAAAACCTCTGGAGCCCACCTCTCAGCCTTCTTGTTTAGATGAAGCCCCTCAAACTGGACCAGTCTTCACTGATGTCATGGAATCGCCTGAGGTACTGATGGGTGGTCTTACTGGTTTGACAAAAGAAGAGACTGGCTCTGTCAGCAACCCACCCATTGCATTGCAGCCTCCTGGACCAATGATGAGTCACTTGGAGTTTATTACCGACTGCGATGTCTCTTTTCCAGAGAACATAGGTACTGATGGGGACTGCATCAGCATCTCCAGAGAGGTGGCAAGCAACCAGGATGGTGAAATGCCTTTAATAGAGAATCTGAATCACAGTAGTGCCAGTTTTAGAACAGATGAAACCTGTCAGGAGCTGAAGGATAGCGATTGTGCTGAGCACTCTGCTGATGAACTCCTGATATCTTGCACCAAGAATTTGAATAGTCCTTGTTCACAAGTGGAAAATTTGACTGTTGCAGTCCAGTCTTCAGCTGCAAATGATGTACTGTTAAAGGAAAGATCTGGCAATATAATGCCAACATGTCTCGATAAGCCAGACTCTACTATTATTGAAACATCTGACAGAGATGACCTAGCATGTGTCAACTACTCTACTAGTGAGACATATGTTGACACTGAAAATGTTAGTATGGGGGAAACAAAGAAACTAAAAGAAGACATAACCATGGATAATCAAGAGGAAGCAGCAGATAACAAAATGCAGCAGACAGGAAAGACAGACCCAACATTGCAGCAGCAGTATAATGGACCAGATAAAGAGGCTGATTTTATGGCAGCAGCAGTTTTGCAGCCACAACGTAAACACAATATGGAGACTGAATCACCGCCAACAGAAATAGCAAACAGAGAAGAAAGTAATAAGAGCTTTCCATCTAAATGTGAAAGTAAAACTTCCTCAACTTCCAGCAGAACATCTGAAAGATTTTTACCTCCTGAGTTGGAGTCCAACACTGAAACTCAGACTGTTTACGACCAGAGTTTGAGCCAAATTGTGACAGCAGAGCTGGAATGTAGCACTGACACTGACGCTGCACCAGATCTGAGCCCAGCTTTTGGCCAATCGCAGGACTTGCAAGATCTAAACAGTTTTGCCCAAGAACCAGAGCAAAGGGAGCAGAGTTTGGGATCCACACATTCCACAGAGGAGATGTCAGGTGGAACCGCTGACGGCAAAGAAAAGATTTGCAATTGGACTCAACCTTCAGGTCCAGATGAGGGAGACTGCTGTGATCAGAGTTTGTTTGAATCAGTAAACAAGGATGAGTTGTTTAGATTTGCAGTGAAAGAAGATGTGCCATCTGGCTTTTCTGTAGATTTAAATGGAAGTGAAAATGGTGCAGATGGAAAAGCATCAGTTGACACAGGGTTAGTAACTGTTTGCTCTCAAGTAGGTGAGATTGGACAGAGATTAGATGTGAATAAAGACCCTGGCTTAGAGCTGGATGAGTCAAACAGAAACACAAAGCCAGAACAAACAACTAACATGGACCAGCACAGAACATGTGAAATGTTAAAAAACAGTGCTGCATCTGTTGAGTTTGCTTCGACTTCAGCTAGCCAACACTCAGTTTCACCAAAAGTCAGCACAGACAGTCAAGACGCTCATATTTCAAGTACAAACCAAGCTGATGAAGTTTATCTGAAGGGGTTTAGCACACAGCAAAATGTTGGGGGAGCAGAACCTAGGGGAGAGGACTTTAGTGCTGCCTCAGCTAAAGAAAGCCAACAGGGTGACATTAAGGGTGCAGAGCTGCAAAGCTGCAATAAAACCTCTGACACAGACAGCAGCCAAGTAGTACAAGCGGCCATAAAAAGCTCTAATGATGAGGAAATCCCAAAAGAAGACGAGACAGATTTGGTAGAGGAGAGGGAACAGAGGGGGGTGGAAGTAGCTGATAGTGCAGGAAAGCAAGCGATTTCAAATTTAAATGATAAAGAAACTGGAGCAGAATCAGAGTCCAGTCTCTTTAACAACGACGTGCCACAGAGCAGCACAGAAACCCCTGCTTGTCCCTCAGAAGGGGGCGTTAGCTGTGCTAAGGAAACTGAAATAGATGGTAGTGTGATAGATAAAACAAACACTGATGCCAGCATCGTCCCATCTGTTGTTACTTCGACCTCCATCCCGTCTCCTAATGAGTCAGAGAATCGCCATGATCAGGTGGCGTTTTCAGAGCCCCAGGATAGGGCTGAGGTAAAGCCCTATCCAGAGCAAGGATCCCAGGAACCAGAAACAAACTGGATTCAAGCCCTAAAAGACGCTGCGTACCTCTCTCAGAGCGAACAAATGAAAACACAAGATGGCTCGAGGTAAACACAATAGCATGTTCATACAATTTTTAAAATTGTTCTAAGGGGATCATACTAGTTTTTAGTTTGGATTTGTATTTATTGTGGTCAGATTCTGTCAAAGGTGTTCATTTTGGTTCCCCTACCTGTACCTGACAGATAGTATTTCTTAGTAAGTATGTAGAGATGTGGGAGACTAAAGTCACATTGTGATCACTGGGAGGCATCATTAGACAGATTAGGATACTGGACTTCAGCTGTGGGTAGATCTTCAGTTCATCTGTTTAGAACAGGTCTAAAAGACGACACCATGCTGTTGGCATTTTATTCACATTCTCTGCAAAACCCCCCACAAAAATCTCAAACTAATTTTTTCTACCTTTGATCTGAATAAATTCAAAGTCAAAGATATTTACAATTGTTAAACCTATATATGTTTTATTAAACCTTTATTCTACTTGTGCAGGCTCAAAAAATGGGATTTTAAGGCTTTTTTTGGCTTCTTCAACAATCTTACGTGGAGCTCAGCTTGGAAATGACTTACCTAGACGGGTAAAATGGTGGACAGAATTACTTTAAACTAAAGAGAAACTCTAAAAAATTCATCCTAAATCCAATATTCACTGATAGAGTGGTAATCAGATAGTTAGGGAATCTGGTAGTTGTGGATAATAATCCTTACTATATTCTTAATATATTTTTGTTTTGATTAAAACCACGTATTAGCATTTTTTTTTTATTAATTATGTTATTTTTATTTAATTCATTTTGTGTCCAAAGTTGTTTAAAACCTCAACCCCAGGGAACTATTACTGATATCATCACAGAGCATCACAACAAAAGAAATCTGAAGTATCCCTTTTATGTCTTTGAATTCAGGCAGACTTTTTTTTTTTTTTTTGATAATTTCTGTTTTTTTTTAATCTACATCACAGTAACACCCTGTCCAGGCCTTGTCCGGAACGCTATTGAGGAGAGCATCGTGACAATGAATATGAATGAGGATGTAAACACAGAGCTGCACTTTGTTTGAATTGAGTCATATGACTGCTGGTTGAACTCTAATGCAAGTAAAGCAGCCCATTATGTTCAAAAGGATGACATCAGCTGTGACATCTTCCCTGATCTCCAGGGAGACAACGATCCTCTTCTCACACAAAACACATTCGTCAACATTTCTGCATACACAACCTTCACAAACCCACGCAAACGTGTCATTTGTTTGGACTTTTGCTGTCAAGCAACAGCTCCGTTAACCCTTTTCTTCTTCTATTCTTCTTTTCCCAGACCACTCCCATCTCTGGAGTCTCCTCAGGTTGAGTTTGTAACTCCCACTGAGGAGATTCCTTCTGCACTGATATCAGACGAGGTGATTCTACCACAAGAGGAAGCAGAGGAAAACACAGCTCAAAGCTCATGTCAAAGTGCTGTGAAGAGGCCAAATGATCTTCCTAAACCTTTAGAGAAGGTGGATCTTCCTGAACCAATAAAATATTCGACAGATCTGACTTCGAAGGCTGAGCTCCCACGAGAATCATCCAAAACAACAAAACCTTTGGAGCAAGAGTCATCTCAAAAGTTGTTCGACAGGAAATCTGTTGCAACAGAGCACACTGAACTCCTACAACCTGCTCAAGAGACAGAAGAGATTCTAGTGCCAGCCAGAAATGAGGTAGAAATCAGAGAAACATCAAATCTAGAAGATTTACAACCAAACGAGCCAAGAGCAGAGACCGTACAACAGCAGCAGCAGCTTTTAGAAGAACCAGAAGAAAAACCCATCGAGGTCCCACCTGTGGAGCCATTCAGAGTCCCTGCTGAGAAAACTGAGGTGCCAGAAACAGTCGAACATCCCTCCACAGAGCTACAGGACAGCGGGTAAGCTGATATTAAAAATTAAGCTATTAGTCAGGAGCTTAATTGATTTTGTAAGTCTAACATTTAAAAATATAATTCATCAACTAAAGAAGATGTGATTTGTAGTCCAGTAACCTGGTCCATAATATTTTCCTATAGGCACCAACCAACAGACTGCTCCTCTAGGACTTAGTCAGGATCTGGAGCATAGAAACATACCTTTTAATATATTTAGGTCAATAAACCTTCATGAATTTGATCTATCTATTTTTTTCAGAATGAATAACATTGTATTCCTTTACAATCTTTTATCAATTTCAGCCCTTTTCCTTTCCTTTCCTTTCCTTTCCTTTCCTTTCCTTTCCTTTCCTTTCCTTTCCTTTCCTTTCCTTTCCTTTCCTTTCCTTTCCTTTCCTTTCCTTTTCTTACCTGCCTTTTATGTGCTTAAAATGAATTTGTTTGGCTCTCAGAGCCTCGGAGGGTGTCTGGTCGGGTTCTTCTGTCTGCAGCGGTTTCACCGTGTCTGATCAAACCAATTAGCAGGAGCCTTGCCAGTCTCTCCTGCCTCTGAGACCATTGTTGGTTTTAGTTCAGCTTCTATGTGACTCATCTGGTTTCACTTTTTAAATCATTTTATCAGCTCTTAGTTCACTAATTTAATTGTTTGCTGCTTTTCTGTTGAAAAGATTCAGCACTTTGTCAATGTTTCATCCACAGACGTCAAAATATTTTATTAGGATTATAGTGCAGAACAGTGATGTAGAAGTATTGGCCCATTTGTATTGGGCCGGTTTTTATAAATACATTTTAGTGCAAAATGCCCAATCCCTTTACCCTGACATCCATAAATAAAACCCAGCACATTCAGTTACATTAGAAGTCAACTTATTAGCAAATGAAGTTCACATTGGCGCAAGACAAGCCAGGAATTCATAAAGAGAAGCTGGTCAGAGTTATTAGGAAGATGGGTGGAGCTACAAACAGGCCAATACTGGAAAAAAACCTGTTTGAGATTGAGAAAAGATTGAGACTGGTGCGAAAAATTCATTGTCCAGCTGGACAGCACATTTAGATAAAAAGCTAGGGCTACAATAAAATGGGGTTAGATTAAAACAGTCATGTGTTCATATTACTCAGTCAAACTCTGGACCTAAATCCAAATGAAGAATTTGTGGGAAGACTCAAAAATTAACACTCATTGACCCATTTCATTGAATATATCTGATTCTGGTTGAGAGAGGCTACTAAATACAAATGTATGCCACACTTTTCAGATTTTTAAAGTGTATATATCATTTTTCTTCCACTTCACAGCTATGCACTACTTTTAGTTGGTCTTTCACATTAAAAAATACTTTAAAAATGTTATTAGAACAAATACTAGAGACTTAATAGGGTGTGAATAAAAGTAAAACAAATCAGTGTAAACATGTAGGGATCTTTCTGTTAATTTTGTGTTATTCACTCTTTTTTTCTACCAACTACCTTCTCATTCATGCTTCCTATGCGCCGCCTGTTGCATGCCGAAGAGGCGATTACATGCCGGAGCAGCACTTGCTGCCTGTCAGTCTCGGCATTTGTCCCATCATAGAACCCACAACTTCTCTCAGAGAAAGAATAACGGTGATATACACTCCCATATGTCAGCGATAGATAAGGTTACAGATGCAAACATGCGGCTGACAAAAATATGACTGCCTGGCCAATGATGTGTGTGTGAGGTTGGGCATATGTTGTATTTCCCTCCGCCCCCGAAGGCTAACGTTGCTGTCAGTCCTGCTCAGTCTGTGCGGCTTTGTGAGCTGAAGCCTGCAGTGGGAGGAATTTGGGCAGGACACAGTCCCACTGAAGTCATTTTCACAGAGCGCACAGGCAGGAACAAAAGCCAGGCTTCAGAGAAACACTTGAGCGTGTGTGAGAGTGAGCGACAGCGTCACGGACAGACAGAGAGGAGGAGAAGGAGGAGGAGGTGTAGTCGCAGGTTCCCCTGTTTGTGGAGTAAAGAAGAAACTGAGTAAAAGTTTAATCTTAAAGTTACATTTTCTGTGACGGATCCTTTCCACAGTTGAAATCTGGGATTTCTAGGTGAGTTTGACAGAGAGCTGCTGCTGTTTTGTTTTTGGTTGTTTTTTTTTTTTTGTAGAACAAGTGTGTTGGTGCTTAAATCCTTCCAGGTGGACGCAGCAGATGGTCTGGAGGTAACTTGTGCTAATTACTTTGTGCCACTGTTGACCCCAGCAGATGGGCAGAGGGGCGGGACAGAGAGAAATGACAGTATGGAAGGATTTTGTGGTGTGAAGTTGAGCATAGAGTTTGCTGCCTCCCATTTAAAATAGTTGACAAGTATCAGCATGTTTAAACTTCCGCCTCTGACGACTGGATGAGAGTTTACCTGTAATTTACAGAAACTGGAAAGCTGTTTAACTTGATCCTGAATGTTTTCTCCAGAAATATTTCTGGAGTGATCAACTGCTGTATTTATAGTGTATTTTCGGAGGTTACTATGGAAATTTAAAGAGCTGCTTTCAGTTTGAACCCAAAGTACTTTTGAAAATTGTTATTTATGAAAAGTTGCATTACCACATAAAACAGTTGACTGGAGTTCTACTTCTAAAACTAGCTGCAGCTCTTCAGGTTTAGAATTACACCCGTTGAATATTTCATCGCATTACAATCACAAATTTTGTGCGAACAAAAATCTGAAAAGTGTGGTGGGCTTCACCATTCATTGCGATTACAGCCGCAGGCCTTTGGGATTGGTCTTTTCCAGCTTTACACATCAAAGTACTGAAGTTTATTCCTCTTCTTCACCGTCAGATTTGATGTAGAGGAGTTGGCACAGCGTTTCAACTGGATTTAGGTCTAGACTTTGACTGGGCCAGTCTAACAGATGTTTAGCATCATTGTCCTGGTGCAAGTTGATGCTGACCCCATTCAAGTCTATTCCAGCCTCTAATATGTTTTCTTGTCTCTGCTGAAAAAAAAAAAGCCTCCCCACAGCATGATGTTGCCACCACCGTATTTAACAGCAGAGATAGTAGGAGTGTGCTAAAAATTTGATTCACATAAGAATTATGATCCTCATTTACTACTATTCAGAATCAAATTAAAATGTCCGACGTGGTGAGGAAATATGTAATTTTTTTTTTTTTACAGTTGTTGACTAAATGGCCACAAACGCTGTCAAATGGCTAAAAACTTCTGAAATTGCAACTCCTCTTTGGGGGAGGCTGTCTGCAGAATGGTGTGGTGCTTGCTCCTTGACCAATTTATTAAAGGCAAAACAGAGGATTGGAGGAAGGGAGTTATTACATCCATGCATGCATTAATATTTAAAATTTAATAAATGTGAAAAAGACACTTTAATGTCTGCCTTAGTCATTCTGCCTTGCAAACCAGAATGGAGTAGATCATGAGAATGCTTTGCAAACCTATAGATTAATCAGAATTCATTACGAATAATCATTTTGAATCAAACATTGATTTTGAGTCAAATTGTGAGATAGTGAAAGGTTCCCACTCCTAGTGGATAGTGTGCTTATGGTGGTTTGCGGGTTTTGTTTTTCTCCACACAGTGCTTGTTGTTTCTTGGCCCTCCTGGACCTTTCACCTCTGAGAGTCGATCCTGCATAAACAAACGACAATGGATCATGACTTATTTTGTAAAGATCAGATTTATGGCGTTCACAATTGACAGATGTCTTGTGAATCTGCAACTCCTGCAAAGTTACAATGGACCCTTTTGGCTGCATCTCTGATTGATCCTCAAAGCCGGTGATATTGATTTCTAATCTGTCCCTCCGCTTTGTTGCTCTGGATTTTAACTAGCGATATCAGAGTAAAAGCGCCTGGATACAAATACATGTGTTGCTTTTATTTGTAAAACACTTTTAAAACACGTTTTCTTTACCTTCCACTTCAAAATTGGGCTCTGCTTTTTTTGTTGTGCTGTTCTGCCACATAAACTGCCAGTAAAATATGTTGAAGTTTGTGGTTGTAACATGATAAAACATTTAAAAACATTCAAGGGATATATATATACTTTTGCAAAGAACTGTATATCAAATCCACTGTTATATCTAAAAGGGTTTCTGAGTGTTTAGTCTATTTATGTAATCATGTCATATTTTACACACTACTAAAATATCCAGGTATTTTATCTTCTTTTCCCAAAATATATAATTATATTTAGTTGAAGCCCTATTTAGTTGAAGACTTTTTATTCAGTATTAGTTATTCATATGTGACCAATTCATGGTATTTGCGTAATTCTCTGAAGCCTGAGTAGTTAAATTACTTCTTTTGTATTTCTGAAATTCACCAAACTAAATTAAAATTTGCTGCTAACTTTTAAACATGTCCTTTAAAGTGAGATGCAAAACTGTTTACCTTTAGTATTGAAATGTTTTCCTAGCCCTGTAACATCTGAGTCTGGATCTTTGCAAACTTCAAAAAGGATTTATCAACATCAAAAAGCAGGCATGAGTTGCATAACCAGTTAGAGATCTTAACCATCAGAGCAGATCACTTTTCTGCTGACTGGTTTTCGGTTTTGCTTGTAAATAAACAAAAGTTTCATCTGCAAACATCTGAGCATTAGGTAAAAACTTTACATTAATGTACAGAGTAAAAATCAGAGGATCCATTGCAGAGCTTTGAGGTACACCAGCATTAATATCCACCCTCTCAGATAATTTTTAATCTGTGTGAAAGAGAAATGGTGACTACACCACCACTGTTTGCTTTCATATTTTCTAGAAAATGTATTTATTTATTTTTTTTAACCAAATTTGGATTCTGCTGGAAGAATTTTGATGGGTTTAAAATCACTAAGTGCCTTCAACAGATTTAGAAACTGGGAGTAATAACTGGAGTTTTCTAGGAAGTTAGAAATTGCCCCTCTTTAACTGAGCAGTTAATTACATGACTCTAGGTCTGTTACTACTGAAGACCCAAGAGAAGAAATAGAAATTAGTATTTTTTTATCTGATACATCAAATGTAAAACAGGAGCACAACTCTTTGGAGGGCAGAATGACTGAATACTTTGGTTTTCTGGAGGTTTTGAACAGAATCAGGAAAGTGTTGAATCCATCCAAGAGAAGTTGGATGTGTTGAAACCTACTCTTGAATGTAAATAGACTGGTTGCCCTGGTGATTGTAGATTTATTTGCTTTGCATGACTGGATACATTATTGTCTGCATCTTATTCTGACATTTAAAATATAATGGCAGGAGAAAGTAGGGTAAAGTACAAATTTGCCAAACAATAGATGTTTTCTTTAGGCGTTTCTATGTAAACATTATGAGCTGGCTGTTGGCTGCAGAAAGAGTGATATGGTCCAATCTTTACAGCAATTTTAAAACTTTTTTTTTCTCTCTGGTAAACTGCAGCTGGTTTTATTTAAAAGTCTGGCATAAAACACCTGGACGCTCAAACCCAGATGCTTCCAGTAGATTACTTTAGTAATAGCAACCAAAAAGGCCAGAAATCCTTTCAAAGCACATTCAAATGTGCTTATTAACATTCATTAATGAATTATAAGATTGTACAATTATTCATTAAAAAGGCTCTTAAAACATTTTTTTTTAAATTTAACTTTAAGTTTAAGAGTGTGTTGCCCGGCTCCCAGATAAATTGATGGCAGTAAGAACGCATCGGGCAGCTTGCAGGGATAATGCCAAGAGATTGAATTTGTCCCACTTGAAATGGCTCATATGCTCTTATTTGTTATATTTATCCTGCTGCTACTTTGTGCTCATCATGTCTGTGGGCACTGCTAAATTAGAAATCATCAGCTGTTACATTGAGTGGGTCAGCTGATACTGAACTTACATAAAATGAAACCTAATCAGAGTTTATTCCACAACTTTTCAGCGTCACACTTGTGAATTCACAAGTACTAATTCAGTTCATTCAGAGGATTCAATTAAGTTCCAGATTTAGAGGAACCAGTTCTTCCAGTCACAATCCAGTCCTATAGTTAGATTCAAATTTAATTGCATAAAAACTAATTCTGCTGATCATAAAATGCCAGGTGGTCAAAGGGAGTTTATGTAAGGGAGCCCAGTTGATGACTTCAGGTGATTGAATTTCCAGCGGTTTCTCATCCCGAGCAAGTATGTGGTGATAGTGCAAAGAAAGTTTTGTGTGCAGGAAAAAAAATAAGATCAGGAGTATTTTCTATGGCAAAGAAAAACAATAAGAGGAGTCAAAGTTATTCAACCCAACTGCTGTATCAATAGCTCCTTTCAGAAAAGCGACAGCGAAACTGATCACAGAAGTATTGAGTCAGGATTCCTTTCCATAGAAAGACAAATAAAGCACTTAAGAATTAATGACAAACAATGCTTAGACATTCAGGCAAGTCCATAATGAACCTGTCTGATGAGGAAGTTTGCATATTGTAACAGAAAAAAATGACTCGAATTAATATAATCTAGTCAAAGTCCTTCCCTTCTGTGCATAAGCAAACACCCACAAACCTCCACGTAGATGAGACTGAGAGGAGAATTGAGGCTTTTTTTGTTAGCTTCCCATTGTAGGTCGTATGTCTACATTTTTATTTATTGCATTTTAAATGTGTTTTAATTTGTCAAACTTGAAAATAAAGGAAGATTTCCTATTGAAAGTATAACATGTCTTCATAGGAACATCTAAAAGGAACATGTCTGCTTACATTTGGCTGAATTTGTGCTTTTGATAAGGTATTTTGCGGTCCTAGTTGTCAGAAGAGGCTGCTGGGCTATTTCTGAATCCAAACAGGAGGCATTCCCCAAGTGCAGAGCAGCTGCATGGGTGTCCAAGGCATTGCCTGTCAGATTAGAGAGCCTACCACTTGTGATAAGGCCAAAACAGATCAGGGTCTAAATCCACTCCACCAGGTGGCCATTGATGACAGAGCCTGGACCATCAGGCTAAACAGGCTAAGTCTCTGAAACAGCAGACTGTCATGTCTGGGCAATAATGAGACAAGCTAAATATTGAGTTTCAAATAGGAATATATACTGTCACTTCTGTTTTTAGTCAAGTCTGCTTCATACGTCATTTGAACAGGGACACGACAAAGAATGTAGTTTGTTTTTTTGATCTGCCTGTTGATGTTGTGCCTTCCTTCCCTCTGCAGGCTCTCCCTCGCTGAGCAGGCAGAGAGCGGCCACCCCGTCCCCACTTCTCCCACTCCTGCCCCCAACGATCACAGCACTACTCACCTGCCTGCTGTCCCTCCTCACCCCCACAAAACCTCAGCGTTCGCCCCCCTCACATCTTTGGAGACACTTCCACCAACCCCACCTGTATCCCCCTGCCTTCCTCCTGCTGCCCCTGTAGACCCCTGTACTCTTCCTGCTGAACCCTGTGAGGACCTTTTCCCTGTGTCTGCACCCTGTCGGGTTTTGTTAAGGTACAGTACACACCATTACCTCTAAACATCTCCATGTTTAAGCCATTTTATCATTTAGCTTTAAAATTCAGCGTTGGCAAATGCAATGCGACTTAATTTGGACCTTGGAATTTGTCCTGTGTCGACACCGAAGCCAAAACCCCTTAAATTTCAGCATCAAAGCTCTGGTCAAATGATACCATTAAATTGACATCTGGCACACTTACTCAACTTGTAGATCCTGATCTTGCAATTCTTTAACAGAGAGCTTTTTGAAATACTCATCCACCAAGGCTTCTTTGCATAACTCAAAGAAATAAAGCACATTTTAGAGGTGAAGCTCATTTTATGTGTATGTTCACATAAGTATGCAGCTGAACTGGTATTTTATCTTAGAATAAGCTCTTAAAATAGGAGGAGGAAGAAATATAAACATATCTATCCAGTAGCTTACAAAGTAAGCATATATTTCACAGTAGATATTTCAAAATTTAGCTTTGTCCTGTTGAAAATCACCTCTATTTTTAAATGTCTGAGTTTATTTTAGTACAAAAGTTATAATTCTTTGTGAAATTATTCCTATATTTCAAATATTTTTATTCATTTGCAACCACAATCTTAAGTGTATTTTATCTGGTGTACTGATTGCAAATGCACACTACAATTTTTAGGGTTTTTTTAATAAGACTTTGTTCCTATATAATTATCCTCCTACTTTAAATCTATGCACTACATTATGTTGGTCTGTCTCATAACATGCCAATAGAACTAATCTAATTGTTGTGGTTGTTATGTGACAAAATGACAAAAAGGGCAAGGTGTACTCATAATTTTGTAAGGCAATGGTTTTGTTCTGTTCAAGCATTTTTCTGTCATAAAGCAGCATCAGGTTTTCATATAAACCTATATGCCCTGTCAGCAACTGGGCTTGTTATCCCACTTATAAAATGACAGCATGACACTGCTATGTATGCTGACCACAAAGTGAAATCAAACTGGATTTTTAAAATTGAACATATAAACCGATACTTACTTACTTTATAACTACTGTGTTTTTATATGTGCAATCATAGGTCGATAATGCTCCTTTGCGTTTTTGTTTTTTTTCTGGAACATAGTCATGCATTTCTTATGAAACTATTGCTAAATTATAGCCACAATATATAAAGTGTGAATAGTTCTCATTGTTTAACCCACACCCTTCTTCTGCAGCCCCTCTTGGCTTTGCATTTTATTGCATAAAGTTTATTTGGAAGGAATGACTCAGCCACTTCTGTGGTGTAATGATTTTTGCAACCACCAGAGGGTGTTTTCTGCAAACTGTTCAGAGGAACGCTGAAGTGTGCTCACATGTATGCATGACTGAACACAGGGGGGCAAATCAGTGCTGATGCAGTTCACGATACACACATCTATATGATTTAGACAAGAAGTTTCTAATATGCAGAAGTATATTTGACCTTGATTTTACAAAAAGAGAGGACTCTCTTTCTCAAGGGAGTCCTAACCAGGTACATATTTATTTGAAGCAGCTGTGAATATTTAGTTGCTTTATGAAAACAAGCCATATTTAGTGAGAAGCAGAAGGATGAAAAAAAACAGTGAGATATAATGTGATATTATTTATAGTCTCTGAGTGACCTGTTCGAGTACACTGCAGAGGAATCCAGAGCTTTGTAAAAACGTAACATTTGACTCCACAGATTTTTATTTTTGATCAAAGATATGTACGATTATGGCAGAGCATGTGTAGACCTACCACTTCAGTTTCAGGTAATTTTGTTCATTGATTTGTTTACTCTGAGCTAATAGGATGGTAGCTGCTGAATCTGAGCCTGAAGTTTTTCTTTTAGGTTGAAAAATTATTTCTTTATTTTAATCTTCTGAATTGATAATAAATTATCACATCTTTCTGTGACTTTTATTTTGCAGCAGTAAATATGTTGGTTTTTCTCTGTCCTTAGTGGCTTATAGTTAATTTATGCAGTGAAACTTTAGCTTCTTCTCAAACTATTCTCACCCCTTAATTTTCAGCAACTGTGACCATTACATATTTAGTGCCTTCTAAATTTTGAGGAGAAAGGTCAAACTGAAGGTCATTTAAGATGTGTTTTTAAAATTGCCATACTTGACACAGAAAACCTTCTACTTATTTTGCTTGTGACTGTTATTTTTCATCGTAATCTTCTGCTACAGCAAAACAGCGGCATGTTTCTTTCCTATGGCTAATATTTAAAGAAACTATTTAGTGGTGTGTTTTTTAAAATAATACTGAAAATAAAAAAAGCAGAGTACTAAAGTATGGATTTCCACTGCAGCATTTCACCAAATTGAAAAGTTTTTAGCTGTAAACCATTTAAGAAAAAGCTGTCAATGACATCACACAAGGCACAAGAATCGATCTAAACACCTGGCATTGGTAAACAATATGCGGGATGCAAGATTTTTAACGGCTTTTCACCTAGACTGTTAACTGACATTCATTCACGTTTCACTCAGTTCTGCCCTGGTCCTCTTCACAAGCCACTTTTATATTTCTTATTGGTACACACAGTAAACATAGTCTGATCAGTTGCTTTATATCTTAAGTGACGTCACTTAAGTTCAGCTTTAACAATTGACCAGTTTTGCCAGTTTTGTTGGGCATTACATGGTAAACGCAGTGTATTTGCATACTGCTTTATCAAGTCAGAGAACTCTGAAGCACTTCACACTATGTTCAGTTATTCACATGCTGATGGAGAGCAGGCTGACAGAAGCAAGGCTGTCGTACAATCGCCACAAATACGTAGAGGGACAGAGTGGGGCTTTGAACCGGCAAACTATGGGTAACAAGACGAACTTCTACCTCCTGAGTCGTCGTCACCCCATCAGAACATCTGCAGATTAATATGAACTGGCTAAAATTTCCCCCAAGAACTTTGGTGGTCAAGACATTTCAAAAAGGCCCGAGACCAGAATGTTTACACAGTGTCAGGTGGAGAGAAATTTCTCTGTTAAGATGACAACATCAGAACAGTGTTGCATAAAGTCTGCTTGGTTCATCAAGCCAAAAGCTGCCAGAGAGGTAGGGTGCAGTGCTCGTACTGAAGTGGTTTGTTGGCAGCCTAATGTGTCTTGCAAATTGATTTTGAAACTAAGCTTGAAATTTATTTAGAATTCTGAAATGAAAATTATGTAAAAAAAAAAACAAAAAAAAAAAAAAACATAAACAAGAATTCACCCGTTTCTTTGAAAACATTGTAAGGAATGTGAGGTCGATGCTGACAACTTTGGTTGTTTAGCTGGTGCGACTAGTCATGGCAGAAGGAACATCCCATAAGTGGAGAATAAAGGTTACCACGGTAACTAACCATTTATGTCCATTTTGCCCTAAAGGACAAAATGTTCTTTGTGGAGTTTTATGTGTTGCTCTGGAGTCTGAAACGGGATACAAAAATGGATATTGAGTTGAATCTTTCATAGCCCAGTTATAAATCTTTCAGGAAACCCTGTCACAGCCATTTTTTTCCTGTACATGAGTAGGCTGAATTCTTTATTTCTTTCTGCTCTGCAGCTGAAACTGAGGGGCAAAGCTCGACTGTAAAAGAACAGGCTTTTCATTCAATGAACCTACTGGAACAGATATTGGACAGACGTCTGTGTCCTAAATACATCTTTGAGCTTCTGTGGGGGTGGGCGGTCTATAGGGAAATGATAATCAATGATTTTTCTTTTAGCTGGGTCTGTGCTTTGACTTTCAAACTCGGCTACAATTGCATGGGTTTCTTTGAATTGTAAATCATCAACCATCAAGCCAGTTTAAGAATGAAACCTTCTCAGTATGTTTTCCAAGTTCATTCATCAAATAATAAATGAACTTGAAGTTCACACCTGGGTTTGTGTTCCAGGTTGTGCTGAGCAAACTGAACAATTATTTTTGCCCCGGCAGACACAGGTATTACACCTGAAAGCTCAGTACAGAAAGTTGGAGCGTCTGCCAGCTGAAGTTATAGTATTCCCGCACCTTCCCAGGGAAGCACAATAGATTTACTCTTCTCAAGTTGCTTAACCTCATTTTCCTCATTGTAGCTGAAATCAGTTGGGAATTTGACGAAACTGATCCTGCCCCCCTATCCAAAGCCCACAGGACACATTCTTTGCATCTGTCACAGAGATGACTTAAGAAGCCACTCCTTGAGAGAAAACCAGGGCTTCAAGAAAGAGACAGACGAAATCAGATATGAGAATATTTATTAACATTCACGATTATGATGTGTAAAATGCATTTGAATTAACTTTATTTGTAGCAGCATTATCTCACTCTAAAAAATGGAAAAAATCCAACCCATAACTTGATTTTTATTTTTTTACTCATTGATGGGGAAAAAAACAAACAAAAAAAAAACAATCTTTGAAAGTCCCTTCAGGGAGGGAAACAACTAAAGTTTATTTTAGCCAATAGCCACAAAGCTGAATGAAGATCCAGTTTTATCCAAAAAGGAAAAAAAAAAAGGTAAACTGGTGCCTTTTCAGATGTGACTAAATTTGATCCTTTATTTAAAAAAACACTGCAGTTGAGTTGGAGTTGAAACAAAAGATTGATATCTGGAAAAAGAATCACAGCATTTAAAGTACGGTTGAGAATCTGTGATGCTATGGGACCGTTTTTTGTTTGTTTTTTTTGTCTGGGAAACGTGGTCAAGTGCACAGCATCATGAACCTTTTTAAATACCAAAATCCAACAGATTTTAAGTAAAATCTGCTGGATTGGGTCTTTCAACAGCATAATGATCCGAAACAAATTGGTGTGTTGTGTAAAGAGGAATTGCACACAAAACTTCTTTCTATATCCATGACTGTATTTTGTAAAAATAGGAGAAAACTATTGGCAGAATGAGGTACAACAGATTTAACTAGTTATTTTATTGACAATATCTTACTATTGTAGATTCAAATTACTCACTGTATAAATGGATTCAAACGGAAAGTAGGATTTTTCTTAATTTTTAAAAGTGACATCAGCCTTCCACAATAAAAGGTTAATTTATTATAAGGCTTTTTGCACATTTTTACCAGGTCTCTAATTTTTTAATAAGAGGTGCGTCAGACTAAAAGTAGGAAACTCACATCTGTAACTTCAGATTTTATGGTGTCCGCCTCTCCCCACATGTTATTGCATTCTGTAGTTGGAAACAAATGCAGTTGTATTGTAAAGTTTTTTTCTTGGAAAGAACTGCTGCTAACTTTATAGACATATAGAAAGAAAAGACTCTGAGACTCTGGTTTCATGCACTCTATTGTTTACCTCAGGCATCTCCCTGGTTGGCTAGACTGTGTTGGATCCTTCCATTGTGTGGAAAAGAGGGAACGACAAGTATATATTTTTTTCTACACAGGTCGTAGGCTGATAGAGTGAATATCTGGCACCATGACAGCCATTTAGTGAGGTCTGTTAACTCGGACGTCTGGGATGGTGGAAAAGAGAAAGTGAGAGCGAAGGAGAAAGAGACACTTTATCACGGCAGTTTCAGGATCCATCCATTGTTTGGCTCCCCCGCATAGTCGCATTAGCAGATGAGGGGGGGGTGTCAAGAGCTGCTTGTCTTTTTAAAGGCGCAGGAGTCTGGTGTTTAGGGGGAATGAAGGAAAAAAGGGGGAGGAGGCTGTGAGAGCAGCAACACAGCTCAGCGATTTCTGGAGCTGAGCAGAGAAGACGCTCTTCAGTCACATCCATAACGACAAGAAAGCTGGAATATTTTTTATGCTTTTTTATTTTTAAGCTTGATTGAGATTTCCCCCCCACCACCGCTGGGTGCTGCATCATTTTGTTTGAATTTGCACCAGATGAGAGGGAGGAATGCTCCCCGTAAGTTGAGGAGCAGAGGACCGAGGATGCTGTACATGAAGCGAAGAGCCTCTTAAATCGTCCGCCACCGTTTCGCTCCCTAATGCAAGGACCCCGCTCTCATCCTCTGCACTGCAGCACGGTGCACTCACCTCCTCTGACACAGGCTGCCCGCTCTGCAAGCCTACAAGGAGAGGGAGCTTTGGAGGTAGCAGGTGGATGTGGTCGGTGGCTGGGCAGCAGGAGCAGGCAGGGGTGGGGGGCAGGGTGGGCAGAGATAGTCAAGGATGGGAGCCAACGAGTCCATGGAGCAAGGACAGATGCGCTGTCCATCTCAAGAGCACATGTAAGTTTGGAATTATTGACTTTTGTGTTTATTGTTCTGATTGGAAGGGGAAAAAAAACACAAAATTGTGTCACTTGATGTTTTTTATTTATTCATGAGTTTACAGTGGGTTTTTTATGCTACATAGATGTTCACTATTGCTGCCAGGTGATGCCATTTTCTAGATTGGAAAAACACTAATTGCTTTTGTTTTTTTTTCATCCCGTTTTCTCTAATAATAAACAGTAATAGCTATTAAAAAACAAGCATTGAAATGCTAGTCTGGTTTGATTTTGCGATGTAAATAAGATCATCTAAACTCGTGTGGACGCACACACACGTTCTTTAGCTGCCAGTACTGTATAGTAGCTACAGAAAAACCATAACAGTGCTTACAGAGGAGTCCCTGGGAAGCAGAATACAGTGAGTCAGGTGGCACAGGGAGACTGGTGGGGTGATGTTTTTGTTCTGGAAGTAGGAGGACGCTACTGCCGCGCTGGGAGCTGACGTCGGTGACGGTGTTGAAATAGAACACGCTGTGTGGGGGGTTGGAGGATAATTCAGGAGTGGATCAGTGCTCCACATCTCAGACACTCTGGTGCTCAATGGCGATATGAACTGAGGAGAACAGGAAGATGAATCCTTTTCATTCTCCATTAGAAAGAAGAAAAAAAAAAGACATTTGATGGTCTTGCAGTTTCTGTAAGGCTTCTTCCTGCAGATACCAATTTATGCAAATTTGGATTTAATCTTTAAGACCATAATTATTTAAAATTAGTGGGGGGATGCTTTGGAATTAAATGATATTTGTTGATCATATTTTTAATCAAATATCAATATTGGACACAAACTTTGGTTGGAATCTGAATTAAAGCACACTCAACTACCTTCAGTTCTTTGTGATCGAATGTATGTCGGCTGAGTTGGATTTTATGAGATCAACACAAAGTTACATTGTTAAAAACAATGGCATGCATTCATACTCCCCCCTCCTGACTCTGATACCCCTAAAATAATCTACTCTTGTATTGAGAAAGCAGTTGATGGGGTAGAGGGGAGTCATAAGATGTCCAGTTCGCTACAAAAACAGCGCATATCCAAGTGTTTAGGAAAAAACAGTTCATAGGAAGATAGGTGGTACTAAATTCAGCCTGAAAAAAAAAAAACAGTCAGAGGCTGAAAAATACGTGAGACTCCAGATGTGATTTGGCTATAAACTTAGAGCTACAATAAAATTGTTACAATTAAAGCACATCTGTGTTTTAGAACAACCCAGACATCCTCACTGAGCTCAAGGTATTTTGCATTTTCATTTCAACTATTTCAGTCTGCAGACATGAAATAGTCTGCAGACTGGTAGCTGCAAACCCCAAAGCACTTGGAGCTGCAGTACAGTACAAGCAAGGTAGACTCAGAGGGGACGAATACAATTGCAAGCCACATATTTCAGACTTTTATTTAAAAATTCTTAAAGGTCTTTTATTAAACCTTTATTCAGCTTTGCACTGTTTTGTGCCAGCTGATAACATACACCACTTTAAAAAACATGAACATTTGTGGTTATAGCGAAGCATATTCTAAAACCTACATAGAGACACTGTTCAGACACTGTACAGTTTATGAATATTCATTCATCTTGACAGAGAAGCACAGGGGTTCCCTCTGCTGGTTTGTTTTCAGCATGTCAACTATACAATTTTGTCTCTGTTCTTTCTTCACACTTCTGTTTTTAATAAAGTTCTAACAATAAATCCCAACCTTTGAAAACTCCAGTACTGAATTAGCAAGCTAATACAGAAATATTGAACTAAAAAGTAAAAGATGAAGATGAAGGGAACCTCATACCTGTCAAGTCTCCCATTTTTTCCCCAGGAAACTACCATATTTTACCTCCCTCTCCTGCTGTGCTCCCGTATTAGTATTGTCCCTTATATATCCCATAGTCTGCCCCCCTTCCTCCCTGTTCATCAGTCAGTCAGCTTCAATCTTCTTTTATCTTTTAATCACATTTAAATACTAATTCAGTGTTTTATTTGGTTTTATGGGTACCTGTTTTACCCACTGGCTTTCCTCAGGCACTAGAAGCTGTTTAGGCAGATGGCATCAGACGGTGTTGACGGCAGCAGACATGTCTGGCTGTCTGACAGCCTGTGTGTTTCTGCCTGGCTCCGCAAAGCATCCTGTCTCCAGGCAGCCTCCTCAGCCTATCAGAGAGGGTTGTGAAACGCTGCTCTCTTTGTTTATATTCACCCCCTCACCCAGACTATTCAACCATATGGCTCCTGTGTAAAATCTGTTTGCACAGAAGGCAGAAATTTATGTTTGCCAATTTAATTACCTTCCCTAAAATTTACCTGACTTTACAGCGTGGAATTGTGTGCATTCAATGTTTCTTTTCCTTCTTGAATAATATGTAGTGAATAGCATCCATTTCTCTGGTTACCATAGAAACACACTGTTTGCAGTCAGATTAGTGTTATCTGCTAAACTTAGCTCTGATTTCTTCACTAGGAACTCACCATGACCTTAATTTGAACCTTTGAACCATTTATAGATAAAACTACAATGCAAGCAGTGACAAAAAGCTTATGCATACCTTCACATATTTAGCTACAATATTTAGTAACTGCTAAGTTAAATTATGCAAAAAATAAAATAAAATAATAGTAATAAGGGGGAACAAATTCATTGTTATAATAATGGTGATTATATCAATACTATAAGTAATTTATGTAATTTATTAGCTAGCTGTGAAAAGGTACTAAAAAGGAGCAGACTATATCAAGAACATATTGTTTTTGGCAATTGGACATGAATGATTATTTCTTCCTGTTGCAGTTTTTTGACATGTGTCTGATGCTTATCATAACTGGGAAAACAGTCCAAAATGCTGAAAGACGTTCTGGCATTCACAGAGTGAGCTGGCTTACATTCCCTTAATTAGTTTTTGATGTATTGTCCTACTCTTCATCCTTCATGTACTGCTCAGCTGCGTCTGAAACAAAAGCTAACTTCTGATTAATGCTCTGCTGTTCTTTGACATCTTTGTCCTCCTCCCTGCTCTGAAACGATTTCATGCTTCTATAATGCCATGACAAGGTGTCAGAGAAGCACCTTGTTATGGTGCTTCTTGTTGTTGTCTTGATGTTGTCTTGTCGTCTTTATTGGCTCTTTTGTTCTCTTGAACTGTCACACATTTGATGACATCATCATCATATGTAGGAACAGTTTCAGAATTTAACCCATGATTCTTGGTGTCTAATACTTAAATATCTGAATGGAAATTTTACAAACACTAGACTGTATGTTTTTCATTGATCAATAAGAGAGAGAGACAAAGAGAGAGAGAGTGAGGGAGAGAGAGAGCCAAAGAGAGAGAGGAGATCTTTTTCATTCTGCATCCATTACTTGTGTGGTGAGGGGACAGACTGATGGTGGCTGATGACAAAGAGAGAAGCAGAGTAAGCTGACCTAAAGCAGGTAAATCTGAACATCAGGCAGCAAAGCGGGAACGAAGATCTTGGAGCATCGTATTTGGAGGAAGAAGTGTCGCTGCACCTGGCTGCCGGTAGCATCGCAGTGCAGACTGCTGGTAGCCATGGCAGTGAGTACGTGGCAGGCTCTGTCTCCTCTGCAGTGGGCCCGATGGGGCTGGGATACGCTTCTGGGAGGGGCAGGAGACGGGAACAGCCCGGGTTCTGATCCGACTCTGGGGCTCCTGCAGCGTCTCTCGTGGGGTTCTCGTCACGATAATTTATTAAAGGCTGCCGGAGAGGCAGCCAGACAGAGGTGAGACGGGCTCGGGCTGCATGCCACGAAATGATGCTTGAACTGATGCGTAGTGGTGTTGTTAATCTGTGAGCTCCACTTCCATTGATTTTCAGTGTTTCTCGCTATATCCTCTCTAACACAAAGTCTTTGTACCCTGAGATGGATGGAGGTGTATGTGTTTGTGTAGGGAAATGTGTCTCTGGTGTGTTGTTATTTCATACCCTTCTGCAGATTTAGCTTTTTTTTCATTTATTCCAGGGGTGTCAAACTCAATTTCACCGAGGGCCACTTCAGCATATTGGCCACCCTCAACGGGCCACATTGACGGTACAAATCAGGAGTGCATCCCTGCTAAAACACACCCCAGACAAAAGGTTGACTTCCCTCATTCAGAGGCTTATAATGAGTCAATGGTCCAGGTGTGTTAGAGAAGGAATGCATCTAAAGCTGCAGATGGTAGCTCTGGAAAACTAGACTTGGGCACCCCTTGCATAAATGTATAAAAATACAATGCTAAAAATACATTAAACAACACTTCATAATGTTAAATAATTGATTTTATGTATTGAAGTTTTAAATATTACATTTGAGTTTCCATGGATGTAAAATTACTGCTCAGTTTAAAAATGACAATATTTAAATCAGTGTTTAAAGGTAAGCAAACAAATGATAAAAACAAGTCACATGGGCAGACATTATAGACTTTACGCAAAGATTTAGTCTCAGAGGCAACTGAAATTAATTAAAAATCCCTTTCTGAATATCATCTCAGCCTATAAAATGCTGGGGGGCCACATGTGGCCCGCGGGCCTTGAGTTTGACATGTGCATTACGCCATAGAACTGCCAATTGGTAATTGAAGTAAAGTAGCTTCGATTTTAAAGAAGCCTACATTGAAGTCGATTGGCAAATGAACCATCACAAAAGAGGAAGGCTCTTGTTGTCTCACTGCACCACAAGAGGTGCATAACCGACAAAAACCGTTTCTGTCTGGTTTTGAACCAGAGACCTTTTGCGTGTGATACAAACGCCATAACCACTACACTACAGGAACTGAACTTCTCTGTTTTGTTTCATTTTGAGGTTCCAAAGTTGATGATGTGAGATGCAACGCATGAAAATTTCAACTGAGGCTTGCACTCAGATGCCTGGATTCAGAGTACAGACCATGACACCACAGAACCCTTGTTGACCTTTAATAAACGCCTGTGATGAATAAAACATATTAAATCTGTTTCTGTCTGGTTTCGAACCAGAAACCTTTTGCATGTAAAGCCAACGTGATAACCACTACACTACAGAAACTTATGCTCTTTGCAGTGGTCCTGGTAGATGAGCCAAATTTTGTTAGAGACTAATGTCAACGATGGGCATGGAACAATGTCAAATACTTCTACCACAGATCCTCTCAGAGAGCACAGTAACTTGGTGAACAAACTGTCAGACTTATAATTGTGCCTAATTTCACATTACAGTCCATAAACTAAGCCTGGGATCAAAAAATTGTATTGAAGATGTCATTAGCAGAGACAAATGGTTCTACAGAGTCTTGGCTAAATGGCTAAAAAATAAAATCAATACTTACAAATAAAAGATGGTTCAAAAATAAAATTAACACATTAAAATAAAAAAATATCTCTGAAATACAATCAACACTTGAAAATTAAAAATGGTTCAAAAATAATATCAACACTTCAAAATACAAAATCTCTGGAAAATAAAATATTATGTATGTTGTTTTGAAAAACATTAGAATATAAGCACTTTTATCAAATCTTCATTGTGGTAAGATCATGTAAGTTCTTAATTCCATGGAAACCCAACAGTTTGTAAGGTAGGTGAGTTAGCTCAGCAGGTTAGAGCACAGTGCTGGTAATCCTGAGGTCATCAGTTCAAACCCCATATGGGGCAATTCATGTGTAAGGTCTTTCAGACAATCAACACTTCAAAATAAAATCAACACTTCAAAAATAAATAAGGGTTCAAAAATAAAATCCACACTTCTAAATAAAATCAACACATAAAAATGGTTCAAAAATAAAATCAATATTTACAAATAAAAATGGTTCCTAAAATTTACAGTTCAAACTGTATAATGGGGTCTGTTCAGTCCATAAAGTAAGCCTGGGATCAAAAAATTTATTGAAGATGTCATTAGCAGACATCTTCAATACATTTGGCAAAAAATTAAAATCAATACTTACAAATAAAAAATGGTTAGGAAGCACAATTCAAACCTTTGGTTGAATTCAAGTCTCCATTACAGATCAGAGAAAACTAAAGAGAAATCAACGTTGTGCTAATCCATTTGAGGATTATTTTATTCCTCAAGATAAACTGATAAACCTCAGTTTATCTTGAGGAAATAAATGACGACGCAGAAGTTAATTACACTGTAACATGCGCAGTCCGCTGCTCAACCACTGCGGACGAGGCTCCTCCGCTGCGAAGAATTAGAAACCGCTGGAAGTAACTCATCCAGCGGATTTAACAAATGGAGCTTTCTGGGTTCACGTTACCCAGGAGAGCGGCGTTCTGGAGGAGCTGCAGACATAACATCTGTCCGTTTCGGAGAAGCGAAACCACGCCAAATAAATAAATAAATAAATAATCCGGACCGCACAGGGTAAAACACTCACAGACAGAGTTCAGTTGATTTGTTTGGATCAGACAGATCCAACTGACTAATGAATTAGCGCAGATTTTTCTGCAGATGGGAACCAGGAGGAAGTGCGTTCAGACCCCAGCAGGTGAAGTGATGCTAATTTAAGTGAAGTCGCTTAATTTATTATAAGTTATTGGGGCCAGTCAGTGGTTTTTGTCACTACGGAGAAAAAATTAGATACATTTATCTGCTTAATCTATGATGGGATCTGGATTCACGGTGAATATTAACTAAACCGCATAAAATGCGACTAAATAGCCGATGTTAATATTATGTAATTTCACGGATAAAAATAGTACAGGACCAGTTTTTGTTTGTTTGTTTTTTATGTTGTCGGTCAAGATAACGGATAAAAAAAGTCTAGCGCGACCTGCCGATGTCTCAGTCAATAAGCAGCTTGAGGTGAATCTGCTGCTCTCTAGTGGCAAGAAGCCGTAATATTGGCTGGTAACAATCGGAATGCATTGTGGGAGATGTAGTTTGTAGTCAATTCGTGCTCAAAACCTATTTTAAGTCAATCATCAGCCTATAAAATGCTGGGCGGACCACATAAAATGACATGGTGGGCCACATGTGGCCCGCGGGCCTTGAGTTTGACACATGTGCATTAGACTGATTAAAGTTATGACAACCTTTTTGTTTTCCAGCATTGGACATTGATCTATGCTTGTCTTCATGGCCTCGGTGCAGCATTTGCTCAAGTTCAAGTTAATTTTACCCAATTAACTTGAACATCTGGCTGGTGTCTGGTGTTTTCCTTTTAATTGAAGGACAGTTTTTACATAAAAGTTGTATTTTATTAAAGCTTTTTACACTGAGGAGTCCCATGAGCTCCAATACTTTGTCCATTTTTATGTTCACTTTATTTACTCAGTGGTTATCATTCAGTCTTTGCATGACATCTGACATGCTGACAATATTCAATTGTCCAAATCTTTTAAGTCATACCAGTTCATTACAATGTCCACCATTCTAATGACTGACTGGTTGATATTAACCTTTGTTTAATTTCCAGCAGTCATCTCAGTAGCATAAAATTTCTTTGTAAGAATAATTTTTTATTTGCTCTATGTAATATTTTGTGTTGAAAAACTACATTCTAGTTTTTAATTAGCTATAAGCCATAATCCACAGATTTACAATCACTGCGGGCCTTTACTTAAGTTTCTGTTTTTATAATTGCATTACTGAAATAAATTTATTTTCATTGATATGATCATTTATTAGGATACACTTGTACACTGTGTTCTCGTGCAGTTCAGAATCTATTTTAAAATATTAGTGCTCACATAAAGGCAGCGAATGACCTGATGCCAGAACATCTCCTCAATCTTTTGAGTAACAATTAAGTTCTCTCTGTTTTGTTTTTAAATAATTTATTAATTCATTCATTTGCATCGATGGTTAAATAAATGGGCCTTTTGTGAAACTCTTACTTAATCTTTCTGATATGGTGTCTGAATATTTTGCAGCCTTATTAACATCAGGTGTAACTTATATTTTGCTTTAGGAGCTCAGACTCTGATGGTGCTTTTGAAACTCCCGAATCTACAACTCCAGTGAAAGCTATTTCTCCTGCTGAACCCCAAAGAGAGCTGCTGGAATCTGATGACAAAGGTACAGTAGGAGATGCTGAGATAGAAGCTCGACTGCTTCAATTGTTGTCATTGAAAAGATTGTTGCATCCTCTAGTGGTGGGAAACTGAACTGCACTTCCGAACAGCATGGGTTAAAAATCCCTTGAAATCTTCTGGATTCTTTACAATTAAACTAGAAAATTCATTTTTTTAATAAAGATAACTGAAGAAAAAATAAGTTTTTTTTTAAAGATGACAGGATTTTGTTAATGTTTTGTTTGTGCTTTCCCTCTTAATCTACAATATTTTTATTGATCTTTTTACATGTTATTCCTTGGATCAGATTCTTAGATTGTACAGTGGTTCCCAAAACAGAATATAAAATATAAGCCTTATATAAACCTTTAGATGATCACCAATAATAATAACAAATAAAAAATGCTTTTTAGTAGCCTGTAGGTGGCACGGTTCCTATAAATAGTGAAAATGTGTATAATGCCTTCATGGTCCTTGACACATTTTGTGTCGTTACATAAACTTCAAGGTATGAAGTTTATGTAACTTCAATTTCAATCACAAAATTGATTGTGAAAATCAATTTTAAATGACTTACACATTTCTTAAAAAAAAAAAAAATCTCATAAGTGTGCTATGGCCGTTTCACTGATCAATGCTGTCCCTTCTAGCCTGTTGGTTTAGTTGGACTGACATGTCTTTGTAGGTTTACAGTTGAGCCACACTATTTCCATTTTTTTAAATATATTAGATTAATTGAACAGAGAGCACTGTGACATGCTCAAACTTTGGGATAAAACCTAATTCTGCTGAAAACAGCTGCACAACATCATCCCTGACCTGTTTGATGTGTTCCTTTGTCTTCACGATGCTGTTAGTTCTCTAACAAACTTCTGAGACATTCATAACAGCTGCATTTATACTGATGTTAAACTGAAGTGAACACTATTTAATAATTAGTCTGAAGTCTGTAGTTGAAATGTGGCAAAATGTAAATACTTTTTTAATATAGGTTGACCAACCATGCTTTCTTACTCGTACAACCATCTTTTCCACATAACCAAGAAGATTTAATAAAATGATCCCCGTTTCTCTGTGTGGATGTTACTTGAAGTCATTTTCCTTTATAGCAGGGTGATATTTCTGATGCAGATTAATCTTATTTCAATGTTTTGCAGGTGTTAACGGCTCTGAAGGCGATCTTAGTTTGGACATCACTGCAACCGATGCACCTTGTCGGTCCCCATCCATTGCTTTTGATGAGAACAAACCCATTGCTGCAAGCGGGACGTACAACTTCGACTTTGTCGCTGGAGAGCCAACGAGTCACACTCTGACTCGCTCTCTCAGCCTCCAGGGGGGGGAGCTTGATAGCTCCAGTCTGCTGGAAGGATCAGCCTCTGGAGCTTTCCGTCAGCACTCCGAGTCCTTCAGCGTTGGCACCGAGAACAACCCGGGGAAACTCCGGAGACCTAAGAAAGTCAGCCCGGGATCGGTGAAGAAGAAGCCCTTCCTCAGACAAAACTCCAACCCTGATAGTTCAAAGCCAGCCTCCTCTAGCAGCACCCCTGAAATCACAAAGCGGGCGAAGCCTCGGACAGCTAGCCCTCTCCTGACTCAGGAGGATTCGGAGGTTGGCTCTGCAACTCCTAGTCCCGGAGGCACTCTCAGAAAAACCAGGAAGAGCTGTGTTGAAACTCCGCCTCCTCTCCTAGAGGAAACCAATCAAACCTGCCAAGAGGAGAGCAAAGGGGTCCCTGCCTTACCCTTGTGCCAGGAGGAAGCCCCTCTTGCAGAGAGTGTAGCAGAGAAAGAAGCCTCTCCAATCCCACCCAGTGGCTCATACAAATGGGATCCAGAAAACTTTGAGAACATCAACCCCTTCAGCACTGGAGGTAGCAAAATCGCAAATTCTCCTGTTTTGGGTCGTAAGGGTCCTGTGTATGGCCCTGCATCTATTCCTCCTCTGAGCCCCCCTGTCCCTGCTGCAGAACCACATCACCATACTGCCATCGCCCCTCTGGAAGAGCTTTCCACCAGTCTCGAGGAGCAACCCATTCTACCCAAGCGTCAGCCAGTAAGGCTGGAGTTCGACTACTCTGAGGAAAGCTGCGAGGTGCCACAGCAGGCCTCTCCTCCACCTAAGAAATTGGGCAAGAAGCCTCCTGGCAAGATGCTGTCCAGAAAACCAAAGCTGGGGCTGAAAAAAGCGGCTCCACAACAGGTGGAGCAGCTGGACAACACCCCCCCTGCAGCCTACAACGGATCGGATGAAATCCCCATTCCCAAAGTGTCGTACAACATTGAACCCGACAAGTGGGATGACCCAAACTTCAATCCATTTTCTTCAAAGAAAAGTATGTCCAATTCCCCCACCTTATCCAGGCCATCATACAGCTTTGACCCAAACAACATTGAAGAGTCTACAAACCCTTTTAAATCCTCCAACAAAATGGCCGCCTCGCCTCCCAGGGTGCCTGCCTCTTTCGAAACATCGTCCAATGACTATGATAACGAAAACGACAATGACAATATTGGGGAACTGGGGGACCAGAACCAAAACAAACCGGCTAAGAAGAAGAAAACTCCCTTAAAATCGTAAGTTCACATGGTCCTCCAAAAGGCTGATGGATGAGTCCACACTCCTAGTTTGTGTCTGTTATGCCAGTGTCCTCTGTCTGTCTCTCTGTCACCTGTGTTTGTGTATTCTCATGTATCACAGGAAGTCCAGGGGTGTGTCCTCTCTTTGTTGTTTGTTGTAAGTAGAGGGACAATACAGCCATCCTCCCTTTCCGACCCTAAACTCCATCTTAAAAAGCAGCATGTTGTCCCCCGTCCTATTAACAGAGACATCATCATCCTTTGGCCCTACTATCTAACCAATGAATTTGAAATTTAAAGTCAAATATGAGGACACATGTTTTTAGTTATCTTTTAAATCCTCTTTATAGCTCTGTGTCAGAAATAAGCTTTATTTATAAAGACATGAACAGATTTTCTTTTAGCACTCCTGGTGAAGATATGTGAAAAAAAAAAATTATAATACTTTAATAATTTAGTCTGGTAGAATAATCTCACTCTGAAAAATGTAAAAAAAAAAAAAAATCTAATGTTTCATTCTAAAAGGTAACAACAAGCTTATATTCACATTGGGAAATGCTTAACAGAAAACAGTGCTTGAGCTCCCCCTTGTGTTCATTTTCAGCTATTGCTATATGAGACTTAATTTATCTCATAATAGGGAAATTCACTTGTCAAAGCAGTGTACAAAAAGTGCAAGTAAATGACACACAGACGGTAGAATAACATACACAATAATATAGAATGTGAACATGTATTGATAAAAATACAAAGGTGAGTTGACAAACTAATGATTCAATTAATTATGACACTAGCTTTATCTAATCAAAAATAAAAAAAATCTGAAAATATATACAAAAAAAAAAAAAAAAAAAAAATATATATATATATATATATATATATATATATATATATATATATATATATAGACATGCCTTTAACAGCTAATACACATTAACTTTTTTGTCACCATCTACTAGGGCATATAAAATGTTTTGTTTCTTTGCAGAGGTTTTTCTAATATTTTAAATTAGAATTGATATTAATTATTCATCTTGTCTGAGCTGTAATTCTGACACAGTGATTCAGTTGTTTCTCATGAAGTAATGTCATCCTTTCATGTGAAGAAAGACGTTTCCATCCAGAGTACTTGGAATTTCACCAGTGAGCAATATTAAGTTTAAGACCATAGATGCCGGATCTAACATTGTGTTGTTTTCCAAAGTCTCTGGATTACCCTGGATTTTAATAATTTATGTTTTGTTGTTTCTTTTCCCTCAGTAATACTTTCAGAGTGAAGAGGTCGCCAAAGAAATCCCCAATGTCCGACACATCCCAGGTGTGTTTAATTCGCTCTCTTTTGGGGTTCTTTCTCACTTTTAAAGTTCCAGCTGATTTTTAGAGTTTCCCTCTTTGCCGTTCTCTTGCAGGATCCCACATCTGCAGATGAATCTTCGTCCCTTCATCAGCAGGATGATCACGCCACAGACGAGGAGAAGCTGGCCTCCTCCACCGGTCATAAGTGGGCGGTCCGCCACGAGGTGGACCAAGATTTAAACACTGACCACCAAGACTTCCCGCAGCCCTGCGACGTTACGTCTTTCGTAAATGAGAACAGTCTCCCTCAGGAGAATCCAGGTTTGACGTTACTGTCTGATTTTTTTTTTTGTCCCCTCCAGGCACCTGTGTTCATGCAACATCAAAGCGTACCACACTCGAACAGCTATTCAGTGAAGCTCAAAGCTTTGTTTGGATAGATGCTCATGTAAAGCAACCAGTTACTTTGTTATCCATTCATAGAGCAGTAGGGTATTGACTTTTCTTCTAGTAGTAAAAATAAATAAATAAATAAAAGGGCTGGCCCAGTTCTCCACTGCCCTCTGACCACCAAAAGACCCACCTCCTCCCAATTGCTGTCTGGCTCAACCCATCTGGGTCGTAGATGAAACAGGGAGCAGAAAGGGCTGGTTCAGCCTCTGATCACCATCAGACAGCCCTAAACACTGATCACTGTGGTTGTCCACCTCGTATTCTGGTTCTAACTCTTGGTTTTGTTTCTTGGTCTGTTTCAGTCCAGGACTATGAAATTGAGTACATGGAGAAGATTGGCTCTTCCTCCCCAGTAAGTATTTGTTTGGCATATTGATGACAGATGTGATTTCTTTTCAGTTTTTATGCATGTTGATGTTTTTGTGTATGTTGATTGGAGATGCACCAATCAAATTGTTTTGATACAGATTGTAGCGAACACATTGCAATTCAATAAATTGGAATATGCGTTTGGAAAAGGTACCATTTTTTCAGAAAATCATCGTATTTACCAGATATAAAACCTGGAAAACATCCAGCCTGTGTGTAATTAACCTATAAAATGTAATTTATTTAAATAATTTTCTAATTTATTTAAATTTCATTTTAAAGACTGCACATATAAGATATAACAACTGTATTAAGCATATTCTTCTGAATTCTCCCTGCCAAGATTTGATTACCAAGTTTTTCTTATTGGTCTTTAACGTCTCGTAGTAGAGATTATCATAATTAGTATAACACAAACAGCAGCTTCATGCGTATTCCCAGCAGGCCTCGAGTCCTTGCCTCTTCTGGGGTTCCCAACATTTCTAAACCTCTCTTCCATTCCAAAAAGAGCTGCACTATATAAAGACTCACATTTGTCAACGCATTGTCAGTGTGTGCAATATCCCAGTGATAATGGACTGCTTGGACACTATATTTAGCAACTTGCTAAATTTTAAGTGTGATGCATTCACACTCTTCCTATGAGTCAGGAAAATGTTGTAGGAATAGAAAGTAGAAATGTGCATTAATCATAATCAGTAGTGTCACCACATTTTTGCAGTTACATATTTTCCTGTGGTAACTCTTAGGTCTGATATGTTCATTAGAATTTTATTTTTATTTATTTTTTTTATTAATTTGATAGACCGGTCCGGGCTGATCCAGCTGAAAACTGTTAGATTCCACTCACCAGCTAATGTCTCTGAGCATCTCTAATGATGATGAATTATTTCAGTTTTCAGCATTCTTTATTAATTTTGTCTTTTGCAGCCACTGTCTATCAAAAAGCCATCTCTGTACTTGAACTTGGACTCAGTGTCTGACAACTTAACCAAAGCTGCTTGTGGACATGGATCTGTGCCAAGCTCCCCCTGCACCGGGTAAAATATGCCTTACATTACTTATCCACACATTGCAGCATTGCTAGATATGTTACTTTACAGCTTTGCATAATATATTTCATGTCGATGTCTGAGATTTAAATTTTCATACTGTCATGATCTTTGTATGCATTTGAAAACGGTATATACCAATATATTTATTGGTGGATTATTGAGTGTCCTCACCACTTATTGGCTCAGCTGGTGAAAATATGTTTAAAAAAAAGCATTGAAATAAATGTAGCATGTCACACAAAAACACACACTGTAAATTTAAGTTATTTCAGTGGGAAAAACATTTCCTCGACTCTCTTTAGAAAAGTAAAGTATAACTCATCATGGTTTAATTCTGCGCTATAAGTTTTTATTTTTTTTTATGCCTTTACCAGGAAATACCAAAATCAGTCATCATGTACTCTACTTAATTAACAATAATTTATTTTGATTAATTTTTATGGCAATATTCAATTTTGTTTCACTGAATATTTGTACTTTAGTAGACTGGATTTAAATAATTTTTACTACCTCTACATTTATGGAAAAAAAAAGTTCAACCAACCAACTTTAAATCAGTAACGTCATAATAGTGTGAATTTCATTAATATTTTTAGTGTATGGATCAACAGTCTGGGTCGAATACCTAATACATTTTATTTGGTAAAATAAAGTATTAATTATCACTTCTGTCTATTGTATATAGACATCTCACACGCTCCCTGACACTTTTACTCAGACCTCAGATTGTTGTCCTTCTGCACAGGAGTTTTGAGGAAATGGAAGCCCAGATATCTGCAGGCATGAAGACACCGGTGTTGAGCCCGCGGCCCGGACCCGAAGGTTCTGCTGGAGATAAGGGCAGGAAGAGAGAGAGCGATGTCCTCAGCCGGACACAGAGCATAGAGAGGGACGAGCAGGTGAGACCGGGGCTCTTGGTAAACAGCTAGCACTGATCACATTTGTTATAAAGAATAAACTAGGTTTCATTTATCTGTGTACTCATCATCATGTATGGGAATTACAGATGCATCTCAGTAGATTCTGTAATAAAAGTGGAATTTATTTTAGTAACTTACATGGAAAAGTGAACTTTGAAACCCTCCACAAAGAGAGTAAACCACAAACTTTTGTTTTTTTTAAAGCTTGATGTTCAGAGTGCTGTCAAATATTTTCATTGGAGTGGAAGGAAAAAGTCCTGGATGTAGACTACAACTGTACTTCTGAAACAAATTTGTCCATATGTGACTTACTTGGGCTGCTTCTGCTCAATTCTCCTCTGTTCAGATTAAAGTAGATTTTGTATAATCTGTATTGGATTCATTTGAGTATTGAGTATGTACTGTATGAACATGGGCATACTTTTTATTAGACTAATATTTTTGTTTTGATTGGATCTCACAGGGCTAATGGTTATCCTTGTGTCTAGTGCACCTGCTTCTGTCATTTTACCCTTCCACTAAATTTTCTATTAAAATACTTAGATACAACACTCCATTGACAGCCTGGTTCTTTAGGAATTTGCTTTTGTTGCTAACTTTAATATTTTTATTTTGTAATATTTAAAAAAACAGTAACCTGAATTGTAGGTTTTTTTATTAGGTGTAAGCTGCAATCGTAAAAAAAGAATCTTCTAATTTAAATTCCATTTTATTGAGATGCACCTGTATGTCATGTTTTTATTTAGTTGCATCTTACTCCACGTTGTTGTTTAATCAGAAATGAGCACCTTTATCCAGAGACTTTATCCCAAGACTCGAATCACAGTGATTCTCCAAAAATCAGCCCCATCACACACTTTCTCCCAGCTTTGGTTCAGGAAATAAGCTGCCACTCAAACACTCAGCGCTTGCTTTGCTGTGCTGTCCCGTCCCCCTCCTCCACCCCACCCCTCTGCCCACTCCTCCTGGTGCCCCTGTAGCCCTCTGGCCAGGGCCCCGTGGTGGCCCCTGCTCCAGCCCAGGCCATGCCCCTGTTGTTAGACAGGCTGTCAGAGTGTGAGGACCCCCTGCAGTACCTGGAGCCTGACCTGGCTGAGACCAACCCAACCGCATTCGCCCAAAAACTACAGGTGTGTTGCCCCACCTCGACGAACCTCGAAGGTCCTGGCTCTGGGGAGGAAATGTGACTGTGTGTGTTTTTTGTTTCCACATCGTTCCCATTGTGTCAGCGTACTTCATCCCTTTCATCTTTTTATGTTTCCTCCTCCCCGTACTTGCAGTTTTTGGCTTGCTGCGTGAAGTAGATTAATGATTGGTAAAATGCAGACGGCAGCAAATGTGTGCTCTCAATTCAAGTCTTTGTATGTTTCCCTTTGCTCTCTTCAACCCTCCTCCCTTACCCCGCCGCCTCCTCTCCCCCTCTGATATTTGGCCCCCCCTGTGTGCGGCCAAGGAGGAGCTGGTGCTTGCTGCCCTGAGGCTAGAGGCTCTGCAAGTAGCCCAAAGCATCTCTCAGTGCCCCTCCCTCTCCACTGTAACCCCCCAGGTACTGCGCTGAGTCAGCCTGCACCTGCTGTATTCAGTGTGTGTGGGTGAGCGTGTTTGCTGCAGAAAATAGGCATCTTGAATGAGTGATTAGGGAAAAGCAGGTGTAGCTGAAGTGGGTCATTGTAGACTGCGGTGTTTGCATGGGTGTGTCTCGGCTTGCCGATCGGCCCCTTCGGCATGGCGGCTGTGCTGCAGCATCCACAATCCCGGCGCCCCCCTCCACATGATACCGCTAACGATGCTTAACGTGTCCGGCTCCCATTCAGACTGGCAACGAGCTCCTCCAGGTTAATACTCAGTCCAGTGCCTTCCTTGCCCCCCTGCGTTGTTTTCTGCCTGTTGCCTGTTCATGAGAGGCTTACATCAGCATGAATGTGACTGGGGATGTAACACGATAACCTAAAAACCGCAGCTGCACAGTTACATGGCTGCAACTCTCCCTGGTGTATTTGATCATCCTCTGTTTCAAATCTCCAGTCACATTTACGTTTGTTTTTTTTTTTTTATTTTCCCCCAAACTAACAACACAAACGCAACACAGAATATTACAGTGCAGGGCAAAAATCTTCAAAACCTTTGAAATTTATCAGATTTTGTTGTTTTACAACTGCAAAGCTTAATTTATCCTTTTTGGGATTTTATGTGGCCAACACAAGAGGGTAACTATGAAGTGGATTAAAAAAATTCTTTATGGTTTTCAAAGTTTTTGCTAATTGAAATTAAAGCTGTAAGCAGCGATTAGTAATCAATTATTGTATCGATTATTTTGTTGACGAATCAGTTAATGGGATAAAAGGAATTGGCACATTCTGCAGATTTGTTAACCACTGCTTAAGCCTCAACATCAACAATGAAGCAAAGGGATCCAAAGGGATATATTTTGTTGGAACTGAAGATGCAGCTGAGTTAGGATATCTGGAAGGGGAAAAATCCTTGAAAGAGTCAGAGTAGGATTGGTTCCCAATCTTGTCCCTCCAAGTCTCATGTTGTTGCTCCACACGTTTCAGTCTCGACTCAAGAAACCCAGCACACGGCGGTGGAATATCAACGGTTCACCCTTACTCAAAGTAAGAGTAACAAGACACCCTGTGATCTGTTCTTACCCAACTAGAGTGCAGTCCAAGTATTTGGGCAAGAACATATTTTTCATTGTTTCACTGATCCAGTTATACAACAGCACACTGGATTCAATGATATGACCATTGTTATATCTTTTTAGTTAAATTATCTTCTTAAAACATATTTCTCTTGATTTGAATATTTAGAAAATAAATGAGCACAGTAGATTTAAGCTGTTTGCCTTTCTCTAAAGTTCAAAATGAGCACTTTGCCCCTTCTGGTTCTGAACTACAGAGCTGCTACAATCTAGTCCAAATACATCCAGACTGCACTGCAGACTTGAGCCTCAGTAGATCATAGATGTGCTTCATCTAGACAGCATTTTATATGGAGATGCACTGATCAGAGTTTCTACTATTTACCTTAATTTAATTAGTCGTTCGTTTTATATGAGAGTAATCCCATTACTTCACGAGCCAGACACAACACTTAGCTCCATTCCTTCTTGCTGTTCTCTTTGAGCCCCCACCGTTTTATTAAATCCTCCTTTAATCCAGCTCTTCCGATGACGACTAAATCCTTTTATTCCAGGCCAAATTTTAGAGGTGAAATAGTATATATGTTGTCTTAGCTTTACAGACCCATGCACATCTTGGAAACTTTTCAAGTTTTTAGTGAAAACTGTGAAGTCAGACCAGTTAATCTTTTACAACCAAACACTAACGGGAATGCCCCTGCTGCCCAGTCCCGCTCCCTTATCGTCCATCTCTATTTTACTATCTGCTGCTGTGCTCCTTCCTTCTTGTCTTGCTCAGTCCAACTCACATTCAAGCTTCTGCAAGCAGCAGGCGCTCATGATCGCTCAGCCGGGGCCAGCATCAGCCAATTACGCAGTAATTACTGTAGCGATGAAGGCTGTTTCATCCAATCATGTAGTGGCCGACCGAGTCCTCAGAAACATCACCAGCTTTGCAGCATTCGCCAGCAGAGTTTTGCTGCGTGGAACAGATTTCTGTGGTTCCATGCTGCATTGAGGTCGTGGTTCAGGAAACCTGTTGGGCCCGTGTGCGAGCCCCTGCATCTGGTCTGGTGTCTAGTTTGTAACTTGCCATGTTTCCGTTCCTTTCCCTGCTCTCCTTTGCTTCCTGGAAGCAGCACCGGGACATGCTGTCTTCTGTGGAGAGCTCCATTCCCAAGAGCTCGCTCTACGCCAAGACCACCAGCAGCAGCAGCTACATCGAAGGCGAGAGTCCGCATCTGCCAAGAGATCTCGACCAGTCGTTGGACATCGCACGAGAGGAGGTTCCCTTCTATTTCTTTTTATTCATTGAGTGGTAAAAGTCATTTCATTTCAACGTCTAGAGCTTTACTTAAAAGTGTTTGCCCCTATTTCATAGATTGTGTCAAAAGAGAAAGAGGTTCTGGAGTGGCAGAGGAAGTACGAGGACAGTCGACAGGAAGTGGTGGAGATGAGGTAAAAAGAAACATTGAGTTGTTGTCAAGTCTATCACTTATAGATATCTAGCAAATGTCTTTGTCTTCTTTTGAACTTCTTACTTGGTTTATTTGAAACAAAGACACCTTTGGGTCCAGAATGGAAAACCAATTAAAGAGTACGCCAGTCTGCGCTGAGCGCACATCAGACTGATGTGCTTTAAGATGTTTTAGATAGAGAAGATGACTAAATAATTAATTACTGTAGATATTGTTACACCAAACCTGCTAACAGCAGCTCTAAACTCACCCATAAACAACAGTCAGCAAACAGCTTTAGGTTCAGACAGGAAACTGGATATAAGCAGCATTGAAGCTTCTTGTCGGTTAGCAGGTGGTGAGTGTGAGTGCAGCTGGGTCATTTAGCCTGGATAAGACAGAGCTTACCTCCTTTAACTGATTGTGCTCTGGATAAGGAGGAGCTAAGAGACTAAGAGGGAGGCAAGGCTAATCAATCCTCTTACCCCGTACAACCTGTTTTACTGGAACAGTCAAAAATGGTCCAGTTATTTCTAAAGAAACAATGCAAGCATGAAGAAATCTATCATACATCACAGGTTAACCTACTTATTTTACTTTTAGTAAGAATTTAGATGCTTGTTTTTTTTTAGAACAGGCACAGATCTACAACAGACAGAGAAGTCTATGATGTTCATGGCCTACTATAAAGTTTTTTGTTTCAGTTTTTATTCACAAATTAGCTCATACGAAACAAACATTACAGACTAGCAAACAGAAGTATTGATCTACGAAATAAGCGATTAAATAAGCAAAAATAACAAATGACCACAATAAGAAAGAGAACAAGAATAAGAAAGAGTGTGAAAGAAAAGAAAACAAATTAAAATGGATACATTGGGTAGATTTTTATTTTCTTAGAAGTTATTTTCAGATTTTTGGGGCTACTGTACATTTGTACACATGAAAATTGTCTGTTATGTCCTTTTAAATTGACAACTGAAAATGTGGTTGCATGGCTTGCTGGATAGCTTTGAGTGACAGTCAGGAACTAGTTTTATTGGGACTGCAGGGATTATCATTTTAAAATGCTTTGATTGGACTGGACCAAGGCTTTCTAACATTGTACTCCAATTTGTTCGATTCAGGATGCTCCAGCTTCATGTTGATGTCATTTTGGACATTTAAACATCTCTGTAGTTTCTGCAAATTGCTGTGTTATGTTTTGCTTTATTACATGGTTTAAATTTTTTGATAGTTATTGAATAAGTGAGTAATGTATTTCATTAAATTGAGATAAGGGGTTGGATTAAATAAGTGTTAATTTCTTCCTACTCCTTTGCAAACAGAAAAGTAGTGGTAAACATTTTTACCGGTTATGTTTGCACATTTTCTCTGTCCTACTGATTGCTTTTTTTTTAAACCTGTTTGAAATAAATAAATCAAATTATTATTTACTTTTAATTCAATAAACAAAAAGTTAAAAAGACATTTCGACCAACATTAAGTGTGCAACTGCACTCACAGACCTAAATAGTGAATGAAATGGCATTTATATAATTTTCTCAATTTTATTGCAATCCGAGCCTTTCTTTACGTTACTAATATTGCACACACTGATATTGTGTTGACAGTAAATTTGCAATCATTTTTTTATCTGTAGGAGGATTGTTGCAGAGTATGAGAAGACTATTGCGCAGATGATAGGTGAGTTTTTCCACTTCCTCACTTAATGTAATCATTGACTCCAAGTGCACAATTTAACATGCATCAGAAAATCTTTTTCATCAAACTCTGGTGCTTTAATTTGCTCTCTGGTGTCTTATTGAAGTTTATAGTTTTTACCCCGCCGCCTCTGATTTCAAATGGTTTACTTCAGAAATGCAACAGTCAGAGTTTTCAAGTTTTTAGAAAAAGTTCACCTGCTAATACCAGTTTTAATAATTTGCAATCTCTCTTTAAGAACTATTTTAGAAAAGAAAACATTCAAAGTACGCTCTAGAAGACCATAATTTGTTCATAGTAGCAGCCTTCTTTCCTGAGCAGCAACTTCCACACCCAGGTGTTTCTCCTTGATTTATTTAACTTCCTATCAGTCAGTCATAATCTGACTTATTGGTTCATCTCTAGTTTAGCTTTGTTAATCTTGTGCTGCGGCAGAGATTCTGACACCGGTGATGGTGGGAACCATCACAATTATCCATTGACGGCACCCTTGTCACCACTTTGCTCACTTTACATTTTCCCTGCTCTCACCTACATCCTTTTTTGCCAACTTCAGACGTTCTTGAATATTTGGCTTGTGCTGCAGTCTTAAGTTAATGTCTTGCTCTTCTCAGAACACGCCCACTAAAAGGCCATAATCTGTTTCTGTTCAAGTCTAACGCTCGGCTCTCTCACATGTCTTGACCCTCCCGGTTTGACTTAACACACTCCCTTCTTTTCTGTTCTGCTCCCATCATTGCCCCTTACTATTTGATAACCCTGACAGGCATGCCAGGTGAGTAACACAGAGCCGTACTTTGCTTGTTTGTGTCAGCTCGCGTCTCTCCATCCGTCCGTCAGAGAGGGGAGCAGGTGTGCTCCTTTTCTTCATCTCATCTAGTGGCTTTTGTTTGTCCATTCTGTTGCATTTCACATAAAGGCTAAGACTTGACTTTTTTATAGATATAAAGGAAAGAATCTGTCAAGTTGTTTGTTTTGAAAATAATACTATATCAATCTGAGTGACACACAAACAATGAAAAGATCTTAAAGATGCCTCGACGCTTGACTGAAGGTGTGTGCTAAAGCCACTCAAGCAGCTTTACTTATTTGCACAAGTAGATCATCTACTGTAAGTTACTTAAAAGACAAGCGAGTGTCGCTCTAAACAAACCAAGCTACCAAGCTTTATAAAACATAGCTCTCCTTTTTGATTTCCTCATTGTGACATTTTGTTTGCATGCAATAAAAATAATGATTTTCTGAAGTAGAAAAATCACTCTAACCCTCAATTCCACTTTGTTGCATTGTAAAAATGGTGTATACTTTTATGTATGTTGTGGGAAGATGTTTGTACCTTCCACGTCAGCATCTCTAGTGGATAGACTGATGATTTAGGAAATCTGTGTGTGTGTGTGTGTTCATTAGAGGATGATCAAAAGGAGAAGTCTCTGTCCCACCACACCATCCAGCAGCTGATCATAGAGAAGGATCAGGCCTTGGCTGACCTCAACTCTGTGGAGAAGTCCCTGGCTGACCTCTTCCGTCGTTATGAGAAGATGAAAGATGTGCTGGAGGGCTTCCGCAAGGTGCCACACTAATTACTCAAAACTTCTAAGTCAAAATGCCCTTTAAGCCACTTTAAACATCACCCTTCACAGTTATTAGCACCCCTGATAAAAATTCCTATATTGGTAGGATAATCTCAGGCTGAAAATTTGACAAAAATCCAGCCGTTGGTCATTTAAGTTAACATGAACTTTATAATCAAATCCAACAGAACATCTCAAAATGGCAAATGTTACCATGTAGCGTCACAGATAATCTCATCTTGTAGGTTCAGCTTTCATGAGACGTCATGAAACAGGAAGTTACATTAGAAGGAGGCTGAGGGATTGGTCAAAATTGAGCCGAGTTGCAGTGATTGGTCAGAAAAGAAGTGAAAATCACAAGTCCGTACAAAATTTGTGAAAATGGAGTAAATTTGCATTAACAGTTGCGATCGCAACATCACAACATTCTGGAGGGACAGATTGACGTTAGAACCTCCTAAAATATGTCCCATAGTTGTAGCTCACATAGTGTGAGGTTTCCTATCTTCTCTTCTGCTCCATTCAGAGGTTTTCCGTATGAATTAGGTCTAAAGATGAAGAAGGATGAGTTTTCTTTCTAGTGAACCACTTCTGTGATGTTTCAGTCACCTGTTTTGGAACAATATCTCACCGAGAGACACAGTGTTGACCCATTCCCTGTTTGAGGTCACCAGATTTTTATTGAAAATGTCCTGAAATAAATTGAAAATGTGTTCATGCGGCCGTACACTAAAAGTTTCCCCGAACTCCCAAAGAGAAGCAGACCTGCCGCATCACAAATCCTCCAACTTTGCTTGAGAGGAGGCACAAGTTCACTTTGTGCACATCCAAACAGTGTTTTTACACAAAACCCACCTGGGGGTGTGTGTGGAGGACACACATCGGCAGCGCCTCGGGTCGCCTTGTCAAATCATGCATGCGATGTTGAGGTGCACTGAGACAGAACAGATTATTGGACTCCATCCTTGGACAGTTTTATTAGAAGCATCAGCACCTCTGAAGAAAGCACATTTAAAAAGGATTGCCGTGCCTAGAAGACGAGAGCCTTTGTGGGCTGTTTGATAGGTAATAATAGGGGCGTATTTTATGACATGCATTTAAGACGGCTGATCTGACCAAAGCAGTTGGTTTCGATCAAATTCTGAGAAGTATTTTGGCAAACTCCTTGTTTGTTACAGAGACTTGCTGACCCCAAGATGTCACTGCGAGATCTTTCTTCCATTACTAGACACAAAAAGTATGCCTCAGTTGCATTTATTTAAGCAGATTTGTGTGAGTGATGATGTGAAAAAATTCTTCCTCCACTTTTTCCTCACAGTTAATGTGCCTAAATTAAATATTGAATTTAGAAAGCAATTTCAGGGTAAAGTTATCCCGCTACAATGAAAGATTATTTCGTTTTAAGGCTTTTTAGACATGGAGAGGTAAGTGTGAAGGGTAGTGTAGTTTAAGGGCAAGACATTTAAATAAATTTCTCTCACTTTAGAATGAAGAAGTGCTGAAGAAATGCGCCCAGGAGTATCTGTCCAGAGTCCGCAAGGAGGAGCAGCGGTATCAAGCTCTGAAGATCCACGCTGAGGAGAAACTAGACAAGTGAGTATAAACAAATTCAAATTATAATGAGTTTCTCACCTCACAAAAGACTAAACCACAAAAAGCTCTAGGCGTCCAACCAATACAAGCTCCCAAATGTGCTTTTTATAATAGGTTAGTTCCATTTCTTCTGTTTTTGAGATGCATTACAATCTTTCCTGACTTCTTCGGAGTGGTATTTATCCCTTTACAAGTACTGAAGGGTAATTGTATTGTTTTATTTTCGCTGTTCATCTCCAGAGCCAACGCAGAGATCGCACAGGTCCGATCCAGGGCCAAGCAAGAGCAGGCTGCCCACCAAGCCAGTCTGAGGAAAGAGCAGATGAAGGTGGACTCTCTGGAGCGCACTTTGGAGCAAAAGGTCAGCGATGAGAAACACACTAACATTAAAGAAATACTGTACCAAGAGTATTCATATCCCCTGAACTTTTTACAACCTCCTCAATGTACTTTATGACCAGTTTATGTTTATATTGTGGATTAAATAAAGACATGATTTGAGCATTTTGCATAAATAATACCATCCTAAATGTCTGATGCACAGTTGCTGCTCAGTACTTTGAAGAACATCTTTTTGCTGCATTTACAGATTACAGAAGCTTTTGGCCATTTTCAGACTCGGTCACAGTGGTGGAGCGCATCTTTGGATATTAGTTTCTCAATTGGATTTAGGGTTTAAACTTTAACTAGGCCATTATAGCACATCAATATATCCAAATCATTACATTATGGCTCCATGGTTAGGGTTATTTTCCTGTTGGCAGGTGAATCTCTACCTCAGTCTGATGTCTTTCGTAGATTGTTAGCAGTTTTACTCTCAAAAGCTTTCCCGTTCCTGATGAAAAAAATGTTTCATAGTGAGGATGCTGTGTTCAGGGTGAAGCGTCTTGACAGTGTTGCACCTTTCATTGGCATTTTGAATGACCGGAGGATCTTCTTCCACGTGTTTGGTATTTCTCCCCTCCCTGCACCTGACCCAGATTTACCATTTTACCTCAGCTGCTTGTCAGATAATTGCTCTCTATGCAGTTTAGGTTAACAGCCGTATCATAATAGGTCTACAGTTCCAATTTCTCAGAAAAGTTGAACCCACATGAAGACAAAGACTCTGTGTATACACAGTCCAGGTAACTTAATGCTTTTACATTTTTTTTTACAGAACAAGGAGATTGAGGAGCTGACAAAGATCTGTGACGAGCTGATCGCCAAAATGGGGAAGAGTTAGCAGCCACGCCACAAGCTAATACTTTATGAACACAAAGTGTATCACTGTTGCAAGAAACGATGGACGTTTTAAGGCCAAAGAGGTCTTGGGGTTTTGCTTCCTACTGAGTCTCCACCAAAATGACCTCCTCTTATTACTCTGTACATTTTTTGATGTGTCAGTGTACTGTACTGTATCAGGGGTCTGGTTTAAAGTTTTAGAAAATCTATCATATCAGTGACGAGTGTTGCGTGTGTGACTGTGTGTGTACGGTGACGAAAAACTGCAAGGATTACTCGTGGGTTGAGTTTTGTGTTTATGATGTTGCCATGACAGCCACTGAGGGAGAAGACTGTTTACCCGCTCCTGTTAGTTTCTCCTCTTGATGCAAGGTTAAGGTAGATTTTGAAAAAATTTAGCCGCAGATGTTTAGATTTATTTGTACAGTCTTGAAACACTTAGACACCAACCGTCATGATAGTGTTGCATGTAAGAGAGAAAGAAAACCTTGTAATGTTATTGTTTGTATATACTGTATTGTGGAAAATCCAAGTATAAAACAAAAGACTTGTCTGCATTTTAATGTAGTTACTATATAAGCCTCACCCTGCTGCCCTCATGTAAACATTTAAATATTTGTTATACTTGTCATAGCTTTTTTTGATGAAATTGTGGGACTTTGTTATTTTATTTGGGAATTTATTTTGATATAAAGCAAAACTAATCATCACTGTATTCAGTTGTGAGCAGGAGTGATTTAATTTTTGGAGGACGACATTCATAATTTTCCACTGAGGAATAATTCCTCTTCACAGCTACTGTACAGCATCAGCTTACAAAGTGCAATAAAAGATGGCAATACAGCTGAAGGTTCACTCTGGTCTTCTTCATCTTTAGCTCATCACTTTACTGCTCTGGGATTTTACAAAAATGTATAAGATTTTATTTGACTTTCACCCTGTGTTCTTGAGGAACACAGACACACATTGATACATCAATGGACTCATGGATCAATGGTTTGGGCCTCTGGTTAATATGAATAAAAATAATTAAATAAAAATAATCTTCTCTTTTGAGCAGCAGACATTAAAAATGTAACAAAAATTCATCCTTTAGTTTGAGGACATATATTCTGTGGTGGAAACAAATACGGAAAAAATGCACATAAAAAGCACACCCTGGTAAATTTGATCTGGAATAGCCACTGGAGATTACAGCATTGGGATGCACAGGGCTAATTGTGAACTACAAATGGTATCAATAGTGAGAATTATGACCTGTGATAGTAACAGAAAAAAACATTCACAATGAATCTGTCTGTGGACTTACAGTTTTAATAGGCATGGACCAGTAGAAATGCTCACAGTATGATAATTGTGAGAAAAAAATTCCACAGTTTCATGACATTTACAAAATATAATCTAGATGTTTTTAATAGACACTTTTCACAGTGACGTCAGACGATGGCCGCCATAACTCAAAACTGGGTATCTTTACTTCCGGTGTGATTTTGCCTTGGGAACCAAGCTGAAAAATTCCCGCATTCTCATAATCTTAAGGATATAATAAAAGGTAAGTTTAATAATAACAGCATTTAAGTGTAAGATAGCTGTTATTAATTATTGTAAATTCACCATTCTCTAACTGTGTATAAAATAAACAGCCTCCGATCGGAGAGTAAACCACCTAGCAGCAGCTTTAGCCACATTTAGGAAAAAATATACTCTCTGTCAGTGCTGTAACGTTTAGAGGTTCACTTTCTGTATTTTATAAAACAGTGTTTACGTGTCAGATAACCGTTATTAGTCATTGTCAATTTACCATTCTCCAACTGTATGCAAAGGAACCAGCCTCCGATCATGAGTAAACCAGCTAGCAGCAGCTTTAGCCACAGTTAGGAAACATACATACACCGCCGCCTGTCAGTGATGTAACGTTTAGAGGTTCATTTTCTGTATTAATGGAAAATAAAGGACAGCTTCCAACAACGTTGTTTAGAATAGTATTTTAAATATTCTGGGGCTGATTATGTATCTCTTCTCATTTCCAAGCTCAAATGAGCAACTTCACGTTCAAACACAAGTCCCCCAAAAAACGCGACCGCTGAATCATTATTTTTTATGAGTTTAGAAAAAACAAGACAAAAGCCACAAATAACAGTTGGGCTTGACGACATTTCTGTTTTTCCAGCAACAAAATGCGCATCTCCATGCACTGTTCATGTTTCTGTCGCTGCTAACCGTCACAGAGTCTCTCCCAAAGACGCACAGAAGGAATAAAAATGCACAGTGATAAATAACTTTAATCTGATTACTGGATTTGAAATACGAACTCGTTAGATTATTCGTTACCGAAAAAGTGGTCCGGTTAGAGCACATGTGTCAAACTCAAGGCCCGCGGGCCACTTGTGGCCCGCCATGTCATGTCATTTTATGCCCAGCATTTTATAGGCTGATGATTGACTTAAAATAGGTTTTGAGCACGAATTGACTACAAACTACATCTCCCACAATGCATTCCGATTGTTACCAGCCAATATCACGGGTTCTCGCCACTAGAGAGCAGCAGAGTCACCTCAAGCTGCTTATTGACTGAGACATCGGCAGGTCGCGCTAGACTTTTTTTGTTATCCGTTATCTTGACCGACAACATAAAAAACAAACAAACAAAAACTGGTCCTGTACTATTTTTATCTGTGAAATTACATAATATTAACATCGGCTATTTAGTCGCATTTTATGCGGTTTAGTTAATATTCACCGTGAATCCAGATCCCATCAAAGATTAAGCAGATAAATGTATCTAAATTTTTCTCCGTAGTGACAAAAACCACTGACTGGCCCCAATAACTTATAATAAATTAAGCGACTTCACTTAAATTAGCATCACTTCACCTGCTGGGGTCTGAACGCACTTCCTCCTGGTTCCCATCTGCAGAAAAATCTGCGCTAATTCATTAGTCAGTTGGATCTGTCTGATCCAAACAAATCAACTGAACTCTGTCTGTGAGTGTTTTACCCTGTGCGGTCCGGATTATTTATTTATTTATTTGGCGTGGTTTCGCTTCTCCGAAACGGACAGATGTTACGTCTGCAGCTCCTCCAGAACGCCGCTCTCCTGGGTAACGTGAACCCAGAAAGCTCCATTTGTTAAATCCGCTGGATGAGTTACTTCCAGCGGTTTCTAATTCTTCGCAGCGGCGGAGCCTCGTCCGCAGTGGTTGAGCAGCGGACTGCGCATGTTACAGTCTAATTAACTTCTGCGTCGTCATTTATTTCCTCAAGATAAACTGCTGGCTCCTCAAATGGATTAACACAACGGTGATTTCTCTTTAGTTTTCTCTGATCTGTAATGGAGACTTGAATTCAACCAAAGGTTTGAATTGCGCTTCCTAACCATTTTTTATTTGTAAGTATTGATTTTATTTTTTAGCCAAATGTATTGAAGATGTCTGCTAATGACATCTTCAATAAATTTTTTGATGCCATGCTTTATGGACTGAACAGACCCCATTATACAGTTTGAACTGTAAATTTTAGGAACCATTTTTATTTGTAAATATTGATTTTATTTTTGAACCATTTTTAAGTGTTGATTTTATTTTTGAAACCTTATTTATTTTGAAGTGTTGATTTTATTTTTGAACCCTTGTTTATTTTGAAGTGTTGATTGTCTGAAGGACCTTACACATGAATTGCCCCATATGGGGTTTGAACCGACAATCTCAGCATTACCAGCACCGTGCTCTAACCTGCTGAGCTAACTCACCTACCTTACAAACTGTTGGGTTTCCATGGATTTAAGAATAACTTACATGATCTTACCACAATGAAGATTTGATAAAAGTGCTTATATTCTAATGTTTTTCAAAACAACATACATAATATTTTATTTTCCAGAGATTTTGTATTTTGAAGTGTTGATATTATTTTTGAACCATTTTTAATTTTCAAGTGTTGATTGTATTTCAGAGATATTTTTCATTTTAATGTGTTAATTTTATTTTTGAACCATATTTTATATTGATTTTATTTTTTAGCCATTTAGCCAAGACTCTGTAGAACCATTTGTATCTGCTAATGACATCTTCAATACAATTTTTTGATCCCAGGCTTAGTTTATGGACTGTAATGTGAAATTAGGCACAATTATAAGTCTGACAGTTTGTTCACCAAGTTACTGTGCTCTCTGAGAGGATCTGTGGTAGAAGTATTTGACATTGTTCCATGCCCAATGTTGACATAAGTCTCTAACAAAATTTGGCTCATCTACCAGGACCCCTGCAAAGAGCATGAGTTTCTGTAGTGTAGTGGTTATCACGTTGGCTTTACATGCAAAAGGTCTCTGGTTTGAAACCAGACAGAAACAAATTTTGCATGTTCTATTCATCACAGGTGTTTACTAAAGGTCAACAAGGGTTCTGTGGTGTCATGGTCTGTACTCTGAATCCAGACATCTGAGTGCAAGCCTCAGTTGAAATTTTCATGCATTGCATCTCACATCATCAACTTTGTAACCTCAAACTGAAACAAAACAGAGAAGTTCAGTTCCTGTAGTGTAGTGGTTATGGCGTTTGTATCACACGCAAAAGGTCTCTGGTTCGAAACCAGACAGAAATGGATTTTGTCGGTTATGCACCTCTTGGGGTGCAGTGAGACAATAAGAGCCTTCCTCTTTTGTGATGGTTCATTTGCCAATCGACTTCAATGTAGGCTTCTTTGAAATCAAAGCTACTTTACTTCAGTTACCAATTGGCAGTTCTATGGCGTAATGCACATGTCAAACTCAAGGCCCGCGGGCCACATGTGGCCCCCCAGCATTTTATAGGCTGATGAGATGATATTCAGAAAGGGTTTTTTTAATTAATTAATTTCAGTTGCCTCTGAGACTAAATCTTTGCGTAGTCTATATTGTCTGCCCATGTGACTTGTTTTTATCATTTGTTTGCTTACCTTTAAACACTGATTTAAATATTGTCATTTTTAAACTGAGCAGTAATTTTACATCCATGGAAACTCAAATGTAATATTTAAAACTTCAATACATAAAATCAATTATTTAACATTATGAAGTGTTGTTTAATGTATTTTTAGCATTGTATTTTTATACATTTATGCTAGGGGTGCCCAAGTCTAGTTTTCCAGAGCTACCATCTGCAGCTTTAGATGCATTCCTTCTCTAACACACCTGGACCATTGACTCATTATAAGCCTCTGAATGAGGGAAGTCAAGCTTTTATCTGGGGTGTGTTTTAGCAGGGATGCACTCCTGATTTGTACCGTCAATGTGGCCCGTTGAGGGTGGCCAATATGCTGAATTGGCCCTCGGTGAAATTGAGTTTGACACCCCTGGATTAGAGGAAGGCATTACAAAGCAGCGACGGCACCGGACATCTCTGCTTATAACAAACAAACCCCTATTTTATGGGATGAGTGGCAACTCCAGTCTATAATTTAAGAGTCTGATCAAGATTAGAGCCTAAAACGTTATAGTTCAAAAACAGTAAAAAGTTCTGGTTAAGGAACAATTATGTCACGTAGTTAGCTAGCTAACAAAATTCACTAATGCTAAGCTAACGGTTACGCAAAACAAAAATACCTACCTTCATAGTCAAACAGGTATTGTTCGGTGAATAATTTGTAGCCTTTGTCTAATTTAGATTTTGTTGTCAGAGAAAATTGATTTGCAAATCATGATATATCTTCAAATCTTATTTTAGGCAAATGTTTTAGAGACTGTGTAAACTCCATGCTCCAGTGTTCTGTCTGATCAACATATGCTGTCAGATATATACATATATCTATATCTCTCTTTCTACATATATATATATATATATATGTCCATTTTACACACACACACACACACACACACACACACACACACACACATATATATATATATATATATGAAATAGACAATTTTATCATTACTTACTATGTACAGCGGAACTAAGGATACACAGCTTCAAGCCAAAACGGAAGTTGTGTGACGTCATGTGAAAAGGGTCTATTGCAACAATTATTGCCTTGTTCTTTTACTTGTGCAGCACAACCTTGTTTTTAAAGGGTTATGTAAGTAATAATAGTATGATGTTATTACTACTATGTAACAGAAATATAAATAATGTTATCCAAACTATGCATTTATTGTTAGAATCATTTTGGTGATAAACAAAGTTTAACACCACTCTGCTAGCTGCTCATCTGCTGCTCAGGCAGGAGCAGATATTAGCTCGTTTAAATACCAAGATAAAGCTCAGAGGGCTTAGAGAGCAAACAACCTGCTTTTCATTGTGGTATCAGGAGGAGCGACGAGCGGCAGCACCATGACGATCGTCCACTACTGTCTATTATTGCTTTTTGTGTTCCTGCTGCCAACTTACAGTAAGAACTATTTTACTCTTAATATTCCACCTTTTTTTTTTTTTTTTTTTTACAAATTGGTTTTAGTATTTGTATAAAAATGGAACTTAAAAACATTTCTCCACCTGTTATTTGACTTGTTCCATTCAGGCACTTCTTTAGCTACCTGTTTCTCTCTACATTAGTCCAGGCACTTCTTTAGCTACCCGTTTCTCTGTACATTAGTCTCTGCTTTTTGGTGGACGACTCCCTTTCCATTCTGACCTTTAAAAGGTAAAGGCTGGACAGGACAACGCAACAGTTTGTTTTATTTTCAAGAAAAAGGCATCTTTTAACTGCTTAAAAAATATATATTCAATATTAAAACATAAAATGGTATTTCCCGTCATGACTGTTGTTGGAGGTTGATTTGTGTTGTTATTCTAATAATTGTTTGCTTCGCTGCAGTTCATCCTCCTCTCCTGTAACCAACATGCAGTCAAAAGCAGCTAATCTCTTAACAGGCCTGGAGACTAATACTTTTAGCATGTGTGGAAAGCGGCTGTGCAGTGGGGATAGATTGGGGTCAGCAACACTCAGTGGGGGATATTTAATGCCAAGGCAAAACACAGATGAGCACTAATAGGCAGCAAAGAAAACCAGCAACAAGGACCATTTTAATGATGAAATCTTTGTTTCCTGTTAGTGTTTTAGTTATACTTTTGAAGTTGTGATTTTCTTCTTTAACAGAGCCTACTTTTATCGTGACAGAGTCGACCTTCTGGTTTGATTTGTACGTCTACTGTCTCCGAACTATATCTGTACAGGGACAAACCTGCGTCTGTGTCAGAGAGACACATCTGAGGTGAAAGGAAGCAACTTTGATGGCAAAATACAAGAGATGTGCTGCTGTGAAGAATGTTTGAAGCTTTTAGTGCCTTTCGGCTCTGATCCTCTTAGGAACAGCGTTTGAGACTGCATGTCTGGAATAAAGGAGACGGGGATGGAGGGTTTTAGAAGGAACCGTTTAAATCTATAGCATTGCATAGGTCAATTCATTTTCAAATAGCCGCTCCTTTCCTTAGGATAAGAAATCAGGGCACAGTAAGGCATTTAAGTGCTTTATGTGCTGAAACTGGTTCCCGAGGCATTAGAAGTTTAGGGAAAAATAAGTATTTTTAAACATGTGGACAGAACTGCTGTAACTTTCCGGTAGATTTGGGAAGATTTGTGCGAGGCGAGGGAAGGGATTAATTAACGCTGTCTCCTCGCTTTAGTCTCACTGCATCAGCGGAAGACTGTCACACATTGGAAATTCACACGGCTTGCTCATCAATCACGTCCTGTGTGAACAGAGATATCAAGAGTCGGGGTCTGTCTGGGGAACCTGATTTGGTCATGCTTTACACCTGCATCACTGGAGCTAACTCTTCTCTTCTGCAGCTTTAAGGTTTCTAGGCCATGCCCTGGATACCGCATTAACTGTTGAAAAAAAGAGCAATGGGTTGGGCACCTGCAAATGTTCTCTTTCAAATCATCAGTTCCAATATCATCTTAGTAGATTGTTGAGGACAGGATGCAGGACAAAAATTAGATCTGTTCAGCAGTTTAATAAAATAGCAACAGTAGTTTAAAAGTGACCTGATATGCTTCCTTGAACAGGTTAGGACAAACATGTTCATTAAATTCTTTTTGCACAAAATCATTCTTAGATAATGAGATTTTAGTCTGCTCAGTTTGGCCTACTTTGAGCTCCTTTTATAATGAGCAACTTGAGGGCCTGTTGTCACTTTAAATCCAAATAAGCTGCTGCTGGTCACACACACCCAATTCCACATTTACTGAAACAAACAGATGTGCAATTACATAACCAACCATCTTTGAAAAGCATAAGTAGAGCCTCTGACACAACCAATAAGGATGCAGCAAACTGGTTTCTAAATGGTTAGTCAACAACAAATCATTTGTCTCTTCCAGCAACCATTGTACAGCACATACAGCGGTAAAACCAGCTGACCAAACATTCTAGAGCTAAGGTTCAGTTGCTCGGTAACAGGCTGGGCTTCGTTGGGGTTGCCAGGTTTTGAAGTGTGGTTCTGTTTAAAGGTAATTAGCAGTTATTAATTTACTCACAGTAAATATCTATCTCTCATCTTGAAACAATTCCAGTCTCAAAATTATCATAGCGGTTTTGCCAACAGTTTTATGAACCCTAGAAGCATCGTCACATAAGCCCAAATCCACTTTTGCATGGTAAATTAAATAAATGTATCTCAAACATGCAGCACCACCAGAACTGTTTTTGGTCTGAAAGAAATTAAGGCAATATGAAGAAAAAAATAACATAAAATCAATAAAATAGTGTTAAAATTGTTCAGCTTTTAAGCTACTTTGCTTTTATACTGTGACACAAAATACTTCACATCTCTCAGTTCTCCAGATGTTTTTTAGACTGGAACATATTACATTCACTCTTACTTCCATTTCTTGTGAAACAAACATTGGCTTCTGTGTATGAAACCATCTAATGCAAAACCGTCCCAACAAGTAGCCTTCACATAAATGGGTTGACAATATTTTAAAATGATTTGGCTTTGGTTCCGTTTTGACTAGATATTAGCTTCAGCCTCTGGGTCCGTCTAGATTTTGCTGACACCAAATTTTCTACTTCAGGTGAAATATTAGTAGCCAATAACCTTTTAAGCAGAACCTTACTTCAGACATCCTGAACCCTTTTTGATATATATGTATACATAAATAAATAAAACATGCATAGCATCTTGTTTTGACCTTGTCTCTGTCCCATCGAGGCGAGGCTTTGAAGTGCTACACCTGCATGGGCTCTAATAACGATGACTGCAACCGACAAGGCTCCAAGTCCTGTCCCAGCTACTCTGATGCCTGCGCGGTGGTGGTGGGCCATGACAGTAAGTCTGCTGTTTCTCTAAGGTGTCTGGATCTCTTCTTGTTCATTTAGTTTCTACCTTCTGTTATTCAGACAGCATTTACACTACGTTTTTTTTGTGTTCGTTCTGCCTGCGTGCACATGACTGTGTGTGACGGTGTTTGCTGAAATCCGACCTGCTGTTGTCTGGAGAAACGTCCCAACCTGCAGGGGATCTGAGGTTTTGCAGAGAATGAAGCTTTTTGCCTCTATTTGACAAATACCCTTAATTAGGACACCTTGTGGTGCTTCAGCACAAACATTTTAGTTTATTCATTTTTTTTTATTTAGAAAAAAGACATTGAAATAATTGATAAGTTATTGAAGTTTTACAAAACAATAAGAATCACCTATTTAAATCTTAATCTGAAGGAGGAATTGTTTCCATTTTGGGGCGCAAGCTTATTTTAAAGAAAGAATGGGGAGATGTCAATTTATCACAACTAATGTTTCATTTAATCAGATTATTCACACATGATCAAGGATTATGATGATATTGACATTATATTTACTTTTAGAACTATAAAAATAGGTTTTTTTTATATCCTAAAAAAAGGAAATGAAAATAAACATGATAAAGAGCTTACTTAAAGGGCAGCTTCTAAGAGATTGAATGTTCTGAATTTTGATAGTTAAACTGGTAAAAGTAAAAATCTGACCTACAGTTGTAACTGGTGATTGCCTGGAGAATAAATTTTGAGCTACAATATCCAACGCTAGCTTTGAGAGGGAGGCTGGGAGAGAAAAACAAAGAGGGAAGTGTTCTAACCGCCTGGGGACGTCACTCTGAGCACCAAAAGAAGAACCACTGTATTGGACCAGTCTTGGTCTCTTGATCTGTTTTTTTTTTTTTTTTCTCTTTTTCACCGCCTTGTTTCTCAGATCAGCTGACAAAGTAATATCACTGCAACAGTTGTCTTTTGAAGTGGTCACATATAACTAATTGCATAGCAAAATCATGCAACTGAAATCTCTCAAGCAGATTAGGCTCGATTTTGACTACTACTCAATCTGCAGTAAAAAAAAACAAACAATTACACAAGTAGAATATTATATTTTACTGCCTCATTCTTACATTCTTTAAAACTAAGGGAGATAGTTAAGAAATATAAGCCAGCAGTGGACAAGGTGGAAGTTATTTTCCCAGGACTGAAAACTGAGTTTAACACATTGCCAACTATTTAAAGTTAGAACTAATCATAAATGAATTGTAAATAGTTTGGGTCAAATACAGGTGTTGTAGTTACCTGTAAGAGTCCAAGCTCAATATGTTTAAGGTGTGTGAAATGTCAAATCCTGTTGCCTGTGGTCGCAACAGTTTCTTATCAAACCTGCAGTGATTTTAAAATATCCTTCATCTCAGATGCCTGCAGTAATCTTTTGATTTGGTTGTCAGTAGCAACGCAGTACTTTTTTTCGCAACAGCTGTTTTCACTTCTGGTGCACTGATTGGCTTCTGTGAGACAGCTGTTAAATGGATGCGTCTCTCACATATATTTCTGTGTGTCTCATAAGGCGGCGTGATGAAGTCGTGTTCCTACAAGTCTTTCTGCAGTCAGGCCAGCAGCCAGGGATACAGAGCACCAGGGGTCAGAGTTCACTGCTGCTACAGTGATGACTGCAACATTAAAAGCTTCGCCTCTCCATTGCCAGGATTCAGCTATTGGCTGCTGTCTCTTCTGCTACTTTTGCACTGACTTTTTTTCACAGGACACACAGACAACCTGATCATGCCAACAAGAATCCATTCAGCATTCAATCGCCAACGAAATGCCAAAAAGACTGCCTGTTTTCACTCTTGATGACGTCCTACTGACCACCACTCCACTTAGCTTTGGTTAATGTATTTTTTGGAGTGCAAGACATTAAGAAAAAGCTGCATACTGAGCAGTGAATTAATGCTTATGAACCGTATAAATAAATCAGTCAACCAGCTGCATCTTTGATGGCAGATGGGCATGGCCCAGTTTGCTAATCTTGAGTAAAAATACCATGTTGTCATGGCATTTGCACATTTTCTTTCAACATTTGAAAGAAAATGGATCTAATTGCTTTTAGTTATAAAGTGAAAAGCAACAACTATTTGCTGCAGCTTCAAAATATTGATTTTTAGTTATATTAATATTGTACATAAAAAAAAAATCTATTTACTATTATGATTTCAAGGCATTGACTTAACCCTGAACTATACAGCCAGATGTGGGTCTAACTCCCCGACACAAGTTCACAAATTTCGCATGAAAATTACAACAATAGATCAGCTTCAAAGACTTTAGCTCAAATGATGTCAACATCATTTGTTACAAAGCCATATTACAGAAGCTTTCTTTCAGCCAACAGTGCAGCAACAAGTGGAGGAGGGGCAATGCTCTCCGACAGCCAGAAAAAACTTGTCATTTTGCCATTTTCTCTAAACGCACTGTAAGGTATAGAAATACTTTATAATTCTGCTTTTCTGCTTCCTTTTCTGTTTTGTAAAAATGATGAACCCCCATATTAGATGCTTTACCACATCTAAACACTCCAGTATTTGAGCACAGTTTGCGCTGAAATAAACAGTCCTGTGTTTAAAAACGCACCAAAGAGTGTACTCAGCTGGCATGTTTTCTGTGCTTTTTTGTTATTAGCCTCCTTCCTGCCAATCATCAACCTGAGTCGTGTTAACGCTCCTGGTAGGAAGTGAGAAGAAGCCTCTCACACACTGTTCACGACTGTGGCCAGATGTGTTACTCTGAGATACATTTGCTGTATTTTGAAGTTACTTAGGGAGTTTCTGACATTGTGAACAGAATCTGGACACACCTCACAGACAAAGAGGTGGCAGCATTTCTGACAGAAGCAATTCGTGTTTTGATGTGCATTACATTAAAGTATGTCACTTTTTGTGTCTTCATGTATATTTAGAGCTGTTAATTTGAAATAATGAAAAGGTGAATGTAATATGAATAGAGTGTTCATTCCTGTCAATATGTGCATTTATTACTGTGGATTCTTTAAATACACCAGTGAATTATTGTGTGAAGATACAAAGACCCTCTTGTCCTCTCTGCAGAGTATTAAAGGTTTACTCATCAGATCATTACGTCTATTTAACTTTAGACATTTAATGATTAAGTTCATTCATTTTCATAGTGGACGTAACACAACAATTTCAATAATTTTTTTTTTTTTAAACAGAAATTTAGAATGTGAATTTTAAACCTATTGTGGATTTGTTTTACACCAGAAACAGGCTTCAATACATAAATACACTTAATGTTTGGTTGAAAGTCCCTGAGAAAATTGGAGAAAAAACACACACACACATATGTAGCCATGACCAAGATTATGGCATAATTTTAGTTGAACATTTGAGGACTCAAGCTTATTTTAGAGCTTGTTAAGTCTTTGTTTTTGTGGGTTTAAAAAAAAAATTAAGAAAGTTCTAAGTCAGGTTTCTTCCAGAATCCTATTGCAAAACCAGCCTAATTCGCCCAAATATCAGTTTGAATTTCAACTGTATAGAATTGAAAGGTGATATGGATTAAAAAAATGTATTACAATGATTTGTGGTATTTTGTGTGATAACAATAAAACTGAAGTGAAATTACTACATATTCTCTAACCTGGAAAGAAATTAGTATGTATGCTGAACATTTTGGAGGTTTGTGGAGGTTTTAATTATCTTTAATTGGAATTTATTATTGTCGCAGTTCATCAACAGTTTTCACAGTAACATTACAACAAATACCCACCCCTTCTGTATAACTGTTGATTTTGGGTAGAACAGTCTGGAAGCAATCTTCCATCTTCATTAATCCAACCATTTTGTGCAATTACACAACACAACTTGCACAACAAATTATGCAACATGAAGTTGCCTTATTATCCTGTAGCCAACAACATACTTGACACAGTTGGTACAGTGTTTTTAGGTTTAAAGGATGGATGGACAGACGGACGGACAGATGAACAGGTAGATGGACACATCACCTTTATGGAACGGGATAGGTAATTAAGTCTGAAAATAAAACTATTTCCCCATAGAGGAATTACTTGTGCCGTATCTATTAAAATCTGTGAAATACTTGAGTTAAATTTCACACTTTTCCAGACTAGGAATTCTTTATGCCGTGTCTCTTCCTGCATGTCTGCTTTTGTAATTCTCCCAACCTCCACTGTGGGGCAGTCTAGTCACACTTGAACATCCATCCGCCACATGCCATCAAATTTACAAAACTCTTGCAATTCATATCGACCGACCACGCCTCGTGGGCTCAGCAGAGATTAGCTTTAGTCAATAGTGATAATCATTGTACAGTTTTTTTGCTGTCTGCTGGGCTTTGGACGTTATTTTAAAAAAACTGCAACTGCTTTCTCTCTGCTTCTTCTGTATTACCACAACTCTTTGTTTTCCCTTTTGCTGCGCTTCCTCTCGTGATGTCCTGCTGCTCTCTCCTTTGACAGGCAGGTGTGAGAGTGTGAAGGCATTGCCCTGCAGAGGGATAGACACTGACCTCAAACTGTGAGTTTATGAAGCCCGTTCGGTCCAGGCTCCAGGGTCTTCACGTCCGCAAACAGGCCCCTCGTCAGCCCTCATCAGATTTATTTGGAAAGACTCTTGAAAAGAGATGCAGTTGGTATTACATTTAAGTTCTGACGGCGGGTCAGTGGGTCACATATTTTGTGCAGGTGTCTTTAAATTTTCCTTAGTTCTTCTCATGATTCACTTTGAAGTGAGACTGCTCTGTTTCTACACTGCATGGCCATTGCAGAAATATCATCTTCTCTCCTCACCAACACACACACACACACGCACACACACACACACACACACACACACATTTGTGAGGACAGAGTTTCAGATTCAACACAGGATTTGAAAGCGCAATCATGGCAAAAGCCCCCGCTGGATTGGAGCCGTCTCTGGGCAATATCAAGGCAGTCGCCGGCTCGCCACATGTCCGCCATCTGAGCTAAAAACTGAAGGTCATTGTCATGGCAACTTTGCCGTTTTTAAAATTGAAGTATGTTTAATCCCAATCCTCTGGCACCTGAAGACATTATCGCCGCAAATCCCACTGTCAGTCATCAAAAAAGATGAGCTGGTTGCCCTTTAAGGGAGGCGATGCGCAAAGTAGCAAAGCTGTGGAAAAGTCCTGCCTGCAGTACAGTGCTTTCTAAAGTAAACCAAACAGCTTTTCTGCTAGAATGTCACTGAATGTCTCTCACACTGACATATCTGACAGATTGTTGTCTTAGTGTGTGGGTTGGTGTGCATTTTTTTTTGTCCAATAGGAAGGATTTACACTTGTGAAAATGTTCTCATTCGACCTGAAAAGATTGATGTTTCTCTGGAATAGCCATCTACCATCATATGAAATCCCACTTCCCTACTTTTGGTTTTAAGAACTTCTTTTATGGTTTTCAACACACTGTTTCTTAAAATTTCATGGTGAATTTGCTGACTGACTGGCACTTGTAATTATAACAAACTCAAGCAGCAGTGGTTAGATTATTTAGGATAAATTAAGATACGTGTGTGGGCATGGAGAAGAAATTACCTACACCTCTTCCAAGGATGTGCCAAAAAGTGCCTCACAAAAATATGACATTTGTTACTGTATCATACTATCAAATTGAAAAAATACCTTTAGCTTGTATTGATAGACCTAACACATTGTAGATTTCTGTTTTTTCTACATTCTCCAGACTCGTGTGTCCAGTTCATTTATCTTTTCTCCTTACTCTTCTAATTTTTTCTAGTGTATTTAGTTCTGGGTTGGCCTTGCCCTATATTGTCATTCTGTTGAAAAACCGAATGATGATTCATGTTTGTCAAAGAAGAAGCAATACAGATTCTGAACCATACTTAACAGTGGACATGAGGTACTTTTCCACATAGATTCATTGTTTTAAATTAAACCTACCTGGAGTGACTGTCGCAGAAAAGGTCAATCTGACTGGCAGCACAATTACTGGCCCTCCTGCTGTAAATGCGTTGTAAGGCACCCATTTGTCAAAAGGACAGCTTTCAAAACATTTCATGAGATTGTAGCATCGTCATCTTACTACAGATGCAAAAATGGCCCTTATTCACTTTACTGACAGAGGCTAAAAGAATTTTTTTCCTTTCTAAAAAGCAACAGGGACGGAGTATGTTGAGTAGAAGTGGAGGTGTCATTTGAGAAGCGTTTCTTCACAAACTGTTGCATTCAAGTCAAGTCATTCACTGGATAACATGTCAAAGTTACTTATGCACTGATATCTTATCACTGCATAAATGACACACTTGAATATTTCCAGGTGGTTCACTGTTTTGTCTTGGTATTAACTGATCAAACCTGATCAAACGCCATGTCTGTCCTACAAATTATTTTAAAATTTGCTACAAAATTCAAAAATTATATTATCAGAAAATTTCAACCATCACTTCATTTACACAGAACCATTACTTCAGAACAGACTGTAGTTTAAATAAACAACAACAAATTAACTTTTTGTGAAATGTTCAATAAGGTATTGGTTTGCATTTCAAATATTTTAAAATGTATTTCATAAACCTCCTGAGATTCAACAGGATAATGTAGTTTACAAGGTGTGCATGAATACACCATGAGGTCATCGCCCAAGACGATAAAACAGTGTTCAGGAATGACATAACAGGGGCCCTTCTGACCCTAATGATTTAATTAATTAATTAATGATAATAAAAACTGCTGCTATCATCTAAGTGGCTTCATGGGGGTGTAAAATTAAAATGCGAAACAGTCTGAAAAGCTGCCACTGAGAGCGACAAAATCACACCTCAATGACTTAATTTAGGGAGTATTTCTGATGTTACCATCATTCATTATTCATTACTATCATTAATTATTTATGAGCAAACGCAAAAAAGTTATGCAAAACTCCAAAAAGTAACAATATCATAGGAGTTTGTTTTTTGTGAAATGAAGACAAAAGCATATTTTGGGGATGTCTTAAACATATTTTGTCAGCAGCTCAAGAAGTGTTGGGCTCCCTCAGGAAAAACTGAGCGAGTCCGGTTGCCTTTGATTTAAGCCTGTTGTTTTAGGAGGTTTTGGTTTCCTATTTTAAATGCAATGCCACATATCAACCCTAGTAAGTTCCATGTCAAGCCGACGTTGGTTTCTCAATCCTCTTAGAAGTGAGGGACGTTATTGCCTTAATTTGTGAAGGCCCAGAGACAGTTTAGCCGGGCCATTGCCTTCCTACGCAATTCTGCTTGATTCTCATCTCCCTACCGTGCTCCATCTAGGATTTTCCCCATTGAGCTGGATTTCTCTGGTAGAATCAGCAAACAGAAAGAGAAGTTGTTAACGATGACGTCGATTTTCTCCACTGCACTGGGATTGCAGCAGTCTCACAATTGTAAAATTGTCATTTTAGTTGCCTGTAGGGAGTGAATGAAGCCATCCAGTCTGTGTTGTCCATGCTTCCAAATATCAAATTAACATTAACAGCTGACATTCGGGCTGACACTTCTTTCTTCGTAATGGAGGATGGGCAGGCGATTTCCGGTAAGCTTCATAGCGTCAAACCGGTGCATCACATACGCCACGGGTGAATTTTAGTGACTGGGTAAAATTTAAAGGTTCAACAGAGTCCTTGTCTCCAGCAAGCAATCATTTCTCAACCTTCTATATACGAAGTGGAGGGTAAGAGGCTGGTATTTACAAGGCTAGAGGCAGCTTGAAGAAATCTGTATTGGAACTGCACTTTGTGGAAAAAAGCTTTGAAGATGCCCAGATGCTACTTTTTTCCTGTGAACACTGAATTTATTTTCAGTTGCTATCCAATAAAATAGGACTGGGTGGCCAAAAGATATGGGCCTCAGTGTCTCTTCATATTTATGCCCAAAAAAACAAAGCAAAAATCATGGATTGCAAAGGCCTACAGCCTCTGATCCACTTACTAAAGAAAAAGATAAAAATCCAAAAATGTATTTTGTTAAATTTACTTTAAAGGGATCATTTGGAGTATGAATAATTTTCCCGAAGGTGATTTTGTCACAAATAATAAATTGTTTACGTTAAACTTTTTCTGCACTAAATGACAGACTGGATTTTTTTTTTTTTTTTTTTTTCAAAATTTTTGAGAGTGTCTTTCCAAACAATGAAATGAACTTATGAACCACCAGTGGAATCCAGGTCCTACCCACAAGAGCCAACCTGTTAATCTAGGACAGTCCTGTCTCTGAAGAAAGAGTGGTTTTCAGTCAGGCCTTTATGGGAGCGCTGAATTTTGGATGCAATCCGCCACAGAAATGACAGAGCATTACAAAGTAAACAATAATAACAAAAAAAAAAAAACAAGCTCAAAATGAACCTGAATGGACAGATCACTGACTTAGGACACGCTGTGACTGGTTGCGTCACAAAATCAGAGAACATGAACTGGTGAACATAAACCGCTTGTGCTAATGTGGGAAGAGAACAAAAGCATTCAGGGGTGGAAGCGGGAGGGTGCGTGTCAGACGATGGCTGTGTTTACAAGTGCCTGGGTCCTGGCTGGTCGGCCCAGGTTCACCAAGCGGTCACCGGTTCTGGGGTCTCCAGGTCTGTTTTTTTTTTTTTTTCTTTTTTGAAAAAGATCTGTGAAGCAGAATTAAAATGATCTACCTCCGGATTCTGGACACAAGGCTGCAAGTTTTTTTTTTTTTTTTTTTTTCCTAGTTTTGAAACAGGAAAGAGGAAAGACGCAGTAAGAGGGAGTGGAGGGGTCAGCTGCAGACGGAGGCTGGAGAAAGAGAAAAATTAAGTGAAATGAGTGTGTTCATCAGTCACAGCTACTTTGAAATGACTAAATGGCCCACCTTCTGTGAGCCTGGGCCCTTATAACAAGACAACAAGGAGTTCACTCTGGGGAAAAAAAAAAAAAAGAGAAATTGGCATGACGCAGTGTACAGCAGGCATAGACATTTATATACCGTATTTTCCGCACTATAAGGCGCACCGGATTATAAGGCGCACCTTCAATGAATGGCCTATTTTAGGACTTTTTTCATACATTAGGCGCACCGCATTATAAGGCGCTTCATACTCTATTATTACACATCCACATTAATAAAGAAATGGTCCCCGAGTACTTTATATAGTAGGCTGGCCCAGTCGTTGTTTCACTCACGGTGTTGGTGTTGCGATATTATGCCCAACTGCTTTCTGGGTAACACAGACCAACCGACACGCTGCCGCTGCAGTCTCTGTCTCTCTTCCCCTGCCCCTCCCCCCCTTTAAATGTATTATCAAACTTTATTAACAAACCAGTGTTCTGACAACTATCCCAGCATGCACCGCGCACTACTTCTTCTACGGGGAAAAAGAAGTTGGCGGCTGCTTACCGTAGTTGGTCGTAAGCAGCCTACTGCATGTCTGTGTAAACATGACGTCTTTCATTTCGATCTGAGTTAATTAGCGTAGCATTTCTGCCGGATTTTCACAACATATCAGCCACGACAATGGACAGGGGAACCAACAAGTTCATGTCATCTTTTTTGGACGACATCAAGGTGTTTGAGCCACTGGATGCCTCCAACATTGTGCGCGTCACAGCTAAAAGCTACCGATAGATGAGGAAAACAGCAGATCCTCACACCCTCAGCATAAATATAGCTGTGGACAAGATCACTGATGCCTATTGTTCTTGCAAGGCTGGGTAAGTCGGCATTCATGGTTTTGATGGTCCACAATGTACATTAGCATATGTTTACTACTGTAGCTTGTGTTTGTGAGACGGTCACGCACGTGGTAGCTGCACTGTGACCTAAAATGGGCATTAGCCAATGAAACGCGGCCCCTGTGGTAAGGTCCGTTGCTGGACCTGTTGTGGCTCAATATTGGTCCATATATAAGGCGCACCGGATTATAAGGCGCACTGTCGGCTTTTGAGGAAATTGAAGGTTTTTAGGTGCGTCTTATAGTGCGGAAAATACGGTACTCATTAATCTGATGGTGATTTTTAAATAATGTAAGAAAAATGGAAGTAAAGTAAAAATGCACCCCACCCCTTCAACTTTTGTCTACCTTTAATGCGAGATCAGGCGTCAGTGACAACAGGTCAAGAAGTAAAACCGAAGCATCCATCTTTCCAGCTACACTCTGCAGCTCATTTTCAGTGATCCCAAGGCATGCCTTTGTCAAAAGGGATATATAGCTCCCCTCTTATCGATGCAGAGGAGTAGCTGCTCTACTCCTCATACTATTTGCATGGCTGACCCTGGCCATCATATACTGAGAAACTAATTTCAGCTTTTTGTATAATGCCCTGAAAACCTCCAAAGGAAGGTAGTTACCTGGTCAGATGCCCAAACCACAATCAGATTTTTTTCAAGCTCTGCCCTGAGGATGAACCTCCTCACCCAACTCTACATCTGATCCCAACCACCATGGGAAGAAAACTCATTACAGCCATTTGCAGAAGATTAATGGCTCTTCGCTAAACACTGACCAGATGTCAGTGATGTGCATCTTATAAGGTTCACAAAAGATCTCTCTTCACTTTTTTTTTTGTTGAAAATTTGTAATTTCTTCCTAAATTTAAAAAGGGTTTGTATTATGCATTTTCTAGGCATAGTGCCATTTTATAGCAAATCCAAGAAACTATGTTACCTTCTTCTATCATATAAATACTCAGAAAAGTCAATTTTACATCTCTGAACCATTTCAAGCATCCAACCATCGACCACAAATCTGTAGGTCCTCTGCATCATAAGGAGTCTGCCTAAGTGGACACCTCCTCCTGACGGCTTTCCAGGTCGCAGATAAAAGCGGCTGATATGAACTTCTTCAAGGGCTGGTGTCCTGCAACTTTAAGCAGAGCTCTGTAGAGCTTGACTGCATGCTAAAGGCAGTTTTGCCATTTAATTGAAGTGTGTAGAATAAAGGATAAAGTTGCAAGACTCTGGCCCTCGAGGCATGCAATTTGAGACCACTGCTCCAGGGCGGTTGGTCTCCGATTTAGAGATGGAAGAAGGTGCTCTGTTATTCAAAGGGTGCTCAAAGCAAAGCTGCTGCTCCTCTGCATTGAAAGAAGTCAGCAGAGGTGATTTGGGAGTCCAATCTGGCGAGGGATGTCTGGGTTTGCCGAATGGAGATAAATGGAAGACAATGGGTCGATGAATAAGATGTATGCAACAATTGTTAGAACTTTCAACACTTTCATGTTAATCTAGTATTTTTAAAATGGATTGTTGTTACTACATTTTATCTACTGGCCAATAAGTTGAAGATAGACAAGCTTTGAACCAATGAAACATCCAGTTTATCCATTTTCTCTCAGCCGTTCTACCTTCTTCTAAGTGATTTCTCATGAGAAGACATGCGCGCACCATGTCTGTATATCAGATAGAGCCGTGGCGCAGGGTGTCTATTTTTGTTATCCCCCACAGGACGAACAAAAGAAGCGGGATTATACAGAGACGAGCCTCTCTGTAGCATTACCCCATCTTCTAATTCCATCTGAAACTAAATCTGCATCTGAAGGCGAAAGCTCCAGCAGAGAGAAGATAATGCAAGAACATGTTGAGTTATTATGAACAATTTAATAAGACAGTCCATTGTTTTATGCAACTTTATTATATGGTGCAGGGGCAATGAAAGAGAAGAGAAGGAAGCAGACCTTGGAGCCAAATCCAAATCACATCAGTAACTGCTGCGCCCCGGGGTGAGGGCAGGCTCAGTCAGCCGTACCATGCAACTGGGATAATTAGTTTTGGAAAGGAATATCAACTGATATAATTGAGCATTCTTCACTAATGAAGATCCTCTGTGTTGTCACTATTGAGGCGCTAATTGACAGGAGAGGGAAGGGCTGCGCAGGATATCATGATGGAAGTGCTGCTCGAATCAACAAGCGAAACTTCATCAGGCTGACTGTGCTGCTCTGCTTTCTGAGTTTTATTTAGAAGTGTGTGACCCGGTCAGATTTCACGTTTAAGAGTGTTTAAGAGTGTATGATGAACAAATTCACCACTGATTCATCTACAGAAAGCCTTCTTTTACTTACCTGTAAATTCAAAATTTTGTAGCAGTTTTTCTTTGCCTTTCTAACAAAAAAAAAGCCCCAGGCTGCCACCAGGATGAGGCTGGTGGGAGTTTAGGGGTTGAACAGGTCGTGTTGGGAGTTTCGATCCAGGGGAAGCAGAAGGTCGCGGATTTTGAGAGAGGGCTCCGAGGAGGGGTTTTGGTGAAATTAGTTCAGGGAATAATAGGAAACCTAATTGGTTTGGACAAGTTTAGGGAGGTGGAAGTAATGCAGTCCTTTAAAAGAGGGTATGAGGGTCGATCCAGCAGAACTATGAGATAATCAGGGGTGGTATTCAGGATAGGAGTGAGGGGAAGGACCCAGTCCAGAAACACTGGGGCCTCCTGATGACCTCTAGGGCACAAGGGCAACCAATAGGGGGCGACAGGGGAAATACAAATGAACATCTATGATCAAATCATTTTGGAAAATCTTTAACAAGACCTCTTCACCTCAGACTCCCGTAATGCTCTGTAAAATAAATCTTTAGAGCTTATAAGGGGCAGAGTTTTGTTAATAATAAGGTAAAAATCCTGCTTTAATTTGCGTTTCAAATCAGGCTTGCAACATTCATTATGCCTTTCAGGGCTCAATTAAATGAGCTGATGAAAGAACATTAATTTCAGTCTTAGAGATTTGACTTGTGAAAATCTCTAAAACTACATTTGACACGTATTGCGTGCTGGTGTGTGAAGGCAGGAGCTTTGCAGCATATAAAAAGGCAATACAAAGAATCAGAAAGATGGCACAAAAATTCAAAAACCAACAGCTACCTGCCTTGGATGACATCTACACCTCCCTGGGAAAGACACACAGCATTCTCAAAGATCCTCATTTTAAATGATCAGCATCCAAGTCCAAGAGTAAACTGAACTCCAAATTCCTTTTTTTGTGTGTCTGTGACCATGTCAGCTTACTTGTATGAATTATTTCAGCTCTAAGTGAGACATGCAGTGTCATATTGAGCAACAGTTTTTCACAGTCATAGCCTTTTTTCACACCCACAGCTGGAAAACGTGTGTTATTGGTTACACATGATTTTATTGTACAAATGTACATTTTCTGTAACAATATTAGAGATTTTCACACTTTACAGTGATGTGAACCAGGGAGAGAGAGACTGTGTGTGCTGTTGCATCTCGCTGTCTGTGTGTCATGTGACATGCTGTCATTGTAGGAAAGATGTGGCAAATGCAGGTGCCACACTAATCAGTAGTTTTTATAAAATTAGAGCAACTTTAGGATTTAAAAGTAGAAGTTGATGAAGCAGGGGAACAACCAATTCTGAATGTTTTGTGAGCATATGCCTGCAAGCACATTGAATCATGTTACAAACATGTTTATTGGGGATTGTATTAGGTGTTGAGTCTTCAGAAACAAAACATAATACCGTTTGATTATCATGGCGGATTCCCAAACTCTAGCGGAACAACTTTATGGGCCTGATGTGTGAAAAGTTTTCCAGTGACACAAATATTTGTTACTGTCAGGAAAGATGGATAGAGCAGACTGCAGGGTCCAGAACTTCATTGATGAGCCTGTTATTTGTTATGCAATCACAATACTGATATAGTTCACGTCACAGCTACTAATGAAATTTTACTCACCTCGTTTAACAGCGTAATTGCACTGCTTTTCATAGCCTGAGTGTCAGATTTGGTATTCGCAAATTACTTTTCTTAAATGACTTGGTATTAAGAACAAAAAACTCCTGATGGTGGCATTCTTTGACATTTGGTGTTGTTCACTGGCTTATCTCTTTTGTTTAAAGCTTTGTTAGAAGATGTGCCACAGATATATATATACTTTATGATGCATATAATGTATCTCCAGAAACTTTGAAGCTTCACAGGACAACGTCATTATATATATATATATATAGCATGAATGGTTTAAGAGTAACAATATTGAAAGACACGACTCACAGAAATGAAGAGTCATGGAGTCACCCCTTGATTTAGGGAGAACTGCTGTGAAGAAAACACCTATGAAGAAGTGATAAAGAAGAGAGCTGTGATGGTCAAATCCTGTTGTAATTTACCCAAAGGACGTCACAGACCTCTGAAAATAAAACTAGCTTGTAATAAAGTTTGATATATCTCCTTTTGAGATATTCTTTATTGCTTGGAGGCAGATAGGCAGAATGAAGGACAGCTGTGCTTGGTAGCAGACAAGTAGATATTTAGAAAGGCAAACGTTGTGGAGCACAACAGGCAGATTATGCCATTCCGTGATGCATTGTCACATATCTCTGAAATCAGGCGCAGCACTCAACTCCAAGCTGCCTCCCAGATCACTTCGTCTGACAGCCAGCAGACCAGACTGCTCACAGCAGTCAGCACAGAGACGGCCCTATGCACAACAACTTCCAAATGTGTTTGATCACAAAGTGAGTTCTGGGTAACCACTCCACGGGAAATCCGGTCCAAACAGGTAATTTCTCACTGATTTCAAATTGATATTGGGAGATGATGGAGTCTGGCTTTCAGTAGCACTGTTTACTAGTGTAGGCTTAAAAGCAAAAGCAAGAGAATATGCAAGCCAGGCGGAGGGTGATATTTTACAGAGGCAAAAAAAATTATAATAATTGAACTCCTGATGGTGTTGATGCAGAAGTAAAGGGTTGAGTTAAAGTCAAATATTCTCTCTTCGAGATGGCACCACATGTAGAATAAGGCAAGAGAAAGGACATATCAGATGCAAGAATGCTGTCTCTGGGCTTTTAACCTCTGAAAGACTGAAGAATTTAAAATGCAATTTGTTCTTGTTGCCATCCTTTATAATCCCTGAAGGCAAATATTAACAGATACCACCTTTTTCAAAAGTAGACAGTTTGATTCACTTAGATTTTTTTTTTTTTTTTTTTTGCAAAATCTCCCAATTGAGCCAATAAAGTACAAAGTATGTTCTTGGAACTATTTCTAAGAACATTATTCATCCTTATGTGCCTTGGAAGAGCAACACCTTTTCAAGTCTGATTAACTGAGTGTTAAAATGATGGGCTTTATTCCTCTCCATGTTTTTAACATGACTCAACATTAGTGCATTAGTGCACAAAGTAGCTGCAAGAATCAGCACGTGGTCATGGAAAAAAGAAGAGGGAGAGAAAATATTTAAGGCCTTGCTCCCCCTGTCAGCTTTCACCTCTTTTCCCCCCTTGTTCATGTTTTCACAGCCCCTAATCCTGGCGGCTCCGACGCCGAGCGGTCACAGGTTTTGACAGCAGACTGTAATGACCTAAGCTGTTCTCTGCAGGAGGTAGTTGGGGTAAATAGTTGGGCGGGGTGTGAGACAGAGGAGGAATGTCGAGTGCTGGACTGCTCAGAAACAATTCTCCGTGCACAATGGTTTAATGTTATAGCCCTCAGGGTTGGCTTGTTCTGGAAGTCAACTTACTCCAGTAACTTGTGTCTTGCTTTGTCTAATATTATTATTTCACTGAATGTACTCTTGTTCAACAGATTGTGCTGTCTACTGCTGAAGTCTTCTACATTTTAAGTCAAGTTTTATTCCTGTTCCTAGAGAAGTACTTAAAATGAGCAAATTGCTTAAAATGTGTCAGTTTGTATTAGTGGACACCTCCATGTTGCCTCACATACTTTTCTGCTCCCTCTTCACTGTGTGTCTTGCTACTTCTCAAGCGCAGCAGCAGAAGCACATGGAGTCTTTCAGTTATGAAAAGTAAACCATGTCACATTTTCCGCTTGTCAGTACTGGGAAAATCAATACATATATTTATTGACTCCGCAGTCAGGTACCAACTTGAAACCCGAAACTGTTTATTGGAGGCCTCTGAACTCGGAAAAAATCTCATAGTTTGTTCGAATTGCCTTGGAAGTCTGAACTCTGAAAGCTGAAGCTGACAGAGTGAAGACTCATGGAGTGTGGTGTGCTTGGAAACAAAGACTGGGAAGCAGAAATATTGACACAAATGGGTTGATGCAGCTTTTTTTTTTCTTCCTAAGGTTGGTTCCCTTCTAGTGACTGATTGTACCGGAACTTTAACAATACATCCTAACATAAACATGTGAAAAGCTCAGCTCTTTCTGCTTGGCTGAACATCAGTACAGTGTAGGGCTATTTGGACTAACCAATAAATAATTAAATAGCAAAATGTGTTTAATATGATCTGTCTATATAGATTTTGAATCAACTGAGGCTTTGCCACTTGAGGAGTTCTGGTTAGAACATACTTACAGACAAAAAGGGTTTTTTTTTTATCTTAATGTATATAACTTTTGTGCAGCTTTGTCTTAATATCTGCTCTGAGGGTGTTATTTCAACTAATAGCATGTTTTAGAGCCTGGATAATAAAGTTAACGATTATTCGCTAACTAAATTAGTTGACAGTTATTTCAATAATCAATTAATCGTGACTAATCCAGTTAATTGTTTCAGCCCTAAACAGAAGCCATGTCTGCAGAGCCTTTCTTCCTGAAGCATCATCACACCAGCACTTTGAAGAAGGCCACTAGCCACACATGACACCCTGAATAACAAGATGGATTATTTACAGCTGCAAGTACACTTTCAGCGTGTGCATCCATAAATAAGAGTCTGGTGTTTGTTTTTGGCTTTTACAGGTACCGTAGCAATCATTCAATCTAGACAACAGAGCAGGAACACTGGTTTGCTGCTGTTCCAACAGACAAGATCATAGAAGGTAGCTGAAGCCACCACAGAGTTAAAAAAAAAAAAAAAACAACAACACAACTTCAGGAGCTCCAATTAGATCTTAGCCTCCTTAGCAGGTGATCTGCTCTGACCTTTCCTGTAAAGAGCATCATTGTTGTGAGTCCAGTCCAGTTCATGGTTCAGATCAACATCTAGGTACTTACAAGAATATACTATCTCAATGTCCACTGCCTGGATGTTCAAAGATGACGATGTCATGGGTGTGCGCCTGCAGAATTACCATTGCCCTCAAGTTTGTTGTACATTGGACGTTGCTGTTTTGGAGGAGAGACAACCATTATGACATTGTCAATGGTATTCTCTGTTCAGACAGCTGCGAGTCACTGAGCATCCATCCAGTTTAATAAATTCAACCTAAATAGTCTTTGAAGATACTGTGCTTTAGTAGATCTAGTTGGATGGAGTCCTGTAAACAACACTGGTGCAATTAAACATTGAAACTGCAGCTTCTTTCTGTTTCCTAGCAACCAGCACAACCCAGCCAGATTGCAATCCAATAATTTTCGTACAGGACTGTCAGCCCACTGTGGGAGTGATCAGGTTTAGGCCCTAAGGTCTTTTTAGCTTTAAAGTCTGTGAAGGCCAAACCACTCAGACTGTATCTGCTGCTACTGTCGCTAAACAACTATTAACCAACACGTCCTGCCTACAGAAAATCTGTACATGCCAAGAACAATTCTTGAACTCAGGTTTGTCAAACAGAAAGTTACTGTTTGTAAATGAAATGGTAGAAATTTAATGCAAAACATTTATAGCTAAGGAGAGGTCTGACATTAGTTTGACAATAGGGTCTAAACAAACAGAAAACCTAAAAACAGAATTACGGTAAGTGATATGACATTTGTAGCTACAGGTGAGTAGCATCAATCTGGACATGATAAAGTGCAGAGCAGGAACCTGTTCTACAGTTTGTTGAGATAATGAGTCGCAGATGAAGAAGCTATCACCAGGGAAACAGCAGGCATATGTACGACACACACAAACAGCTAAGTAGCCCACACCACACTAATCATCCACAGCAATATGACAACCAGCTCAGTACTGATGGACAAGTAACATCTTTGTGTGTTTGGTAGCGGGATTATAGCAAAAGATCATTTGGGCTTTTGTGGGTTACTCTTCGTAAGCCAAGTTAGTGGAGGTCAACTTTATGGTGGAGAGCGTTAATCATGCAAATGAGAGAAAAGCTTTTTCCTGCTTTTTCAGGAAGCAGGAAAAAGCTTTCCCTTTCCCCGGCAGGGCAGTGTGTCGTAACAAGATCAGCTTTACCCACTTTACTTATAATATTTCATAATATTAGAGCTGAACAGTAATCAGACGGAGAGCAAAAGATTCGTCTGTAAGATCAAAAGCATTTTTGCTTGATCGTTTGGCTCAGATGCTGTGAAGGTGCAATTAGGCGCAGCAGTTAATTAACGCAGGTAAAACCCGACAGTGAACAGTCTGGACTTTGCTGTGATTCAGTTATTTCATAACACAATCTGTTAGTTTCATCTTAACAGCTGATCAGAAGCTAAATTAACACATCGCTGCTGTGCATGCTTCTGCTTTAAAGTGAACGCATACATCACAGAACTATGAAAAGTGAAAACGCACAACATTAAGCCATAACATCATGAACATAGCCAGGTATAACTGACTTTGACTTGACTAAATTTTACTTTGCAATATGATGTCTTGAAATTGGGCTGTCTTTTTGAGAAGAGAATCTCTTTCTTACATGCTGCCTTCAGCATGTCATCACAAGCATGTTCTGCCTTTATGGCATTTGCAACCGTTTTTAAGAGCGTTGGACTGAGAAGTAATTCATACGACGAGGTCAGCATCACCTCAGCGAACACCTGAGTTTCACCAGGTGGTTTGCTAATTGCTGCTGCTGCTGCTAGCATGGTGAAGCTAAGTGGATGAGTCACAGAAGAGGAGTGCTCCCCTGAATTTCTGCCAGGAACAGAATTTCTGCAACAGGAAATACAAGCACATCTTAAAAAAATAGAACATCATAAAAAAGTTCAGTATTTACTTGTCACTCACTTCAAAAAGTGAGTTATCATATAGATCCATTACACACAAAGTGCAATATTTTAAGCCTTTAGATGATTAGAAACATTTCTTTAGCAGATGGAGATAATACCATTACTCTTTTATTTTCTTTCTCATCAAAACACTCAGTGGTTCTGTTTTTAATTTTGTCTCCGTCCTGGACGGAGGCAACAATAGAGCTACTGCTCCCATTAACTTTGACAAAACGATCAGAGAATATTGAAATGACTCCTTTAATGTAACCAGAAATAACCGGAAGTGGTGACTTCAATTTGTTTTATTTAAGCACTCAGTTTGGCCACCTTCTGCTTTGGATAGTCCCTCTGCAAAGGAAGAGACAATTAATGTTCAAAATTAGCTCTTCGCTATTGATCAGAGTGATTATGTAGTAGGCATGAGATGAGTTTTGTGTGCCACTCGGAAACATATAAACTGAGCCAAAAATGATGCTTGTTGTACATTTCAATGCGAAAGGTTTCAGGAGAAAATTCCTCACATCTCAGCTATGCGGATGAATTCCACTACAGAAATTCTCTGTTGTTCACCTTCATAAGATTTGTTCTTCACTGCTGTTAATGTAATTGCTTTCTGCCTCCAGCACAGAAATAAAATGTCCCAGGTAATAAGGATTGCTTCCCTTCTCCGGTTTTGCAGTCTGACTGTGCTGTGGTGCAGTTTTTTGCATTATTTCATGAACCAGGTAAAATATGAAAATCTTTGTCATGAGTGAATTGCTCTTTCGTGTTTATTATTTCCACTCAACCATCCGCTCCCCTGAACTACATTTATTTAATGCGCTCTTTTACGGATTCTGTCTTTCCACAGGACAACTTTCTGTCTCTCCCTTATTATTATGAAGCCCCAGTGCAAACTACACCCCAAGTGGGACCGATGTTCAGATTATAAAGAACTATTCTCCTGGGGTTGAGGCTACTCAGGGCCCAATATGAGATAGTGAATTGTAGACTTAACCCTGTCCCTTCCTATAAGCCCATCAAGTAGATAAATAAAGGTTTAATTAAGATATGCTGCTCTGTTGTGCTTCGGGGTTGGCAGCTGAGTGGAGGAGGGGCATAAGAAACACATTTTGAATACGAGAGGCAATACTCAAGCTGCACCAGTAGAATAAAGCACAACAAAGAGATATTTAATAAATATCTCTGAGCCTGCAGGCTGTTGAATATGGCTGGCAACATAAGGCCATTCATAATGAGAAAAAAAAATCCATTACAAAGAGAAAACCATTTCAGCTTGGTCATTACAAAAATATAAATGAATCAATTCAATTATTTTGCATTTTATCACCACCTCCAAAGAGCAGAAAGCATCCCATAGGTGTGGCATCAAGATTAATTGCTATGGAAATTAATTTAGAGAGTAATTCTCATCAAAAACAGAATTACCTCTGGCTTTATCAGGATGAGTCACAGCGGCAATGTTTGCTTCGCGGATGTCCGCTCGCTGACACCTCTGACATGTGGCCAGAACAACTCACAGACTTCATCCAATCTGTTAGGAGGTTGCTATTTAATTTCAGTGCTTGGAAATGCCAGGATGAAAAATTCATCTGAGCGGGTCAGTCATTACATGTACGCTTAATCATTTGACGAAAATGTCTAAACAAAGACACAAACAGAGATTGAGCACATGTCCGTGTGCTGAAAGAGTGGAAAAGCCAAAAACAAATTAAATCACTAATATAAAAATATAATTAAAAACAAATTCTATCTGGAGCTATTTTGATCCATGTTGGAACAAACAAACTGAAACAAGCAATAGCAAAACAATGATGTGGATTCACAAAACAGTCAAGAGGACTATTCAGTTGGACTAAAGCAGATTGTGAATTGTACAATTTTACAAAATCTTGCAGTTGTTGCACAGACCAACCATTAGATTTTGACCTCACCTTTATAAAGTCTCTGCTCTCCTGCCAATTTCAGCCAGACCTCTGGAGTGTATTTTTTAGACAAGGCACCTTTAGTTAAGCTGTTAAAATTGTTCTTTCTAAATAAGCTGGTTTCTCCAGATAACAAAAGCTTTCCTTGCAAACTGTTGTTGTAATTTTGATCCACCACTGTGACTCTGGTCATTTTTGATACTCTGCTGTGCACAAATTCTGTTTGTCGGGTGTCATAAAGGACTTTCAAATGTGGTAATAATGACATGTTCCACCTGTGCAGTTTATCAGTACATAATGACTCATCTTCAACATGCATTTGTTCATATTAAAAGATCAAAATACTCTCTTGATAGTTTGATGGAGCACCTCGTTAGGGTTAATGCCATGCGGTTGGAGGTGCAAACTCTTGATCTGTTGATTAGTCATGTCAGTAGACGACATATTCAGTCTACAGAAACTATCACTTTCTGGCCTTGATTGTCCTTAGCATTGCATACACAAGTAGGTTCTCCAATCAAATTGCTAAAGAAATTGTTAATATGTACCACTGTGTATACTGTTTTCATGAAGGAAAACAGAGAATACCTTTTGTACCAGGATTGGGCACTCTGTCACAAAGCAAATGGTTCAGAAATGTTTTTTAATTTGAGGGGTTTATTTTTCCTCAAAATTCCCAATGCACTTGAGCATTTGCTGAATATCCTGAATATGTCTAATCCATGGAGACCTTTCATTACACTGGGCTTATAGACCCAACTTTAGGGGCTCACGCCTCCATTAGTCGGGGATAGTTCAACAACAAAAGGGAGACTAATTAGGACGGTGTTTGCAATGTTATAATGTTACTATAGTTTATATCTTCCATGCAAAGAAACAAAAGAAAATCTGTTTCTTACATAGTGGTGATTTAGCTATATTGCATGAGGTAAATGTGTTGTTTTCAATAATCAGTCTGATTATATCACTAAACTCCTTCAAACTAGATAATTAAAAGTGTGAACTTACAAAAACAATGAATGTGTTACACCTTCCACATTAAGGTCAAACAATTTCATTGCTGCTGCCTCCCTGAAGCAAAACTTGAACCATTTAACAAAACTGAAACTTAAATTAACTTGTTACTGTATCACTAAATAAAGATTTTATTTTCTTATTTACTTGTTTACTTTTTACATCCGTAAGGGTTAGCATGGCAACCATCCGCTCAGAACCTAATGGAGACTTCAACAACCTCTCTGCCATTATACAGTACTTTCCATAAGTGGATGCTTTCTGCTCTATTGTGCTCAGTGATTACAGTGCCTATGCAGTAATTTGTAGTTTCAGATATGCACTTCTTTCATACTGACTTAACTACTAACTGCAGCTCTAAATGGAACAAGAATAAAGGGTATCCAAAGTACAGATTTTTAATTTTTTTTATTTTCGTGCCACAAAATCTAACTTTAAACAAGGACACGCGGGGTCAGAGGGACGATCTGTTTTGGACCCATCTATGCATGAAAGGTGAGACTGAATTGCTTCTTCACACAGCCATTTGAAAACCGCTCGGTGCTTGAAAATACATGCCTGAACCTGGAAGTAACAAATGAGACGGTGCAGCCACTTACAAACTCACACCTCGAACAACACCTGCCTTGTTTTATTCTCTTAACGTTCATAACTCTAGTACACATGTGCATATACGCAGATGACATGTACACACGCATGTGCGCAAACATGTACCGCACCCTGCATTCAGTCACTCAGATGACTATTGTGTGGTTTGACCCGACTGGAGTGTCCCAAAGTTTATGGGCCTGCTAGCTTTTAAGTGGCCTTTAAAGATGTTCTCCTAAGCCATTAGCAGCACTTCATCATAAAACTGCATCATTTAGGAAGCTGACTCGCTGACTCTTGCCCGTGTATTTTAAATGAAGTTGCAGAGTGAGACTAAAAGGAACAAAGTGAGTTTCTGACCAAGTATGCCTATGTTTTTGTGTATTTATGTTCAAGACCTTTGCTCCTGAGCAAAAACAGTATTATGGAACATTTTGCACACATTTCCCACCCTGACTACGACTGTGGAAAGTCATCACGGCATTGGATTGAGCTTTTATTTAGCACACAACACTCCTAAAGTCTGAAAATCAGAATGCTTCATTAACCTGAAACTGCTATCACACAGAACCACATATCTAGACAATACATGTAGAATGCATGTAACTGACCTGGAATCTGCCTTTTTGTCTCGACTTAATTGATTTATTTTTGTTAAGTGCCTTCCTTTGTTGTGAATGAAAAAACTTAATTTAATTTAGACATGTATTTCTCAAAGTAGATGTAATCCTGCAAGTTTAGAAGTCCGTAAGCTTTTCAAATGATATAGTTTTTCATATTTAATTCATGATCAGTCATAACCTTTACCGCGTTGAACTGAATGAATTCTTGTCTGTCTCTTATTAATTTATGTCTTAGACCTTAAAGGCGTTCACTGACTGCATCCTATGACATCCTATTGTACAGTTTGGGAATGCATGGCATGAACTTAGAAAAAGAGATTCAGACATGACAAACAGAGAAGCACACAAGCATCAAAAAATAGCAAAATGTAAAATGTTTGTCTTAAAGGGACAGTATTATGCATTTTCCAGCCACATATCAATATATAGCATAAAGAGAGCATTTTGCGCACCTAAATGGTTGCTACGGGAAATTAAAGGATTTCTCAAACATGCATGAAAGAATCAAAGCAGCACTCCAGTTGTGCTTTTGATGAGGGAATAACAGTGTAACATGATGTAAAGCTCCAAATTTTTTTATTTTATATAATAATGCCACTCAAACGACTTTGGGATAAAGTTGACATTTTTCAAATAAATAATGTTTTGATTTCTTCACTGTCTAATTATCAAAATTTGGTTTAATTTTAATGAACCACCGAGATGTCCAGACTCCACCACAGAACCAACAGCCTTCCAGGCCCAGACAGACCTCCCCTGGCAGAAAGAACAGCTGCTGGATCCGAGGCTGACAGAGAGAGACAGAGTAAACAGAACCTGAAGCAGAAACCCAAGATGGTTCTGTCGTCTAATGCGTCGGCCCCTGAGGGCTTTCCATCTGTTGAATTCTCCTTCTTTCTCTCTTCCAAACTGTCCTCAAAAGTACGTCAGCGATGTCCAAATTACATAGAACAGCGGTGATACTGTATGATAAAATCACTCAAGTACTTTTTTTCAGAATTTTACTCTAACTGAGTAAATGTAACTAGTTACTACCCAACTCTAGTAGAGACTGTGCACCTCGATGTGGTTGTCCTGGTTTCTCTCTCCACTCTATTTTTTTTGTCTGTTCATTAAAGGCTACCAGTGACTAAAGTCAGAAATTATACTTCAGTAATAAAGTAAAAAAACAAAAAAACAAACAAAAAAAACATGCCAGTCAGAACTGATTATTGTTTGATTTGTGATTAATGATTTTATAAATATAATTAAGTTGCCCTTTTCAACTGCTACATTCAGAGGTCCATCATTTATGAGACTATAATTTCTTACAACAGACAGTGTGTGTGAGGGGTGATGGGTTGGGGGTGGTCTATTTTATCTTCTCATTTAGGAGGGGAGCTAAACAAATGTAGGTGCCCAGCCTTTGCCTCAGGTAATTATAGTCCTCCATCTGTAGAAAACACATCACCTGGCCCCTTGGCCCGGCATAATCTCCAGCAAGGACCCCTGGGATCCAAATGACCCATCTCCATCCTCCACCCTTCACTCCTCCATCTCTGTCCACATCCACGCCACACGTAGCCGGCTCCAGCCCGGGGCCATTGCTGACTTTGTCTGCAGTTTGCAATGAGGTTGCATGGAGTAGACAAGCCCTCTCCTTCGTCCCCTCAGAGAGAGGGGCAGTCTAAGGTTGACCGATTTAACAGCTGCTGGGTAATACACAGAAAGTCATTTGTTAAAATCTAATTGATCGCTCCATTTCCAGCTCTACACTTGATAGCTGTTCTGTCCGCTGTGTGAGCATGGCTGAACAACAGATGACATATGTCCTGATGAAATGGAAAAAAAAGAGAGCGAAATGGCAAGAGGGCAGAATGAAATGAGACCCTTGCAGCCCTGTGTGCCTTAAACATACTTGTTATACACAAGCATGCTGTACAAATCATTCTCTTGTATTCTATTAGGATTACATGGTAGAGCAAAACAAATTAGTGTATAACTTTGAAAGTAATTAAAGGGATAGATGGGCATTAACATTTTTGAAAAATAAATATTTTAAATGCTTGATGTCTGTTAAAGAAGGGGTAGGTTATAAAACAATACCCCATTACTTCTAAACTGATGGTCAGGCAAGGAGAGCATCAATCAGGGAAGCAGCCAAGAGGCCCCTGGTAGCCAGGCGCTGCAGAGACTCACGGCTCAGGTTTGGAAATATGTACAGAGCTGAACTCTCGATGCACTCCACAAATCTGGCTTATATGGAAGAATAGAAAGGAGAAACTCAATGCAAAAGCCAACCTCACTGGGGAAAGCCAACACTCCAAATAACACTGAACAACATTATTCCTTATGGCGAAACATAGGAGAGGTAGCATTATGCTGTGACAAGCTTTTTATTCTGCAGACACAAGGATGATGATCAGAGCTGTCAGAGATAGAGCTAAAAACTATTAGAAACTACAAGAGACTCTCAGTAGGACAACTCTAAAGTCACTCCACTCGGCCAACTCAAACCTAACTTGTAATTCAGATGCTCTCCATCCAACCTGACCAAGCTTTAGCTGATCCACAGATATGAATAAGCAAAGCCTTACTTCTAAAAGCTGCTAGAAATATAGCTAAAAAAATCTTAAAGCTGTGACAGCATTAAAAAAGTAGTTCTGCAAGGGATTGACCCAGAAGGGGGTGAATGTATATGCACTCCACACTTTTCAGATTTGTATTTGTATAGATTTTGGAAGTTTTATTTTTTGCAACCTTTTACTTCTACTTTGTAGTTATACAATATCTTGTGTAGGCCTATGACAAATATTCTCTCTGTACCTATAGTTTCATTGCTTTTCTTGTTTCCTTTTTGGTTGTTATCTTCTTATAACTGTTCAACGCTTTGAAAGCTCTTTATAAGGAAAGTTTGTATAATTTTTTTGTCTATCCATATTTACACTGAAGTTTGAGCCTAGCATCACAGAAAAGTGAAAAAGTTCAAAGAATATCAATATGAATATAAATAACTGTGGATACTAAGCTAGAAGTGGTAAATTGCTGTGTTGTAGCCACAATCTTCCACTTTCTTTGGTATTATGGAAGGTCCTTTTGTACACCTATGCTAGACGGAGCATGCCTCCCTTTTCCATTTACACCTCCTCGCCAGGGCCCGGCCTTTTCAACAGGAGACATTATCTAGAGAAGCAGAAAGCAGCTGGGTTCACACTCACTGTGTGATGCACATATATACCAGCAGCTACAACCTGCCCCCAGCCATACACCCAGGCGACCATGTGACTATAAGACCAGGGCCATGCCTGCGGTCCATGTACCTCTGAGTCACTTTAAACACAATAATTTCACATCAAAGCAATCAGCCGCCACCCGAGGCACAATCCCGACCTGCTGAGCGGTGAGAAGGTAACCGCACTCTAAACATCTCTGCAATTTCACCCACCTCCTTCTCTCGCCTCGTTCCTGTGTGTTACAGTGGCCTGAGACAACATATACCACCACATTCAAAGGGGGTGGTCTCGCACATATGGAGTCTCTGTCAACCGCACACTCAGACTGGGGGCTTTTTTTGCTCTCCTTGCATTAGTGGCAGAGTACAAGCAGCTAATTATAAAACCACTCTGGGTGCCTGGTTGTTCGTAGGTATTGCTGCAGTGCTACTTCATGCAGAGTGGGGAAAATGAACCTGTCAATCCACTCCCAAGTTGGTGTGATGAGTGCGAATGAGGTAAAGCCCTGGAATCCTCTTGGGGGGAACGCTGAGAAGGAAGCTGCTGCTGTTGCTGCTGCAGGATGTGTAAACACAAAGCACACCTACATTATCAGAGCACATGGACTGATGGCGGTGATTTGTGGGCTGACAAGCAATGTAGGTCAGTATGTGGCAAACATGAGGGACTATGTAGTTTTCATGTCTGCCAGAGGAGTGTGATCGACCAGCAGGAGTGTGACTCAAGGGGGCTGGGTGCCGAAGCCCTGAAGAGCTGCAGAAGAAAAGGTACGTCCGGGCTTTGTAGAGGAAATTCAAACCCCCTGCAGTTGCATAAAATTGAAGTACAGGCAGATTATAGAGAAATTCACCACAATACAATGGACCCCTTTCTATTCACAGCTCAGTATTCACAGAAAATTTGCCTATTTGCAGATTTTTCCATAGAGTGTATTTAATTCATGTCAATTCAGTTTATTTATATAGCAACAATTCACAACACGTGTCATATCAAGGCACGTTACTAAAGAAAAAAGAAGAAAAAGCCAATTCAATTAAATCCAATCACATACATCCTAACTGATCCTCGATATCAAACAATGCAGTCAAATTCAGTTTTCTATCACTGACCTGTAGCATTCACTGTTCCTGTGTTCTGGTTATTGACTGAGGTTGTAGCAAATATTACAGGAACAACATATGGAAACTTTTTATTGTTTTTCTAAGTAAAAAATATATTAGAAATAAAACTACACACTAGATTTCAACATCTTAAGTAATCCACAAATACAAAGAAATGAATGTCCAAACAATGAAATGGAATGACACACGAAAGGCATATTAAACACAATGTGATGTAAAAAGTAATAGAAAGCCAAAACAGAGACTGAAATCTGTGAGTATTAAGTGAGCAATCCAATATCCTGCAGTTTAATAACAGTTGATTTAGTCCTAATGGACGTCATTTTACAAGAAGCATCTTATGAGGAGTAAAAGCAAATATTTCCAAAGAGAGAGAGCTCTGCAACCTGATGGCATTGGTTTCAGAAACCAGCAAAAACCAGATACTCCTCGCAAGATTTTCTGTTTGAAAAGTAAAAAAAGAATATCACAATCCTTCTCTAAGAAGCATTCATAGAGGGGATCTGGAAGAGCTGGAACTAAGTAGGGCATTAAGAGTCGCTCATATTAAGAACACTCACAGCTCATTAACCCACTGTTGAAAAAAAGTTTGTTGAATCCTGTTTAAAGTTTGCCACAGGAGATCTGAACAAGCAGTGACTGGAAGAATGTAATCTGGTCAAATGATCACTGAGTGATACATGCACTCAACTCAACATCTCTAAAAACACCACGCCAACAGTGGGATCAAGTTTTTACTTGAGAATCTCACGATCTGGGGATATTTTTCAGCACAAGTTACTAGCAGAATTCATCTAACAAAAAGGAAGGAGGAATGGGAAAAAAGTACTGGGAGTAAGAATCGGAAGATGAATCGAAGTGGAAGGCACGAACGCAGCTGTAGAGTTTCAGAGAAAGAAAGTAAAACGCTGCTAGAATGCATCTGTCAGACATCCATCTTTAATCCACCAAGTTCCTTCAAACAAAATTCTTAAAGAAATTGACTTATTTTGATTTTGTTGAATATATAGGTTACCAGGACTGTTCCCAACAGCCTCATTAGAATAATTTTTACTGAGAAAAATAATGGCATTTTTAACACATTTAATGCCCAGTGTACAATGAAAATATAAGGCCTAAAGCAGAGCCAAGAGGCACAGATTGAGAATGTGTCCCCAGATGAATAGAAACTCTACTGTTTGACAAATAAGATAGAAATCAATCATCCTGTGGAGTGCCCATAACACTCAGTCTGTTGTATCAAAACAAGATGTTCAATCGTTGCGAAAGAAAATGTAATATTAAACCTCTCTACTGATTGCTTCCTTTGACAAAAATGAAATTATTTTTAGGAGAGAGGATGAAAATAGATCCATCATCCACAGGGAGGAGTTGTGCAGTGTAATGATGTTCAGGTAGAACTCGTCATTGCTGAGGTGCACCACCGTCCTGTGGGGGGCAAACATGACAAGACAGCTGGTACAGAGGGACTTCACAGCTCCGCCCTTCCTGTCAATAACTGCCATCAGTGTTTCAACTAATTTCACACTGATTGCCTAAATGAAAGCAGGATCTAATGTGCACAGTTGATCTGCCTTTGATTCTATGTTGCTTTATCAAGTCTGTACTCTCTCTCCATTTTATCTTCATCCCCCCCAGCAAGGTATTATTAGCGGCTATACAGAATTTATTATTTAATTATGGTGACTGACAGCCAAAACGATGCTTCCTGTCATTTGCATATTACGCCGTATATTCTCCATTCCTGCCACTAATGGCGGTGATTCCCAGACTGCCGCTCCTGAATTAGTATGTTCCAGCTTGGGAGTCATGGCTGCTAATCAGAGGCATTGGTGAGAGGAGAAAGACGGATTCAAATTACATCCTTCACAGTCAACAGGAGGTAGACATGAAAGTGTGACGTCCCGCCGATTTTCTCCGAGCCGAGGAAGTTTGCAGATCGACAGTGACAGCACCCCGCTTACCTTGGAGACACCCACAAGAGCATCTCCAATTAAAAGCCCCCCATGATTTCCTCTGTTAATAATAAATGCTTCAGCGCTCAGTGGAGAAGTGATTGGTATGTGTCCGTGAGGCTTTTTAGCACATGTCCACTTGAGAGGCCCATTTGCTCGCGGCTGTCTTGCCCTTTTATGTACAGTCACTGTGGCGTTTAGTTTCATGTGGTCTCGGCCTCCCGCTTGTGGTGGTGGTTACCTCATCATCACAAGTGAAAAGCCATGAAAGCGTCTTTCTGGAAACTGAAGATGGCACATTGAATTTCAGCAGGAAATCCGAAGAGGTGCCTCTCTCCTCGTTGCTGAGGTGGTTGCTGGGAAGGCAGAGACAGGTTTCCAGGAAAAAAAAAAAAATGTGTTGCTGCAAACACACTCTGTCCCTTTGACTTTTGCACAATATTGATCTAGTTCTACCTGGACTGCAGTAGCTCTGTGTGAACGACACACGTGCTCTACAGTATTGTTGCCGTGATTACAGATTATAGACCACATAACTGCCTTATATTTAATACAGCGCCTGGCAAATGTATTTAAACCCCTTGAACTTGTTTACATTTTTGTTTTATAACACAAACACAAACTACTGTTAAATTTTAGTGGGATTTTATTTGACAGACCACCATGTGGAAGTGGAAGGAAATTATATTGTCTTTCCAAAAGTAAAAAATAAAAGAAAAACTGAAGTGTGTTATGTATTGGTACCAGGCTTTACTTTGATATTGTTAGATAGAGCATAAGTCATCTAATGTATAATTTAAGCTCAGTATATGTGAAAATGCTGTTTTTATTAGATATAAACAGAAAATCCTCATAATTATCAGAAATAAAAGAAATACAGGCTTGAAAAGGTCAGTCATTGTGTACTTAAGAAATAATGTGTTGTACTCTGTGAACTGAGTAACTGAAAATTCAATAATATTTAACTTTTTTGAATATGACTGTGACATCAAGAACATTTGGAATCCATTCAGTTTCCCAGGAGTTGCCACTGATATTACAATAACAATTGCTACTCAATGCACTGTGCATCTCTACAGCAAACCTACCAACACATGGATGTCCACCTCATTTTGGGAAGTAGCCAAGAGGCCCTCAGGATTTACAACTCCGTTGGGACAATAAGTTGACAGGACAACTATTGATTGTGCAATCCACAAATCTGGCCTTTTATTGAAGTGGGGCAAGAAGAAGGCCATAAAAAGTCCTGCTTGCAGGCACAGCAAACTTCATAAAAGGTGTTCTAGTCAAAATGTAACTCTCAGGCCAGTATGTTAAATACTGATACAGAAAGTGAGGAAAGTGATAGAAAGTGAAGAAGTCCATAGTGAAGGCAGTCTAGACCCTCAGACAACTGTACCCATCTAAATGGAGGAAGACTCTTCTTCAGGATAATGTCCAGAAATGAAGAAGGCCAATGCAGTAGATATGGACTTTTTGATAAATAAGATACTTTTGCAGAGGACCTTGACGCTTTCTGCCAAGGGCATGGCTTCTAAACGACACCTGCATCTGGTTGCACTGTTTCCCATTTAACAAACAGTCCATCACCGCAGTGTATCGAGGCTGCTCAGGCTGACGCTAATGCATCCTGATTGCTGGTTTATTTACATATCCTATCACCACAGCCCAGCCCCTTGCATTGAAATGTCTTCCAGTGTCTGTCAGTTACTGTGGCAGCAGCAGTCACTACACCTCTCCTTTTTCCAGTTCAACTGAGTTTGCTAATGCCTTTGCGACTTAATCAATATGCATAACTGAAGGTGTCAGTTATCAACACTTGAGTGTTTTTTCGGGAAACATTACCCTCCTCAGATTCCTGATTCGTGTCTGAATAATGTCATCTGTGGATCGGTGGCGAGTGTTTTTGGGAGGCAATCAGCGCACATTCAGCGTGGCTGTCTAGCTAACGGGGAACTTTGTCTCAGAGCACACGGGTGAAAAACCTACATGCAAATGCAGCGCACCACACTGCATAAGGGCATCTGTAACAAACGTGTGATGAATGGAGAAGAAATGACCACGGAGGAGGTTTTTTTCCACCTCCTTCTCTAATTTAATGACCCTTTTCTGCCTCTCCGCATGTTGCTTTTCACTGAAACCGCAAGTGGAAAATGTCTTTTGTGTTGCAAGCACTGCCTTGGCTGTAATGCTGGTACATTTTAAACCGAAAATCCCCCTTTCTTACGCTTTAAATTAAGATCTCTCATCTACGGCAACTTTTTTCTTCTTTAAAACTTTCAAAACCAATTAAAAGCCTACAATTACATGAAAATGTCTCACCAGAAAACTACAAATATTTTAAAAATTGGTATTTTTTTTATGTTTTTATTACAAAAACGTGACATCTGGACCTTTATGTTGGAAACACATTGACTTCAGGTACTGTTTGGCTTCACAAACATGCTGAATAATCTGCATCCCTAATGTTCACAGAGGGGAACATAAAGGATGCTTATTAGTTGTTATCTGATATCCGATTAAAATTCTCAGCAAGCATTTTTATGATCATGCTTAAGGTGATACGACATACATTTGTGATTAGAGCAGCATTATTCATTAATGCCACCTCTCCTTTTCACTGATGATGAATGTCCTGCTGCATCTGTCACTGATATACTAGTCACTGCCTGCTTAATTCACTGGCCAGGCAAGTGAGCTCGTATTTTCCATGATTTCCTTTAATAGCGAATTTGATGAAGCAAACATTCAAAAACCAATCTTTTTTTTTATTATTATTTCAAAAGGATTTTACAGATTATGTGGACATATTGTAATATTTTCTTTCGTAGGTAAGAAAGCAAAAAGCTAGTATGATGATGACACTTCAAAAGGCTTTAGTAGATGTGTCTGACACGTCATTAAAGGTAAAATCATTACTGCCTCACCTTGCCCTTCTCTCAACAAGCAATGAGGAGATCAAATTTCAATAAATAACCTAGGTTTTCTTCTCCCAAACTAATCAAATTTAACAAGCAAATGTTTTTGTCTTTTTAAAATAGTTATATTTTATTCTTAGTCAAAAATAGGAAGAAACAACAAAAGAATTACTGAGGTCAATGAAAAGTACCATGTAAATCTACTCCTGAATATGTAAGCTGCATTTAGTGGAGCCTTCACAGTGCTTTGCCACAAGCCACAACAGATTAATGAAATCCATTTCATGTCTTAATTGGATTCATTTTTCTCTTTGCTTTCGTACAGTGTAATGCAAACGCCACATTTTAAAGTGTTGTGATTAATCTGAAGCTGTTCTGCAGTAAATACAAAGAGTATTTTGGACATTGTTTTTATTACGTGCCAGGTGGCAGCTTAAAACTTTAGAATCTGATCTTTTGGTGGATATTGCAGAAAAAGAAAAATATTTCGGACAGTGGGCTGCACAGCCCAGCCCATTTGGCAGCACCGTTGCCTTGCAGCAGTACGGTCCTGGCATCTTTCTACATGGAGATTCAATGTTCTCTTTATACATTTGTTGGTTCTCGCCGGGGATTCCGGCTTTCTCTCACATTTCGAAAACATCACTGACTGTCGGACAACATAAATTAGACTGACAGATCTCAAAAAGTAACACACCCAGCCAAAATATGGATAAATATCAAGGATCAAGGGCAAAGTCACTGACATTTTTTAGTCTATAAAGGGTGACCAAGCTATATTTGTTGTGATCTGTGTTTTTCTGTGTAGTTATTTTGAGATTTTCTGTGTTTTGAGTTTTTCTATGTGATCCTGTTCCCTGTGAGTCTCTGTCCTGTCCTCCCCGTTGATTGTCTCCCAGGTGTGTCTCGTCCCCTTGATTACCCCGTGTGTATTTAAGTCCACCTGTAGTCTCTGTCTCTTGTCAGATCCTCGTCGTTCTTAGCGTCATTCCTCATTCATCGTGTCCTACGTCAGTTCGCCAGTTTCCTCAGTAGAACTGTATAGTTCTGAGGTTTCTTGTGTCAGTCTTTATGTCAGTCGCTACCGGTATTAGCTGTGTGCTAATGTGCTGCCTGTCCTGGACTGTTAGCTCATCATTAAACTCATCATCTTCACCATACCTGGGTTCTCTGCGTCTCTCCTCACCACCACCAACCACACCTCATGACAATATTTAAGCTTTTGAAACTATCAAACCACAAATTGAGAAAACGGAGGTGTGGTGAACCTTCCCAGGACAACCAACCGAAACTGCTTTAGAAGCACATTGACACATTTAAAAAGTCAGAAAAGAACACACATCTAAAGCAATGTAGCTCTCACTTACCTCTCAGATTGTGTTAAATGTTTATGATTCAATAACAATGAAGAGATTAGGCAAAAATTATGTCTACGAGACTGTTTTGCTGATTCAGTACCTGGATGCCACAACCAGTTTTGAGATCTAGAGAGCAATTACTTTTTCCACATAGAGCCGGGTTGGTTTTAAAAGGGTTTTTTTTCCCTCTCTCAAATACCTATTTTACAACTTGTAAGTGTAGTGCATGCCAAAACATTGCAAATTACCCTCCAAAAAAAACCAACTAGAACACGTTTTAACACAAATTTCCATTTCTGTTCCCAGATTCTAGTTTTATGATCATTTCTTAAATTTCTGTTCCTCTTAAAAAATGTACTGTTGGTACAATCATTTCAGCTTTGCCTCATTTTAGTTTTGTTTGTCCTGAGTTCCTCAGTTTATACAGTTTGGGATCAGAGTCACAATGTCATTACAGAAATGAAACGCCAAAAAAAGTTCCTAATAGCAGATATCCTCCCAGGTGCATCATTTGTTATTGTGTGTTTTAAGAAATTAATAACAAATGTAGCAGTGATATCCTGACATTATCTTTGAATAAAGTAAGATTTAAAGACCACACTGTGGACTCTCATTATTTAATAGTAAATTGCAGAAGACTTGAAATAATTTTTAACATTTTAACTGCCTCAGGCCAAACCTTTCTCTTTGCACAACTCACAGTGAGCTTAATGTAAATTAGGTATGACAGCATGTAATATATTAGAAGTGCACTTTCTTGTCATCCTTGTTAGATAAAGAACAGTCCTCTTTACAAAGAGCCCTTTGCCATCTTTTTGTCTGTAGGAGAGTATAGTATGATGTGACCTTTAATAGCTGGCAAACCTGAGGAGTGCACAAGACTTATAAGAAATGGCAGATCTCCTGCTGACCTTTAAAAAAAACCTCATATTGCATTAGGCCCTTTGATCACTTGGATTATCCACTGCTGTCGGGGACCTCCTTAGATCACTTTGAGCTGCTCGCCAATATTGAGGTGCTTATGAAAAAAAAAAGACAAAAAATAAATAAATAACACACACACACCTACACACACGCACCCACACACACACACACACACACACACACACACATATATATATATATATATATATATATATATATATATATATATATATATATATATATATATATATATATATATATTCATTAAGCCAACTGCAAACCACTTGCACAAGTGTCCATCAAATGTGGCATATACCAAGGAGATGCTCTGTCCCCACTGCCTGAACCCCCTCAGCCAAATCATCAACAAGACTGGCTACAGATACCGACTCAAGAATGGGGCCGCCATCAGTCACCTCCTCTACATGGATGACATCAAGCTGTACACCAAGAGCGAGCAAGACATCGACTCACTGATCCACACCACCAGGATCTACAGCACTGACATTGGGATGTCATTCGGACTAGAGAAGTGTGGCCGGATGGTCACAAAGAGAGGGAAGGTCGTCCACACAGAAGGGGTCTCACTCCCAGAAGGAACAATAGCAGACATAGAGCACAGCTACAAGTACCTGGGAATACTACAAGCAAATGGCAACCTCGATGAGGTCACAAGGAAAGGAGCCACAGCCAAATACCTCCAACGAATAAAGCAAGTCCTGAGAAGCCAGCTCAATGGCAAGAACAAGATCCGTGCAATAAACAGCTATGCCTTGCCAGTAATCAGATACCCTGCAGGAATAATTAGCTGGCCAATGGAGGAGATAAAGACCACGGACGTTAAGACTCGGAAGCTACTAACCATGCATGGAGGGTTCCACCCCAAATCCAGCACCCTGAGACTGTACACAAGCCGTAAGGAAGGAGGCAGAGGACTAGTGAGTGTGAGAGCCACTGTCCAGGATGAAACATCCAAGATCCATAAATACATCAAGGACAAAGCCTCAACGGACGATGTGCTCAGCGAATGTCTCAGACAATGGGGAACAGAGGACGAGGTGCTGGAGGAACCATCATGGGAAGACAAGCCCCTACATGGGATGTACCACCGACAAATAACTGAAGTGGCTGATATCAGGTAATCCTACCAATGGCTGGAGAAAGCTGGACTCAAGGACAGCACAGAGGCCCTCATCCTGGCTACACAGGAACATGCCCTAAACACCAGAGCAATAGAGGCTCAGATCTACCACACCAGACAAGACCCAAGGTGTAGGTTGTGCAAGGAGGCATCTGAGACAGTCCAGCACATAACAGCAGGGTGCAAGATGCTGGCAGGGACAGCGTACATGGAACGACATAACCAAGTGGCGGGCATAGTGTACAGGAACATCTGTGCAGAATATGGACTGGAAGCCCCGAGATCAAAGTGGGGAACACCCCCAAAGGTGGTGGAGAATGACCGAGCTAAGATCCTGTGGGACTTCCAGATCCAGACAGACAAGATGGTAATGGCGAACCAACCGGACATTGTGGTGGTGGATAAAGAACAGAGGAAAGCCATTGTGGTGGATGTAGCAATACCAAGTGACCACAACATCAGGAAAAAGGAGCACAAGAAACTGGAGAAATACCAGGGCCTCAGAGAGGAACTGGAGAAGGCCTGGAAGGTGAAGACCACAGTGGTGCCTGTGGTCATCGGGGCCCTCGGGGCAGTCACCCCCAAACTGGAGCAGTGGCTGAGACCACCCACGGAGGGTGAGAAGGGAATTTATATATATATATATATATATATATATATATATATATATATATATATATATATATATATATTATGGAAGTGATCTCTTACCCTTTGGGTTCTCACACGACCATGAAAAATAAACTATTTAAAGAGTTTTAACTTTACCTTTAATTACATAAAGTTACCCAATTTTTAAAGTGCAATCAGTAATACTTTTATAACAAATTTATATCAGTAATAATTTCTTGGTTAATGTCAAGTTGTCATAACAAAGACATTTTGAATAAAGTCAGCTTTGTATTAAAAGTGTCATAATTTACCAAATGAAGCTTTATGACAACAGTCATAAATATTCATGAAGGCTTATTCATGTTCATGACAGGTGTTATGTCATGTTTATGACAGTGTCATGTCAGTCTTATTCACCACCTTTCAAACAAAGTGTTACCCATTTTTCTTTATGGATACAACTGGCCTGTTTCAAAGTGTTTTACATACAGTAATGCTGTGAATCTGTGCATAATGACAAATAAACCACAGAAAGCTATATGAATCCTGTCAAAACAGCTGACAAGAGAATAGATCATGATGTAAAAACAAAGTTAAAGGTCAGTTTTTGCGACATTTCTACATCACAAACCATTTATATTACTGATTCATTTAGACACAAAATCTACTCACACTTGTTTCAGCAGCAGAAAACATGTCAGCTTTGACACTTGGCTCCATTTATGACGGGTAAAATATATTACGCAGATGTTAATTTAACACCCACACAATCTGAAACTTCACAGAACAGTCCGTGGTTTGACAGGTAAGGTCTTTTCAACAGGAGACGTCAATGGAGGAAATATTTAATATTTTTATTTTTGCTGCTGGTTCAGCAATCACATTTAATTTAAGTATGCTCATATTTTTACTGGAGAAATTTTGGCCTCTTATAGGCATAGTTGTTTGGTCTTATGTCTTAAAAAAAGCAATTTTCTATGACCAGCTTAATTATGCTTTGTTGACATTTTCCTGATAATTCTCTACATTTGAATCAAATCACAATAATTAGCTACACACTGGGATTTTACATGACAAGCCAACACCTGGTAAGTAAGTTGGAGCTACTTTAAATGATTACTAGGTTTTATAATAATACCCCAACATTCTTCAGTTTCCATTTATATACATATGTGTTTGAACTGTTGAAAACAATTTGACGGAGGGGTGTTTAACCATCCTTTTCTGCTCAATCTCTCCACGTCGTTCAGTCCTCTGTTCTCATTTATGCTGTTTTCTTCAGCTCGCCTTACAGGTTTTCTATATTTGGATCTTCGCACTGTGTTTAGTTAATATTTCTGCATTGATTTAAATATTTGTTTTGGATCATTATCCTTCGACAGTGCCATGCATGCCAATAGATTCCCAGGGCTTTTAGAAGGGCAACTGGCTCACATTTTCACAGGTCCTCTACCCCAACGTGAAGGAAAACTGAAATCAACTCTCAAAAGATTGATATTGCATTTAGTGAAACACTTGCACAAGATATTTAAGGGGCACATTTCCTTCTCCTAAAACTTAAATAACTTCTTTTTAGTGTTTTTTAGTGTTTTTCAATAAATACAGAGACAGGTGGGCAGAGATGTAGTCCTGGCTTCATGACATGAATTGTGCCTCAGGCTGCCACTAAAATATTGCCGAAGAAATAAAAATGAGGCTTCAGTCCAGGTGTTTATAAGTGGAAATTGAAGAAGACTTTTTGTAGTATATGAGGAAATGCCAGAAAATTTATATGAGAAAATTATGTAGAATCATACCAATAAGAACAACTATACTCCACATGACGCTGTTTCCTGAAACTAAAGTCCTATTGAGCTGCAGGACACAACTATGAGGATCTGCAACAACTGAAGCTAATTATTGGAATCCCTGGAGACGCTGTCGTTCTCGGACCAGGTGCTCCATCCTCCATCTCATCTGAACTTGCTGCCAAAGCTATCACAACCAGCACAACCCTGAGTCAGAGTCACTCAGGTGTTCATAAGTGTAGCCTTAAGGGACGCAGGGTGGCTGAGACGACTCCTTTGATACGCTCCCCTCACTCTCATCCTTAATATCCAAATCACGGCCGTCCCATATGGTGGAGGTAATTGACTTGGTGATTTAGAGGCAACCTGACCATATCTATTCTCTGCATGTGTCTTGAAGATAAAACATTAAAGATTTTTCTCTTAATCTGTTCATGGGCCACTTCGCTTTCATTGCGACCCAGCAATTCTGGTTCACCATTATGTGAAATTCAGCTATAATTAATCCATGTTACAAAATCCCCCATTTAAATTATAGCTGGAATAATGGCTTTTTGCAGGTGTGTAAATTTTATGGGCCCTGATATTACGTGTATTAAGTTAAAAATGACTTTTAGGTGTTTGGGTTGTAATGTTGCTTGTTAGAATGGAAAACTGCCTTCACTGGTGAACGTCTTAATATTCATCAAACATTTCAACATAATATTTGAAATAAAAAATAGTAATTAACTTGTACCATCGGTGACTTCTTATTATGGACTAGGTCATAAAGTTATACATTTTGAGCCTAATTCATTCCTGGATCACCTATAAAAGGATGACCATAAGTCAATTTTATGTCTGCTACTTTTTGAACCAATCCATTCATATCCTTTCATACATATGAGGACTTTTCATGGCTGTACTCTCTGGAGGAGTCTTTAATACATCATATCAGTCACGAATCTTTGATTAATCATTCTGTCTTACAGATTGATTGACCAATTATTTGGGGAAATTTTTTTTATAAACACTTTTCATGTAACAAAAGCTGCTTATCCAAATATTAAAACAAATGGTAAATCATGCAAAGAATAATGACACCATAACATCCTAAACAAAGTTCAACAATAATAACTATTAGATAAATAGATGAAAATACAGAATAGAACTAAGCAACAAAATCTTTATTTACGACAAAAACAAACACTAGAAGCATTACAGTGCTATGACAAATATTCTTCTAGTTGTTTTTGTCACTTAAATGTTTTGGGTCATAAAGTATTGTCAATAATGTCTTTGAATAACATGTAATTACCTTGTCATATTTTTAATTTCCTGTCCTAGCACCATTACCGCCGGGCTTAGAACGTTTTCTGGAGGAATACATTTAGCATAATTGCAAATGTATTTATTTATTTATTGTTCATAGAGTTTCGTGCACCAGAAGACACCATCTGCTGCAATGTCATCAGTCGCTTCTATGCCAAGTGTTGATCATTTATCATCCAATGCTGCTACTTATCATTTGAGTTCATAACCCAATTTTCCCTGTTTAGTAAATAAGAACCCAGAAGTCAACAGCATTGCACAGCAGGATGTAAATTAACTACAACAGCTCTTCTGTACCACTTAAACCGCCATGGAAAACCTGAACCTAGTCAGAATCTGGGACCGTCCAGTGGCCGTGTGCCAGACAGAGAAAAACTTTCCTACTCTGGAGGCTTTTCTCTCAGGCTAAATGGTTTTTACACAAGTTGCCGGTTTATTACGAGTTAATTGTGGCAAATAACAAGGAATGTTCACACTATATGGTTCACTTTCAGTCACCTAAAATTTTAGATATTAAATGCATGGATGTATGTAACACACTACATTTCTTTTGTTTATCAAAGATGCAAATTCAAGTCACTTTAAATTATGTCTAATTTTAACCTTCCTTACTCAGCTCCGATGATGAATTATTTAACTTTTAGCACACAGAAAATCCAAAAATGAATATAAACTGGCAGCATTTGATAAGTAATAAAATGCTCCTCTTCGCCTGCACACAGTGACTCATGAAGGTTAATTAATTCATCTTTTTTTGTGGAGAAAAGCTGCCATCTGTCCATTTGAATGAATATTTCTAACGGAAATGGTTCAAACACTACAGCAATTTACACTTTTTGACTCTTGAAGAGTGCCACTGATGTTCTTCATCAGATCTGATTATTTTAGTTTTACACCCTGGTATGACAAGCCAGGTATAATCCTTCAATAAGATAAGTGTGCTTTGTTTAATGGTCACATTATAGTTCTTGACACAACTAGAAAATTTTCTAAAATGAAATTGAAAAAAGAAAAAGTGCTGTTGTGAAAATGCTGACACTGATGATGTGAGACATATTTGGAGTTTTTAGTTCTGTGAATATTAGAAAAGATCCTTCAAAACCTCAGAGAGCCAAGTTTGAGGAATCAACGTTGTGTCTTTTTGGAAGAACAAAGTTTCAATTCAGCAGTAAGAGAAATCATTTGAATTACAAAACGTCGCATTAATTTAAATCTCACTGGGAACCTGCGAAAAAGGCAGGAAATCTGACTTCAGCTCAGACTGTACAATCACACTGTGACACTATTTATCTAAAAATGTTAAATAAATATAAACTCTTTCCCTGCTGCTAAAAATATAACATCTATCTTTCCAATCATAATATTGATTCCTATAACAATTATGATTTTGTCACATAGACCTAAGCAAACATTTTTAACTAATTTAGTAGCAGTTCCAAGTAAGCTTACTTATTGCAGTAATAAAGTAACTGGGAGAGTGTTGATCAGTTTTAAGCAGATTGCCTAATCAGTGAAGCTATCTGCTCTGTTACAACTTGCAATGAGCTGCTTTAGAGAAATGCTATTAGGTGAGAAAATATTTCCAAACAGTTCTGCTTTACCTTATACTGTATTTCATTCAAATAACTCTTGATTGTTGAAATGGTCTGAAAAAAAAATTGAATAATTTTTTAAATCATAAGTATTTAAAGCTTCAGCCTGAATTCAGGAGCTGTTTAAGAAGCTGCCACTAAACTCAGAGATCATGCAATCCAGTGAAATGTGGCAATGATTCTACAATTATCAATTTTGTTGTTCCCTCTCTGGAAAAATAAAAATGCAAAAGTAAATAAATAAGCAGAACAGGGAAAAAAAAAGAGAAAAAAATCATTGTCGAAAATCCAGCACAGTCTCTCAACAGGTCAGAAACAGTTGCCTGACTTGTAGAGTAAAATGAACTCTCTCCATTATTTAAGGTAACTGCTGCGGCGCCAACTTAAAGTAGGTCAACTGCTTCTTTTTTTTTTTTTGTGCATCGCAAGCTTTGTTTACCCTGATAGATAGAATTCATGTGCTATAAAAATTCAGTCTCAAACCTGCAAGCATGTGAAGGTCAGTAAAATAATACTTGCAATGAAAATAAAAAAAGAAATAGTGTTATTTTAAACATAAAGGGGGCAGGGTGGGGGACAGCTTACAAACATGAAAACTTTATACTGAGGAAGAGTCTGTGTTAAAGCTTAAAAACAATTAATACAGGAGGAGGGTCTTAACACCCACTTAAAGTGAGGTGCATTAGGTACATTTATACACCGGGTAATATATAGAAGTTGTGACTCTTGGCTTATTCAAACAAGAAAATAATGAATACTGTTGACTGTAATAACAATGACGGGACGATTAGGCGTAATTATCTATTTCAAGCATTATATCCTAACTCTTTTGTTAAAAAACTGAACCATCCTATTAGCGGAGGTGTGACATTAACAACAATCTATCAATATCTTTCAATATTTTAAATCTGTTCTTCTGCCTAATTGAGCAGAAGTTGTATAATTGTAGCCTCAAGAAGGAAATGTAATTAAACCATAAAGAAGTATGACACTTTAAATGAGTTTTCATAGTAGCAAGCTTTTTCAGCATGCTGCATTAGTGGATAAATTGAACCTCACAGGATGACCTTTAGTGAAATGAGAAATTATTATTCTCAAATGTTCCACAAATGTTTTGAGTGTGGAAAAATGTTTTTATGTTTTGTCATAAAAAATATATTTTCCTTTAATTTTAGAAAATGAGTTTTAATGTTAAATCTTTTCTTGTCCTTTGTGTGCCACACAGAAGTTAAATATGCATTTAACTTTTACTCTGTGCATGTCAGATTAATTACTTTTTAATGCGACTTTAAACTCTACTTGAGTCAATAATTTTAGTAAACATTTAACATTTTCTATTTTTTTGTCTTGTATTTACAAAGGGGCTATATACACTGTGCCTGGTGAAAAGCATTAACACCTCACAAACATTTCTTCCTTATAAAGATCATTATTTATAGCATGGTTATATTTCTATTGTCTTAATCAGGGTAAAACAATATAGCAGTAGGAAATTTAGCACCCATTTAGAAAAAAAAACCTTGTAATTTATAAGTGTTGCTTTCGTTTATAGCTAAAAAAAACAAAACAGGCAACTAACACTTGGCAGACGTGTTAATGGGGGCTTTCACCTTGAATTTTATTTATTTTTGTGTTACAGTGTAGACATGACTCTCATCCGTGCAAACATATTTAATAGCAGTCCTGTTCAGTTGTTGTGTTTCTGGTAATTTTCCATCATATTTTCTTCCGATGATCAACTACAATCCTTAAGATTTCTGACTGTTTTTGCTCAAATCAGTCTAGGTCCACAGTTTGTTAATCTTTACTCAAGTAACATTTGCCACTAATTCCTTAACAATGCTGCAATGGAGCAATGGGTACAGCAACGTTACTGACCTTTTTAAATTCACCTTGGACAGCAGAACATTAGTTTTTAAGCTCCTGCATTGTGGTTGTTGTTTTGTTGGGGTTTTGTAGCCACCACTAGCGCTGAGGGCTTAACAGTATCCTCTGTTTGTTCCCCTTTTCTTTATGTTTAAAGCCAAACAGTTGGAGGAAGAAGTGCAAAGTTTTGTCCCAACTCAGGGAGATAAAAATATCTCCATTTGTGTTGTGACACAAAAGAGTATCTTAAAATTTTCCAATTTAGTTTTGCATAAATTGTATGAAAAATATTGGTGTTGTTCACTGAGAACCCTAACTTACAATGATATTAAATCATGCACAAGAGGCCTTGAGATACTGATAGGGTGAAAAGGTGAAAAAAGTCTAAATACTTTTGCAAGGCACTGTAATTGACTTTTTCTTTAAAGGGTTGGTTTAATTTCTAAAAACAAGACCACAAAATTCTGAAAAAAATCTTTAAAACTAAGAAAATACCATAAAATAAAGCAAACATAGTTCATCCAGTTGGTCATTAAAATGTATTTTATTCTATGGGCCAAAGGTTGGAAGAAAATATCAAATCTTTAAATCTGAGTCCAGCCTGGATTCAGTGATACGATGTCAAAAATCGGGAGAAAAAGACAGTCTCCTGGAACCAGACTTGTTGTTATGTGTTGCTGATGCTTACCCGCCACCTGTGAGATTCTGCCAAACACGGTAAAATAAAGCTGCCAGTAAGCTGCTAATATATGTCCCTCCTGCTCACACATCCTTCTGGAAGGATATAACCCCCAGTGGATAGTGAGCAATCTAGCCAGGAGGAAATCTCTGCCTGGACTGTTAATGACACTGTTCAGATCAAACCCCCATGGATCCAAGTCTTTCTCCACTTGATTCATTCTGTGTTCCTGTCCGTCTTTCTTGCATTTCCCCATGCTCTCGCCTAAATCTTGATTTATCTGCAAGCAACAACTGTGTTCCATTGTCCAGCTGACCTGTGCTGTCCTTTTTGCTGTTTTCAGTTACTTACAATTACATTGGGACTGTCTCCAAGCAAATCGAATTGGACCAGCTTGTCTCTTTGACTATGTGCAGCACTGACTGATCGATGGACATCACAGCTAATAGCCTGTCTTGTTTTTGTTTAGTTGTGGAATGTTTGTTCCTGACGGACACGCCCTTCCCTGTCCATAAGCTCGAGGTTTTGCTCCGTCTGGGGACGGTTTGTCGATCCTGGCATGTTCAAAGTGGTCAGAGTCACACTTCCCAAAAAAATCTATAGACTTCTTCTTACTAATCCAGCCTCCACACTTCTTCCACTGTTACTGCCACCAGGCGAGACTCTTCAAACTTTTACTGTATCATGAGGAAGGGATCGATAAATCCGATAATCATTGGTCTCTGAGGGGCACCAAGTTACAACTTGGTGGAACTCGGGAGTCAATACTGGACATTCATCTGTTTGCTAGGTCATTGCAGATAAAAGCACCACGTTTTGGCTTCACCCCCCACCCCCACACTGAAATATTTTCACCATCTTTATTATACCTCTGGAAAAGTTAAATTTTTTATAAAGCTAATGTTATTAAAAAGAGCCAATATATTTTGTGCCGTTAATGTTACAAAAAAAGACAAAAAGAAACAAAAGGAGTGGTGATTTACACACCACAATCTTAATTATTAATGAGTGAAAAAATAGAAAAGTTGTCAATTTTAGGGACACAATATTTTGCATTTATTTCATAAGTCATCCATTAAAGCATTTTATTTTTGTTTACCCACAGTATGTCTTTATCTACTCTTCCTCAAATGTGGCCTTGTACGCACTCAGGGGGAAGTAAACTTTAAAATGTTTTCACTTTGTTTAGGAAATGCAACATTTTAAACAAAGGAGAGTGCTATTTTTGCTTTAATTTCTTCCATTTTACTTTCATTTAAGAATAATTATTTACAATATTTAAACTATATTTAGTATAAATTTAGTTTTTACCTTTTGGAAGTCAATTTCTTTAGACTTATTTAGAAAAAGTTCCTTTTATTAAGTTCATGTAGAAATAAGTCTATATTTTCAGATTTGCATGTGTTCTATAGCTGATTGAAATTCTGCCTAAATGTACAATCCGTGTTTATTAAATACACATCTAATTCTCTGAAAATATCAAAAAGTATGCAACTTTACAAAGACATTTTTAACTTAACTACATTCTTAACACGAATCACACTTTATTATTCCCTAAAGTTAATGTAAAATTAATTATACCACCACTGTTTCAAAGTCTGGAAATTGTCTAGATTCTTGCTTCACCATGAGATGATTGAACAAAAATAAGAAAAGAGTAAAGCTTTAGTTTTGGTCAAGAACACCTTAGCAAGATCAACTCTAGTTGTGGCTTTTCTCCCATAAACCGTTTGTGCTGCAAAGTTTAAACACACAAACTAAAAACATGTGGGTAAATGTTGATGGTGAGGGTTCCAGTATGTTGTATATTTCTTTGATTGTTAACCCAGAGAGGGTTCAGATTAGCGCCAGAGGCCTGCAGTCATGGTTGCTCTGACAGCTCCTCTGGGAAAAGGAAAGCTTTATTTTATCCTGCCTTTAAGGCTGCTGTAGTGCTGCTAGGAGGGAAAGTCTAAAGCAAAGAAAGCTGCAATGAGTGATTGTTTTTTTTTTTTTTTTTTTTTTCCAGATAAATAATTTTGTTTAGTTTTTGTTTTTTAAGTCAAAGCTTTGATGCTGTGGAAATAGTTTTTTGCATTGGTAAAGAGACACCCCTCCTACTATTATATTAGAGGAAAAATCTCAACCATTTAAGATGCCATAAAAAAGTGAAGGTCTGTTGTTGTGATGAGATGCTGCCTCTTCTTTCCTGATGTGCTGCTTGTTACAGAATGATGAAACCCAGTTAAATCACATGCAGGTTGCTGGCAGCTGATAATCAAACAGTGACAGCTGGTAGAAATGCTGCAAACATTAATTTCATCTTTTCACGACTTCTTAGAGTTCTGCAGCAAAACTGAAGACTCTGTCTCATTAGCCCCAGTTTGAATCTTTTTCCATGCATCACTGCTGTCAGTCACAGTGGAACATCATATTGTTTTTTGTTTTCTCAAGAAAACCCTAAATGTCTGTGAGACTGAAGCACGATAACTGCTCTTACATTTGGTGTTGAGATTTTGGGAACCTTTACAGTTTCAGAGATTCACTCCACAGTTTTACCAGTTTGCTGTTTGAAAAAAAAACTTATTTGCCTCGATACAGAGCAGATGGTGGGAAGCAGGTGATCCTCCAGGTTTAATTCGTTTCCTGTTTAAAAATAGCTCAATTTCTGTCCCAGCTATGCATTTGGATGAAAGAAATAACCCGACAGCTTTCAGAGTGCAGTAAATGAAGTGTAATTTAGTCTTTACCCTCAGAATCTCTGGGTATTGGTCTTGACAGGAAGAATAATTTGCCATTAGATCATTTTAAAGAAGCAACGTACAGCGTCCTGTCACCAAGGATCTGCACAGCTCATCCACTTTCTTGTTTAGCACTCTGCAATGTAAAGGGCCAGATTTAAATTGCCCTCTGAGCCTCAGAGCGATGACAACAACACAAGACCTCCATGTCCTTATTAGAATGAAGTAAGGATCACTAATGCATCAGATTAAGAGAACCAGTGAAGCCTGCAAACGTTGAAGGATTTAGGAAGCACGCTGAACCCCGCTCAGCAAACAAAAAGCAGCAAAGCAACATTATCCACATCAGCTTTTCCTCAAGGATTTTCTGAGGAAACTCTTTGATCCCTTTATTGGACTTTTACATCTGAGCAACTTCAAAACCACAAAAAAAAAAAAAAAAAAAAAAAGGCATCTATCTGTGATGTTTGGGATATGAAAAGCAGCATGGCTCATGCAGCTTACCTTGCTGCTATCTTTTCAACAATAAAACATTACTCACGCTAAAAGCAGCTTAGAGAAATTAAATCACCATGTGTCCTGACAGCTCAATAGATTTGTGTCTCCACACGGATACACAGGACGACACAATTAATCCACTGGTGTTCGGATTGCACCGAAGAAGTCTAAATCACAATAATTACTATCATATATGAGATTTGTTCAAAGCTTTAATGGAAAAAGGAGAAAATGGCCAAGTAATCAAGCACTGGTCTTTATGCATCATTATGTTTAAATAATTTGGCTTGTGATGAGCCGTTCTGCTTGTGTCGGTGGGATTTTTTAGCCCCGCTCCCTTAGAGACAGTCTCAGTGTCAGTGTTGCAGTCATTCTGGCTACAAGCATCCAGTCGCTGCGGTGGATTTACTGGCAACATGCTCCCCTCCCTGCCCAGCTCTTTAATTACCCTGGCCTATTGATCCTGCAGGGACACGGCCACTCTGGAGCTGGAGCTGAAGCTGGGCGTGCACCGGTTAATGACTGATTATTCCTTCACGGGCCCTTTGGGAACCAGCAGGCAGTGTGGGGCCCCGAAGGAACCTGAGAGCGTTGGGCCTTGTTCTGCAGAAATGTTTGCACTTTCCACCAGCTCTCGCGTGCATCCAGCAGCTCAGTTTTATCACCCTGCAAAATGACCATGATCTTCATTGTATTTAATTGGAATTTTATGTGACAGACCAACAAAAAAAAATAAAAAATAGAGCTAATGTAAAGTGTTGAAAGTAGCCAAGAGGCATACGGTAAGCCGCTGGGATCTACTGCTGAGGTGGAAGAATTGTTAAAAGAAAATCATAATAAGCACAGTTTCAAACCATAGATGTGTAGGAGAAGCTGTTGTGGTCAGATAACGTTGCAGTTTTGACGTACATGTAAAACGAGGAAAGCAGCGAATCTGAAAACATCATCCCCACCGTGAAACGCAGCAGCAACAACAGCATCACGCTTTGCGGGAAATTTTCTTTAGGAAAACAGAACTGGTCAGAGTTGTTGGAAACATGGAGGACGATCTTGGAAGAACACCGACAGGAGATTTATCACCGGGGCTGAGGTTCGAACTCAGCCCTGAACATCCAGCCAGAGCTGCAGTGGAATGGTTCAAATCAAACTGTATCTACGCATTTGATTGGCCCAGTCAAAGCCCAGACAGAAATTCTAATCAAAGTCTGTAGCAGGAGCTGAAAATGTTAGTCCATGGAATATTCTCCATTTAATTTGACCTGAGCTGTTTTTCAAAGAAAAATCTGTAAAAACAAACATTGAGAAATACTCCAAAATACTTGCAGCAAAAGGGGATCAGCAAAGTTTTGAGGACTGATAAAAAATGCACAAATACATACTTTGTAACACCTCCTGTTAAAATATGTAAAAATAAAAAATAAAAATAAAATAAAAAAATTGCATCACAACTCTAGACTTCTTTGTGTTGGTCTATAACACAAAATCCCAATTAAATACATAGACGTTAGAAGCTGTAACCAGAAAATATTTGGCACAGTTCAAGGGTGTGAATGCTGTTGCAGCGTTCTTTAAAACAGCTTTTTGATTGGGGAGTCTAATAATTATCTATGATGCATAAGAAATATTATCGGTTTTAACCATTCAAGAGGAAAAAAAGGCGATTTATTCACCTTCAAACCTGTAACATCACACAATCCTTGTTAATGTAATAGTTTGTCTAGAAAAATGCCTTAAAAGGCAACTTAAAGTTTAATAAAATTGAGGACATTTGTTTTTGTTTTTTTTGTTTTTTTAAAGTTAAATACCGGCGACGGAATAATTGCTCCGGTTTAGCCTATAGTCGAACCTCAGTTGACTCGCACACAAATTCCTGCTGCGTTTCTCCTTCGGGGAAAACAGGTGAGAGAAAAACACACTGATTCTAATGATAACAGGCAGGCATGTGAAAAGAAGGAGAGGATGTGAGATAGCGAGGTGTGGATATAACAGTATAGACTCCAGTGAGGCCACAACGTTAATTCTTTCCTCTTATAATCACCTCACTTTGTATTAGCGCTCTGACACCTCAGACTCTTCTCTCTCCTCTTTGTGGCACAGAGTTGCATAAACTCATCCTGGAAGCAGACAGAGGACTAATCACCAGCAGCACTTTTAATGCTCCGTGGTTTTAAAGCTCTTCATGTCAGGTTCTTGACATAACTGTTTCTATTGCGCTTGATGAGTCACATTAGTCCAATACGTGAAAGAGTTGGAGTGTTACACTGAATGGACTAGCTGTGCTTTATTGAAAAAAAGAAAAAAGATGGATAGTTACAGCTACTTATGCTTCTAGAGGAAACCAGTTAAGAGCTTTTGCAGATGAAATAAAATGTGCTTTTTTTCTGTATTATGTGTTCTGATTGACAAATTAATCCCCTTTTTATTTATGGAAGACAAAACAACAATAACTTTAATCCTCCACCATCATTCACACTCACTAAACTTTTTCAAGGCTGCATCTTTGTACAGAAAATTAATTTAATAATGATGCATGAAGTCTTATTCGTCATATTGTAAACCTATGGGTTCCTTAAATCCTGCCATGTGCAGAAATAATGACATGGAGAAATTTGTTTGCACTTGAATCATTATTTATTTTTACTCCAGCAAAGCAAAGAGTGGCACCATGGGACTACCAAGTCTCCGTAGCAACCATTAGAAACTATCCACTGTATATCTCAGCCAGTTATTTGGGAGGCCTGCACGAAAAGAAGAGAACTGCGAACTTCTGTGAGGATAATTGGGTCAGAACTTAAACAAACTGAAACGAAAAGTTTTGACCCAGGTCATACAGTTCAAAGGCATTTCTACCAAATACCGGAAAAATAAATGCCATTTTTTTTACCTTGAAATAGCAAATAGAAATATTTTTGCCAATTTTAACTGACTTAAAGCAAGGCGTTTGGACTGATTTAACTTGAGACAGTTAAAAAAATAAAGTGAATGTGTCTTTTTATTCTTTGTATGTAAACTTCTGGTTTTAACTACATAAGAACGTCTCTATGATGACATCTTTTCACTTTTAAACCAATTTTCATGTTCAGTCAAGTGAATTTTAACATCTTTTTTGTCTTTAAAATTGAATAATCCTCTTGCCTCTCCACCTGCTGTCTGTTTGTTTCTTTGTGCCGTCTGAAAAAAATCTTTGAGAGTCATTTCATGTGATCCTGTTAAAATGTCTTATTAAAAATCTCATCATATCCCTGAAATACCTGCTTTGTTCTCATTAACGTTCCAAGATGTTGGTTTTTTTTTTTTTTTTTTGCCAAGGACTTAACATCATCAAATGAAGACACTTTCCTATCCTCCGTTTTATTTCTGCCTTAAGTCTGTGATGTTTCTTCAAGCTAACAGAGATTTGAATTCCCACTTCAGACATTAGCTGTGCTTTAAATTCCTCAGTCAGCTCTTCTTGCATATAAAGCGCTCTCACATGGGTATAGTTTCTAATCACAACAGATGTTAAAAAGGCTCAGTACCAGCAGCAAAAACATAAAAAAGGAAACTGGGCAGCACTGTACAGTCAAGAAAAAAAACTCTTCCCGAAAGAAAAAAAGAGATTTGAAAGCCAGTCTTAAGAATATGCAGGGAAATAAGACATAAATAGAGCCACTAGAACAAGCTATCACTATTGAAGCGTTATTCTGGAAATATAATGCTGTTTGATTTATGCCTAATGGCATGCCTGAAGGATTACTTCTTGCTGTGTGAAGATACTGATCCTTTTACAAATCACACACCACCGACTTACTCTGCAAGACTATAATGCGTTTTTATATGCAGCTACAGAATGGCAGCACATGGGTTTCTGAGCATCGGCATCTCTTTTAATGATTTCTAGCCCTAACTCTGATCAATAACACCCAATTTTCTGTGAAAAAAAAGAGTCGACCACAATCTGAGAGAACATAAACAGCATTTGACCTTCTGTAGGAGCTAAGATTAATGTGGTTTTTGGGCTCTGGGTTTTATTTTACTTTTGATCTTGGCTCAGTTCTTCTCCAAGTTTAAGTCTGCTGTAAGCCTGAGCAAACAGGAGTGCATAAAAGTAACTATACAATAAAATAAAAGCCTTGTAAAGTTTACTTCACTATAGTTTGCCGTTTACTAGACTACATCCACAATAAATTCACACTTGTTCACCCAATTCCATTCAGAGAGCTTGTTTGTTGGTTGATTAATCCATCATAACAACAACTCTTATGACTCAATTAAAGGCCATTGATCAGACCACATGAGTGTCTGTGAACATCTCAGCAGAACTGTGTCTTTGGACGAGTTCAGTTAATGCTTTCAAACTTAAAGACACGACAGGTGTCATGGTGTGGGGTGGCTACATCTTCCGTAAAATACTTTTAAAACTTTTTTGAATGCACACTGAGTTCATGCTTAAATTTATTTAGTCATAAGTTGGATCAAGTTTTAATTTGCCATCTGAGTTGTACTGAAAATAACATTATTGGTAGCATATGCAAATATTTTAACCTGTATCTAACTCTTGATGCTATTTGAATTAAAGAAAATCCTCTTAATTTCTTTAATTTCATTCCCAGGCCCATGATTAAATGTCATCTGTGGAAACAACATATTCCAGATTTGCTGCAAAAAATAAATCTAAGCCATTTTTTCGGATGTAATAATATGCTAATTTTCCTCATCCACAGCTACATTTGCAGTCTCCTCAGTTTGTGAAAAACTACTTCTGCTCGACTCATTTTGTAAGGTCCAAAGAGCAGAAGTTCCCAAGTCTCTCACTTGGTGAATGAGTTCAGAGATTATGTTATGTCACTGTCAGTTTTAGTCAACTCTTTGGTTGCTCATCTACAGATATATTCAGATAAGAACTGACACTTAAATGCTAATGTAGCAAACGTTTCCTAAATAATTTGATCAAGAATAAGACGTAGCTCAACACAGCTCTCACTACGAAATATTTTTCTGTAGTGCATGAAGCCAGAGAGTTTGAACACTTAATAAGTTCAGAATTTTCTTCATAGTTATAATTTTCAGCCATTGTTTATGTCTGGATTTACTGTGTGAAGTTAGTATAAGTTATTGGCAATATCAGATTAATGTGAAGCAGTTAAACAGTCAATTAAGACATTTCCTGATCTATTTAACTGGCTTCTATATTACCTTCACAATATTGTGTATATTTAATCTCATTGGCATTGGAACATAATGTTGAAAATAATTTTTTCACATTACCTTTGTAGGCTTTAACACTGGAAGACTTTTTTTTTTTTAAAGCCAAACAATTTTACAGTATCAGCGCTGCTGCTAATGTGTGATGCTGCAACAAAATGTGCCTCAACATGCAGCAATTACCATGTAATAATACTTATATTTACCTGGACATGGTGAATTAATGAGCTAATAACACCAAGCTACTGTCTCATGTATTTATCTCATGTATTTCATCTTACCCATTGGCGTCCCAGATAGGATGAAATTCACTTTAGAGCATTGATGTTTGATAGAAGAACATTAGACCAGAAGGTGACGGTATGGAGAGGACCTGTTCACTGCACAGCAGGCTACCATAAACAAGAGCACTGATCCCAGTGTACCTGCACTATTCAGAGTGACTTGCATCAAAAGTGATACTCCTACTTTAAAAATGTGACCGGACTTGATATTGCACAAAAAGCACGTCGGTTACGCAGACCAACATCCTTTTTCAAATGCCCCTCCACCTCCTCAACAGCTGCACCCTCCTGGAAATATAACAGACTGTATAATTTTAATGGTGACTTCAAAATCTAAATGGACTTTTAAATATAACTATAGTAACTGTGCTTTTTCGATTTTGTTGCTCCTCTGCTATGCGTGTCTCAAAAGTAAAAGTAAAGCAGACGCAGGAGCCTGGTAGGACAGGAACATTTTGCAAACGCATGCATATGATGAATGTTCCCAGACATGTCATCCATCTCAGCCTTCTACAGCTGTTTGCTGTATTACCCAAAAAACAGGCCCTATAAGATGGAGCATTCTGTAGAGGAAATACATCTCTGAGTCACACACCAAAAGAAATTAATACAATTAATTAAAAACCCTTAATGATTAAAGTGAGGACATCCAGTGTTTTTAGTCAGACATTATGAGGAAAATGTTATTTTCATTCGTTAACAGTTTGTCACCAGTGGATTGTGTAGCAATGTGAATTATTTGATAAGCCGTGGTTTGCTGTGCTGTTAATTGTTGATTACAAGATATTGCTGCTCTGTTAATACAGTTTGTTTTTTGCCTGTTTTTGTGAATGAGTAATTAAAGTGTGATTCCTCATTATTCTTAGTCGCAAACAACAATAGAGATTAAATAAATGGTTCTCTAATCTTTCTTTTCTTCTCTGTCTGCTGTTTTTGCTTCCTCTCTTCATGCTCACCCTTTTTCTTCATTTTTTTTCCCAACCCCACATAAAATATTCATCAAAACAATTTATCTGCTGTCAGTTCAGCTAACTAATTTCAGTGTTTATTCTCACAACTCCCTAAATATGGTAAGTGCTTCATTTAGAAGTGAGCGTATAGGGACTGAAACATTTGCTGAACTGAAAATTTGCAGGAAAACTTGTCAAGACATGCTAGACTGCATGAGTTGTGAAATCTATTTCCCACCCTCCACCCCCCAAAGAGATATCGCTGTTTTATCCTTACTTCTTTAGTCATTTCACTTGTGTATATGTAGAAACCCTGAGCATAAGATTCTATGTGTAAATATGGAAAAAATACATCTAAATAGAGTGTTAAGTTTTTTTTTGTTTTTTTTTCTTTCCTTTAAATTAACACAATATAACAGATTTTGGTTTAGGAGTTTTAGTCACAGAGCAGCGAACAATTGACATAGCTAAAAGTGTGTGCATGGTTGTTGGTCCTGTGTGTCTCTGTGTTGTCACAAAATAAAAATTGACTTAGGTGGTAAAACTGAATCAGGCAGTTTAGTATCAGATTTTCTGTATTGGAGTCCCTGACAAAACTTCTCAGAGCTGTTGGACTCTGAAGCCTTTACATTTTCTGACATTCATGGCAAAAATAGTTTATCAAACTGGTGACAAGATTGGTGTAACTTTTGATTACACACCATTAACTGGAATAACGCTACATGTTGCTGAAAGCCTAATTATCAATGAGTCCTATAAAAACAAGTTGAGGAAACACAAGTTGTTGGAAGTGTCAAGACTTTTTATAATTGCTCTCTTAATAGCATGTTGGAGCAGCAATTTGTTACAATCCTGCAGAAAATAAAGTTTGGGCAAAACATCCACCACTATCCAGTCCATAAAAGTAAATACTGCGGCCTTCTGTGAGTGAGTTAGGTGGGACAAAATCACAACATGCAGAAAAATGCCAGTGTAGACCATGAAACTGATGAAATGTAGTGACTTATTTTACCGCACAGAGCTCAGTGAGTTTTCAAGCATATCTACCTTATTCCTAGTGGTGCCGCTGTGTTAGATTGATTGTGTTAATAAGTTTGGATAAGACAACAGCAGCAGCAGTAAAGAGTTTCTTTTTGGTAACTAAATGTACGTTGAAAGTTGTATTTTCAGCTAACTGGTTTGGGGCCCAGCTAAATTATATATATATTTTTTTTATCGGTTTTGATTATCACACACACCGTGAAGCTTGGACTTGTCCAGACATGAAACAAACAACACAAGCACCTCAGTGTTATAACGGATTATTATTGTTTCTGGTGCGTGCGCTGAATTAAATCTGCTTCAGAGCGGACGTGTGTCCTTGTGTTAATATGTTTCAGTGCTTAGTTTAGGTCTCTGTGTCTTCAAAACATATCTTACTCTATGAAGGCTATTTTTGATTTATCTTAATTGGATTTGTGTTAACCTCTACTATGAGGTGAACTCACCTTGCTCCTCTGTTTAGGTTGGAAATATGTACTATAATTCGTTTTCTACTAAAAAGTTACTGGATTTATAAAGAACAAATACTTGCATCACCGCATAAATATTTTTTTTTATCTTGTAATTGATTTTTTTAAGCTTTCGGTGCCACTTCTGGCTGCACGTTTACAGAGAACATTACATTTTTGGTCATCTTTTATCCAGTCCAAGAGGACTTTAATTTGACAATATACTTCCAACAAGCTACATTTTGAATGTTCTGTGTTTGACTTAGTGTAATTATCTTATTTTTGTTTTATTTTTTAAAATTTCCTGCTCTGTGCATTCCTGTCCTTCAGTGAGTCACACCGCCCTTTGGTGAAAGCAATCGACAGTAGGTGCAGATGGACGAAGGTTTAACAGTGCTGTCTGTCTGCAGCCTGAGGATTGATGTACAGCTTGACAGTGTGTGCAGATGACCTTACTGAGACTAAGTGGAAAGGCGTGGGACACCATATACGTCAGTGTTCAGTGACAGCTGTCAGCCCGTTGCGGTGTCACCGGAGGTTTACCGTCAAGCAGAAATAATGAAGAAATACAGCATTACTCACTTCACTGTTTTGCTGAACTTAGTTTTTCTATAAATTGTTGTACTCATTGTGCCATGTTTTTCCTCGTCACATTTAGTACAAAGACAAAGACATCGCCAGATTGGTTTCTCATCTGACAAAAAAATATAAATCATTAAAGACTAAAACTGTAGTCTTTAATGACTGTAGTCTTTAATGACAGTTTAATTTATTTTTAATAAATTAAATTGCTCGACTTTCTGTACTTGTGATTTGCTCTGGTATTTATAAGCTCTAACCTTTTCTTCTGGCTTAAAATTAGCATTTTCATGATTTACCTGTGTAACAACAAGTCTCTTCACCAGAATCAAGAGATCTTAAAGAATTAAGTTGGAAATCTAATTTTATCATGACCGCTTTTGCACCAGGTTTCAAAAACTTTAACAAAGTCTTCCTGACCTGTGTTTAATGTGGTAAGTTGAGGTGTAAAATTTCAAAATTAGTAATTTTCATCCTCAAATCTCTTGATATTTTAGCAGAGCTGGAAAGAGCAGCTTTCTTCCAGATAAAATTGCAATCTGCAGCATTTCCTTTCCCTTAATTTTTCAAATTGTAAACACAACTCATTGCATATGAAATAACAGCAGAGTGCTCTCCAGTAGCAGTCTATCTTTTCCAATTAAAAGAAACCTCTCTTGTTGGAGAGCATATGTGAACAACAATTTTCCATTTTTGGCACAGATTTTCAAATTGACTTAACTTTGACCTATTCTTTACACTCATCCATCTCACCAAGGCAAAGTTTCACCATAACACAAATTAACACTTGTCTTGTCAACTGTTTCTCCCACCTGAGTCATGGATCTTTGCAGCTCCTCCAGTTGCCATGGGCATCATGGCTTCTTCTTTGAGTAATGATCTCTGGCCTGTCAGTCACTGGGGGGACTTTGCTGGATGGCTTTGCAGCCGTACCATGGGTTAACAGTGCTCAGACCTATCGGGTGAGCATAGATTGTGCCTCGGATAGTCCGACAATCTCATGGTTTTGCTTGATCAGCCCTACTGATCCTTCAGAATCTAATATTTTTATTCCTCAAAACTTTGCTGCTCAAATATTTACTTATTTAAAAAAAAAAGTATGGAAAAGTTAAATGGGTGTAGACTTTTGCAGAGCACTATTTGTGAATTATTAGAAGAGAGATCAGAAAATGAACTCTAACAAAAGAAGAAAGTAGATTTCACTAACCTGCTGTTTATAAAGTGCCTTGTGGAACACAATCCACTGTACAAGGCAGGTATTTTTACAAGTCTCCTGTGAAACAAGGATCCTGAACAAAAGTTACAAGCAGCATCATCTTCTGAGTCATTTTTCACCTTCTTTTCATTCTAAAGATAGTTAATTCGTGATTTAATCCGTAGTGTCTGCTGCTAACCACGGCTGCCAAGCAGTAATAGCACGGAAAGCTATCAGCTGGGGACCATTAGTTCTGATGATTGCTCTGCACGAATACGTCGCAGCGAAGGAATATGGAGCTATTTTATACGACCAATAACGCCCTGTGGTGCTAATGCTGCTCGTCTGTGATGTTCTCATATACCAAAATGATCACAACATGATGCAAACTGCAAGCAAATTAAAAAATTGCTTCTTGTAATTGAGGAAGGTATAACATCTCCGTTTGCGCAAAGTGCCTACATTTCGCTAAGTGTTTTGGAAGACTTAACAGCAGTGTGACTTAGATTTTTACGTCTTTCATATTTTTCAATTAAGCTTATAGCCCTCGTAAAGCTAGCTTTCCGTATGCAATGGTGTTTTCCTTCTGCTGTTTAGTGTTGTTTTTATTTGTTCCTTGTATTTTAATGACCTATATATAGTTACACAGTCTCCCAGTGCTCACTCTGTCGAAAGTGTGTGTACCCCCTCCTTGTTTCAGGGCTGTCTTCTGTAGCTGTTATGATTAATGATAGTAAAGTCTCATTTGTGCTCTCAATGCAGAACAGGTATACCTGTTGCTTTTTCAATGAACTGCCATTCTGCCTATGGAAAGCTGCAAGTCACTGAAGCAAAGTGTGTTTCTGTCTCTGTGGAAGAAACTGTGACTTTTAGCAGGAAAACTGCTACCATCTATAACCTGTGAGGATTAGTGAAAACAGAAATCATCTCTTTATTTTTAATGCCGAATTTCATCAAAGTTGTCAGTGTCACGATCCCCTGGATTTTGGTTGTCTTTTGTGCTGGTATTTTGACCATTTCCTTATTGTTTATGTTTGTTAGGTCTTGTCATATTTCAATTCACTTCTCTTTGTGATTTATTGCTAGATTGGTGTTGCCATGTAGGGTTAATTCCTTTGTGTTTAGATTCTAAGTTCATTTTTGTGTTGTTTTGTGCATTTGGATTTAGTTCTCTTAAAGCAGTCTTATTCTTTTCTCCTTGGTTTGTAGTTTTTTGAATGTTAGTTCACCTTGTGTTGATTAGTTTCTCTCTTAGTTTCCTTGCTTGTACTCTGCCAGCTGTTCCTCATTGCCTCTGATTAGCTCATTTAGTTCCTTCCAAACTGTCTCAGTATTTAAGTTTTTTTGATTTTCAATGGGTTTTCTGTACATTACCTTCTCCAATTCACTCATGCCAGTTCCATCTCCTGATTCTTTTGTGCCATTTTATTATTTTTTTATATTTGTATTATAATAAAACCTTCACTTTATCTTTCTGCCTCTGGTTCTGTGAACATTTGGTTCCAACTAAACACTGAACAATGACCTATTGCACCCTTGCAACATAAGGGTACAATAGCTCAGTCAAGCTATAGAGAGACATAAAAACTAATGTCTTTGTGTTTCAATTTCTTATTGTTTAATTATGAACACTGATCTTAACTGAGACGAGTGAGGGTTCAGCGCTGTAGATGCTGTTCCAGCTTCTTACGTGACTTCCTGAATGAGCCTCTCTTGGAAGTCCTCTTGGAGGAGCTTTGTTTCTAATCCTGAGAAAGTTAATCTCTGTTCCATGTTTTCTTCATTTGTAGACCAAGTCTCTGGAATTCAAAAGCATCAGACTTAGCATGTTGTAAATTTGGGTCGCAGATTGGCAATGGAATAAGTCACACTCCATGACCTATTGCGTCAGTATGTTCAGGTTAGTCAGATCTGCCATAAATTTAAGTCTACTAATGAATGGACTGCAGAAGCTGAAAAAAGGAAGACTGAACTAACACCCATTATTAATTTAAAGATGACTGAAGATTTTCTTTCATGCCTAAGAAAATTGTCTCAGACAGACAATAATTGTACATTGTGAACCATAATTTAGAAATGGCTTTCTCATCTGTTGGGGAAAATGTTAGTTGCTTTTTAAATCTTTTTGATGCCAGGCAGGTTGTTAAAGTGATTTCTTGAATTGCTTAAAGGTTTGGTAGTAACCATCCCCAGGTGCAATATGTGGCATTATAAATATAATTTCTATTCTATTTGTCTGGAAATATATTTTTTCATAATTTGAAACATTCAAGCATAACAAAAAAAAAAAATAGGAAAAATCTGCAAGAGGACATTTTTAAAAAATATACATCACCACTGGCTTTGAGGTAGTTTTGCAGCTTCCATTTCCAAGCTCATCTTTGTCTTTTTGTCCATAATCAGCGTGCTTTCTTGATAGCAGTCAGTCATGCCTCTCCTCTTTAATAACAATAAACCTGTGCATCATCTACGGGCCACCCTCGTATTCAGTAAAAACAGAAATCTGAGTCTGAACAATGAAAAAAGTGGCTTTTTCATGATCCAGAAGGGTTTAGAAACGTCTAGATTAATTCTGCAGCTGAAGATGGCAATCTGGATTGGCAATGAAACAACTTTGTTCAAGTTTTTTTTTTTTTTTTATCACTGAAAAATCTCCATTTAAATCCTCCAGATATTTTGGAAAACTGCTTCTGCAGGTCTCTTCCTCACTGTATAGACTGTAGAAAATCCATCTGACAGCTCTGTTTACCTCTGGGCCTGCATTCCTGGCGCAACATTGCCAGCCTTTGGCAACCTTCAGTTTGTGTGCGACCATTTGTTTTTTTCAGTTCTTATTTGTTTTTACCAAAAATAGGACTCTAAACATTAGGCAAGTGGTTAAAAATGCCCTGCACATTGAACATGCATGCAAAGTGATCTGCAGTTGAAGCTAATATATTTGTTAGTCATATATAGGAGGGCTGTGCAGATTTATTTTATAAAAAGTTTCAACAGTAGCTCAGTTCTCACTCTTGTTGCTTTGACAATGATTTGATTACACATACTGACTGAATCAATATTTATATGCTTTAAAACATAACTACAGCCATATAGGCTTTATTCCCATTATGCTAAGTTTTGACTTAAACATTTACAGTTTAGGTCAACATATCAGACACACATCTAAAGAGAAAGGTCTCCATGGAATACCAGGTATTATCCTCAGAGAACTTAATGCGCTCCTCTTTTCCCATGTTTGTTCAGCTGTCGCTGTTTGAGAAGCAGAGTGAATCTTGGACATTTTAGCCTCTCCTTCACAAAGGCAACACAAAGACACACAACACAGCATTAAAACAAGAATCAAAAGTAAAAAGGCAGGGTAAGAAATGAACCATTGAACATTTGTTTCTTGAGATGAAAGGGGAAGCAAAGCAGGTGCAGCAGATTCAGACCTTTTTGGTGTGAAGAAGAGGAGCTAACCACATGCTATGATGCGATAATTATTTCTAAAGTAGTTACCACTGTTACTGATCCACTACCATAAAGACAGCCGAGGGCACTCTGAGAAATGTTGCAGGCCTATGCGCTGCTCATAGAAGGGAGCATGTTTCATGGCGTCTCTGCCTCTTCACAAGAACATTTCCTTTCCAGACAAAGCACAACTGACAAGTGGTTTAGTTTTATCGGCAACCTTGCGGTGCCTGGTCTGCCCAGGGGTATTCCATCAATGCCTCCCATGGAGACACCGAGCCCAGCAGAACAACGGCCGTGTTTAGCCGCGATTCCATGCATCACTCTCTGATTGGCTGGCGAGGAGGCTGAGGTGAGCTCACAAAGCTCCACCGTAGAGCGGCGTGGGCGCGGGATGGGCTGTGGATGGGGAAGGAGGGGAGGGGATTGATGTTTGGAGTTGGCATAATTAGGCTGTTGGGAGCCATGGTGATAATGGCCATGCTCAGAGCGAGGGAGCTCGGGGGAAAACACTTTAATTGAGATATGGAATACGTAGCTCCAAGGGTGCTTCACAAGAAAAGAAATGCCAGCAACAAATGCTTGCTCAGTGTAAACACCAAACAATGACACAGGAACCCGTGTTCATAGTACACACTGTGTAATTAGTGACAAACAACAAAATCCAACTCTATTAATGTTTCAATGGGCGACGGAGGCAGAGAACAGGATTAATCAGGGCTTGTTTACATAAACATTTGCCTTCCTTCTCAATCAGAATGACTTCTGCAAATTGCACGACAGCAAATCTGTTTTAAATGATGCCAGCAACATCTGAACCGGTGCGAAAAGGTGACCCAATCGGGGCTGGCATGTCGTTGCAGAAGTCGTGGCGGCAGGTCAGACGAAGCACAAAGGACGATGCGTATACCTGCCATTCGTTATGCCACAGATGGGCTCTGTGACAATGAGCCGTGACATCATTAAGCCACCATAGGCAGGTATCATCAGCAGGTGCAGGCATTTAAAATGCATTCAAATCAAACTGTGTTGCAAATTCTAATGACAAATATTTGCCTGTTTAGTTTGAGATTTTTGCATTTGTCTTTGGGCCGAGTGAGAAGAATCATTATCGTGCTGCTGCTTAGCATTTTCTGCAACTGTTGTTTTGACTGAATTTGCATACAAATATTGTCTTGTCCTGCCTCGGCACAGTTTCTGCTAATCAAAGCCTAATATCGCCTAATTCCTGAAGTAAATGTTTGTGAGTCTGGTGTAATCCAGCTGACTTCATTTGGGCATCAAAACACAGCAGACAAATACAGCTGTATGGACAGACTGACGTGAATTTAGATGGCTGGCGCACGTGTCGTTCCGAACACAGACGCAGCTTCACTCACAGGTGTGTCTCAGTAAACTTCATTATCAAGGTCTTGATTTCAAAAAGTGAAACTCTGGAATAGTTTAATTACACAAGGAGTTATATTTCAAGTGTCTATTCTGTTAAATTTGAGCTTAATGGTTTGAACTAATTAAAACCCAAAATTTATTTTCTCAGAAAATGTGAATATTACAAGACAAAAGCATTTTTCATACTTGGTCTGCATAAGGTTTTTCTGTTTACTGAACAGTGTGTGTGCTGAGTTTGTTCAGCGATGCTTTTGCATGAATTATTCAGCTTATGACTCTTCGGAAGTGTCAACTCTACAATGGCAAGCATATCATTTCTGACAGCATCAGAAATGATTGTTAGTTACTTTTCCTCTGCTTAGTAATACCTCTATTACAAAGTTGTGACTTTCTTCAAAAACCTACTGCATTCAATCCAATGTCTGTCTTCTAAAATTTAGTATGAGATTTAAATCCAAGAAGGCGAGTCACACCTTCCTAACAGCAAGGAGCACAAAGTTCTCCTTTGACGTGGTCACAGCAATAATATTAAGATTATTGCTTCTAATATCAGTCTTTTACACAGTCATATGTTAAAAATTATTTAGAAAACAATTCAATTTAATAGAATAGATGTAAATGTATGTATACAACATGCAATATGTTGATAATTAATAATATTAATAATTATGAGCTGGTCCATCAGTTTATTTTTTATTTTTTATGGATTTCTGCCATGACTCTTTAATGCAGAGAATCTACTTTGGTTCTTGGGATTTTGGGGTGGAAAGCAACATTTATTAATCACAACTGTCAGTAGAATAGTAATTTTCTGAAATGATGTTGATTTTACAACAGATCTGACAACATGCACAGCTTCTAAAAGCTTCACTTATGTCTCACCAGTCAGAATATTTTTCAAATTCTAAAGAAGTTTGAAAAAATGTGAGATGGGAACTCCTTTTGGTAAGCAATGGACTTGACCTTGAAGTCCAACATGAAGGATATTTTTTGCCTAATAACTGTTGATTTATGAACACTGACCTTAACTAAGGGAACTGAGTCCAGTCGTGCTTTGGAAAGTTGTTCTTGGTTTTTTTAATGGACTGTTGATGGACTCTTCAGGTCATTTAGGTTAGCTAGCACATAAAGGAAAGATTCACCATTGTTCCAAGGATCCTATAGTTGCAGATCACAGTGGTTTCCATGGAGAGCCATAGCGTCCTAACTTGCTAGCTACTGACGATCTGTCTGTCTCTGTTGCTTCAGTGCGATACAGAATAATCAAATTACCAGAGTAGTCTTTTTTCTTTCTGTTTATCTTTCTTTTACACTCTGAACACCTCTAATGTGAGTATTAAACTTGCAATCACAAGTTCCCCCCTACTCTCCGCCTCCGTGTCTTTCACACACACGTGCACACCCACTTACCCTCACTTTGATTGGAGTCACTTTGGTTCCAGACTTTGTTATTTCATCGACCAAACAGGAACGTCAATAGCTTTCAAATACAGTGACCTGTCTGAAGAGGAGCTGTGGAGCATGAACGGCGGCACCTCAAAAGATTTCCTGCTAATTCGCTTCTTCCCTGGGTAGCCAAGGCGCTCTGCTATTATTTCCAGTGCTTTGCCTTTGGCGATTTCTCTCTGTTCGGAGGTTAGAGGGCTTTGTCACAACATGAATGCAGAGCCACCAAGACACCTTGCAGTCAAGGTAGAAATGTTTCCATGGTACCTGAGCTCAAGGTCATCTGGACAACAATATAAAATTAGCTCTCCGGGGAGTGAACCTCTCCGACACTGCCGTGCACGAGTCCCATTTCGCCACCGGTGCTCTTTCACATGTCTGCCCCTGCATCCACATGCACAAATGGTGCTGGCTGGATAGAGTTTTATTTCTTTAAAGGTGCTCCGGTGGGATCTGGCTGAGCAGAAGGGCTGGCACCTGCAGGGATGAGAACAGAAGAGAGCCGGTGACGAACGGAGTAGTCTGAAGCTTGAAGGAGAGTGGAGCAACTTTGCTGCGGTGACTGCAGGTCACTCCCAGGTTGGGTCTAAGGGCCCCTCATGGCCCAACCCACTGCTGCTGGTCAGATGGCCTGCTCCGCTTTAAGGCAACAGAGCCAGAAGCACACTTTTACATTGTCTTTACTCTGTCTTTGTCAAAGTCTCTCAATGACTTTCCAAAAATAGGCAAATGGGAATCTAACATAGGGGTGCCAAAGTGGGAAAAAGGGTGAAATAAAAGCCAGTCGTGAGTGCAGAGGTGGAAAAAAGTAGCATATGTTGTTTTAATGCTGTCATTATGGTTTTCCCTCTTCTCTCCTCCGACTGTCCTCAGATGGTTTAATTCCATTCAAAATAAGAGAGCAGGCTGACTTCATGTGGGCGGTGAAAGGAAATGTTTACCTATGTGCTCAACAGCCACATCTGTGACCCACATTGTGGCCGAGGATGCAGAGAAACCAACAAAAAAAGATAAGCGGCGGCGTTTTAAAAACAAAATAATCAATGCCGGGTCTCAAACTGTGCTTTTTTAACAGCACATCTGAGACTCCTTATGTGTTGCGATACTCTTGCCTGGCAGGCAGCGTTTATCTCGATGTGACAGGCCACTGTTTGAGATGGAGACATTATCCGTGCCCCCCACCACCACTCCCTCCTCTGCCTCAAGACCCCTCGTCCCCCCCATCAGTACCATATCCACAGAGTACAAGGCTGATAATTGTTGGGATTCCCAGCAGGCAATAGTGGTGGTTTAATCTAGTCGTGGGTGTAATCCTTGTGTGCTATCTGGAGCCAAAAGGCCTGTGCTGTATGTATAGCATCCCTGAGATTTCACAAGGAACCGCAGGAGGGAAAAATGGCTTTTTAGTAAGACCTGAAAGAGAATCCACAGTGTGGCACATCAACAAGATGGTAAAACAAAGAAACCAGGTCATAAAAATTCAAAAAGTGAGGTAATTTTTAGAATTACGTGGACATAAAAGAAATGTAAGTACTTCTGCTATGCTAAGTTATACTTGCAAATAAATACCTCAGGAAGTAAATTAGTTATTGGTTGAGTTAAAAGTGATAAAATGAAGTCATTGCAAAATGACTGGACATTTGCATGTATGTCTGATAACAACCTATCTGCAATTCATCGGGACATTACAGAGGTTTAAAAATCTTACGGAAGGGGGCGAGAGATATAAAATTAACTTCTTTGAGCTTTACATCATGTTATAATTTTATGTCCTCGTCAAAGGACATACCTGGGGTGTTGTTGTGATTCTTTTATGTATCTTTGAGGATCCTTGAATCTCCCTGGCAGCCATTTGGGGATGTCTAAATGCTTGCTATCACAAATTGCCACCTTTTTTGACACAGCCCCTAGTTGGAGCTCCAATCCTCAGTCAAGCTTCTGCCCCACAGAGCAACCATCCTACACAACTCCTGTATGTCCAGCTTTAGTATGATTAGCCTATGTTCTTTAGTGTTTTTGACATTTTTATGTCAGATATTTTTTAATAAATCCTACTCCAGCTGCTGTGTCCACAGAACCAGATAAAATTGACACCAGCTGTAATGTAAAAACCCAATCTAAAGATTTTTTTTTTTCTAAGACTTACACATACGTATTCTGAAATAGCAGGTTTCAATTATTACTGGTGATAGTTTCAGAGAACCAGAGTTAGAAGTCTGAACCACCCCCTTTCCTCTGTATCCCAGCAGAGTTGGAGTTAAGCCCCCTGCAGGCTTTGCCCCGAGGGCTACATAAACATTGCCGCTGGTGTGCTCAGTGTGAATGGTCTTGAGCATAAGTACATAATAAATACTTGTTAGAATCAGTTCACTTTTTAGTTCTTTTAGTTTTCTTTTTTTTTCCACTAATCTATACAAAACATTTTGCATTTTCTCTGGGGGGATTTGCATTGCAGTGACTCCACCTCCTCCAGTGTGGATAAATTGAATGTTGGCATGGAAATCACACATGCTTCACTTGGATCCACATGCAAACACAATCACCTCCATCAGCATAGCTTGTTTCCTTCTGCAGTCAAATCGTATTAGTGTTAACAAGCGCGAGAGAGCACATTCCCACTTCCCCTATCTGAGCACTGCAACAGCACCACTCCAGCTCTTTTTTTTTTTTCGTTCTCCTTACCGTTAAAATTTGTTACGAACAGGTTTCTTGTTGACCTTCAAATCTTGTGCGGAGACCCTGCACCATCGCCGTGGCAGTGTGGGGCAGGCATTAGTTGGACTCCTTCCTGGATCCGGCTCTTCTAATGAGGGATATCAGCACTTTGGCACAGCTTCCTGGCAGCATGCATAAAAATGGATGGGGATGGTGAGCAGCTCTTCAGAACTATCCAACAGCCTTAGTCCAAGAAAATGGTCCCCAAAGGGATCATGTTGCATTATCAGATTTTTAAAATATGCCCATTATTTTCACAGTTATATTTAATCCAAATGCACCTTTGGGATTCAGTTTATTTGTAGATAATAGGAGCCCCACGGCATACAGGGAGGTATGGTGTGGTGAAGGAATAATTTTCTCTTTTTCACCTTCTCAAAACAGCGATGATGTCTGATTTCACCGTTCACCCCTAAATGTTAAGAAGGAGCATAAAAACATACAAAATGATAATACATCCGTGGGGGATATTTCCAGGGATGCTGTAAGGTCATTATCTTGTCACATATAAAGACGACAGCAGAGGGTGGTGTTTGTGAGTGTGTGTCCATATTCCCCTGGCTGTTCGTCAGCCAGACTCCCCTGTGACCCATAACGAGAGAGAGGGCTGGAGCCGCACACCTTGGTGAGCCGTATTGATTGTCTCCCCTGCACCTTCTGTCGAGAGGTCTCATTCTGTCTGTCACACTCCCACACAGGTGAGGCACGCACATGCAAGCCCAATCCATCTATACATAGATGCACACAGTCTTGCGCACACCTTACTTAAACGACAAATGCCAGCCTTCAGGGAGCTGCGGCTTGACATCCAGCTCACCAGGTGCTCAATTAAACTAGGAAAGCACAGCGCTTATGCCTTAATGGGGCAGTTTGGGATTTTTTTTTTTAAAGCGAAAAAACAACAGATTTACTTTGAGGAAAATGTAAAGAAACTTGTTTTGGTTGGTTATTATTAGGGATGCACAGATATGGAAATTTGTCCCGACATCAGTATCTGGTTTTATTCATCAGATCAATATGTTAAAAAATGACTATTACTGATATTAGTGCTGATATTTTGTGCATCCCTAGACTCCTGTTTATTTCCTCCTACATGTTTCTACATTTGTAAGGTTAGTGGGTTGATCAACAGAGTTAATCTGTTTCTGTCATTGATTTTTGTTGGTGTAATTTTTTTTTTGGTGGGTGGGGGGGATTGTCTGGTTAAATTTTAAAGAAGCATATTGACAATTTAATTATTATTCATTTCATCTAGACAGGCATCCAATCAGGTGGACCACAACATGAGTAGCCTGCAGCATTTACGTCCGATGACAAAAAGATGTTTTAAAACAGTAAAAACAAAGTTAAATATCTGAAAAAAACAACAACAAAAAAAAACCCTTTACATTTATTTATAATATTGCTACTTTGGATGCATCAAACATACCCTCCCCTCAAAAAGGGGTTTGGTTGAAAAAGTCAGAGAACCAACAAATTATAAAGGAGACTCCAAGAAAGTTATGTACTGAGGGCGAACTTCTGAACTGTCCCTGTAAACCACTAAGACTATGTCACTGGGGACGGACGTCCACTCTCTGACCTCTGTGACTTGGGGACGTTCTCACCAGAACTTTCTGGTGCCCAATCTTTGTCAGCGTTGCCCCAAGAGGCTGTAAAACACCACGACTTTACTGGTCTGTGCCACTCAGCGGTGGAGCATAATACCTCACCTTGTTAAACTGGAAAGAATGGAGATGATGGGGAGTTTACCATCCATTTCCCTCTCTCTCATTTCATTGGTCATGGATCTGTGCATATGCATAGAGAAGCACTCTCTGCGAATGACAACCGAATCACTGAGAAGATATATATATTTCTTTATTAAATCCTCATTTTGCTATTAAGCTTTCTTATAGCTTTCAGTCGGTAACAGTGCTGCCTTACAAATTAAGCTTTTGTGGCTTCGTAATTCCAAAGCGTGTCAGGCTGAATAACTATGAAATGCACACTGATCTCTTTCTCTGGTACTCTAATTTCGTGTATGTGATTTGAATTTGCCTGACGTAGGCATGGAAAGGAAGGAAATTAACACCTTTCTGAACCAGTATATGGAGGTAAAACATAAACATGTGCCTGCAAATCCAAATACTTGTGGGGGGAGAAGTGTTAATTGACCAACCTGCAGGGCGATTATTGTCGGTTGACCTCCCAACCAAAATGTGTTTTTGATTATCATGCTCCAGAAGGTCTGCCGTCAATAAAGCCGCGTTTAAGATGTTTGGATGGCATCTTCTTTCCTCCACAGGGAACTGCTCTCAGTCAGGTGAAAATGTAATGTGAAAAAACTGCATATTTGTTAACACTTTTCAGTTTTTGATTACCAAATTCTAATTATACATGACGCTGGGAATGAGAAAGAAATCATTATCCCCACTGTGGAGGATGTCTTCAAGACTCAAATATGCAAAACGTCTTCCTGACTCTGGACTGAATGTGAATTTTTCACAAGTCTGTGTAAATGTCCAAGCTACAAAGTCATAAAAGAGAGTGAGATATGACTCAATCAAGATATAATAGGAATTTATGTTTAAACTTTTTGCTCATCAGTGGCGAGACAGGAAGAAGCTGAGGAGTGTGAGATGAAGACATCGCCTGCAGAGACAGTGTCTGTGTGGGACAGTGAGGTTACAGTATGTTTGACCCGCAGATTTTTATCCACACGCCCAGTCCCCGGGGATAAACACAGCAGAGACAGCGCTCTAATAGTGTTTCACTTTTATCAATAATCACAAATGTGCACTTTGTGTCTGTTTGCTTCCCATTGACCTTCTGTGGAGGTGAGCTGGGTGTCCAAGCCTCCAGTCGTAAAAGTTCCATCATGACAATAACATGTAAACGATTAACACCTCCAGAGCTTTTTCTCATTTGACGCGCAACAATCACAAACTTCAACACCGTCAGATTGGATTTAGGGCAAGATTAATTGTATTGTGTTTTGTTGGTTGATATTAAAATGCAGGGACACATGAAATAGCCAAAACCACAAACTTATGTACACTTTACTGGGATTTTACGTGATAAATCAACACAATGTTGTGCATCATTTTGAAGTGGAAGAAAAATTGGTGTTCTACATGTTTTATAAATAAAAATCTGGTATGCGTTAATAGGACTACTTTTGGTTGTAAATGTGGCTGCCATACAGACTGAAATGTTCATCCATTCTTCCAAAATACCTCAAGCTGAGTTAGATTGCATGGTGTGTTTTGTGACCATTATTCTGAGTGATTGAAGGTCTGTACTTTGACTAGGCCATCCTGTCACATGAATATGTTTTGATTTACACCATTCCACAAGTTCTGGATGAGTCTTCATTCCAGTCTTACATCTTTTTCAGCCTCCAGCCAGGTTTCTTAACCGAGTGTTGAATATGTAGCTACATTTACCTTTTAATCCTCTTTGACTATTTTTTTTTCTGTTCCAGTAAAGAAAATCATCTACACAGCATGATGCTGCCTCCTCCCTGAACCATGGTGGGGACAGTGTGCTCAACTTACACTAATAGCAGATGTGTTGACAGATTCTCCCGTCTGAGCTGTGGATCTCTTCTCCCAGAAGTAACCGCTGTCTGGGGTGAGTGGAGCTCAATGACTTTATCGTGTAGCTTGAAGCTAATGTTTTGGATGTAAAAGCATGCTTCTTGAATTTGATTTGCTGACTTGCATTTTCTGCAGCCAGTTTAATCAGGGATAAATGTTAGCTGTGTTGTTCCACTGGCCGGTAAAACCTGTTTAAAATTCTACTCAAGTTGACAAAGGAAAGGGCTAAACTCTTGTTTTTGTGCAAAATCTTTGCCGTGAACGCCAGGAGGTTTGTTACCTTCTTATAGTCAATTTAATATTCTTCATTCACCCATTTTTTGATTCTCATTCGTCATTTTATACAAATTCATAGTAGATAAAACCTTAACCAGTATGCTTTTAATTGATGGCTTTAGAATCCCGAAGAACAAAACCACACTTCTTCCATGTGCTCACCCACTGGAATCCCCCGTTTGCCTTCAAAAGCACAAGTCACATCAAAACCAAAGACAAACATCAAGTGGTGCAATAAATTAGAAATTTATTTTTCCCCATATCTAAAACCCTTTGAATTCTCCAGGTCCCTGAAGTAATTAGAGTCTCAGGCGAGTGGGGCTCACAGGGGCACCCACACTCCCTCTGCTCAAATAGAGGGAATGCCCTTACGCCTGGCTATAAGTAAATGGTGTCCCAGACCTTTTCCGTCAATTACCCCCCTCACAATTCAAATTTACACCATCAGCTACTCACTGGAGCAAAAAATGTACTGTCCTGCCTTTGCCCTTAAGGCTTCTCAGCAACTCGGCAAAATAAATAAAAAAATATGGTCGTATCTTGTAGAATCAAACTCGGTTTCCAGATTCCTACAAGCAATGTTGTCACCGTGCAACAATGATGAACCATTTGTAGTCTAAATGTGTGTGATCTGTCCAAACACGGCGTCTGACTAGGATGGCCACAGGGCCGGTGTTATCAGCCGAGCAGAAGGCGGGTGTTTAACAGGACCTCAGATAGCCTGCCCTCACCTGGCCTCAGGCGCAGCATCAAACTCCTCTTTCAAAGACAGTCAACTCGAGCAGGCTGCTTTGGGTTAATGGCGCCAAAGGTAAGGGTCAGGACTCCTATTACGGGCTAGCGCCTTATCAAACTCAGGCCTGTCAGCTGTCAATCACATGACTTACTCCCTATCCATCTGACCAATCTTTCTAGCAGTAGTTGCACGTGTCCACAAGGGCACCTTGTATCTGTTAGGTGCAAGTTTGAAGCCTTTTCACACTTTTAGCAAAATGATACACATGCAATCATGCAGTGGAAGGTTAGAAGTTGTCAAAGTTGTTTTTTGAAGCACTGATCTTGCAAAACCTCATGAAGTTTTTCATATTATGATTGACCAACACAAAGTAGTACACAATTATGAAGTTTAAGTTTTTTTATTTATTTATTTATTTTTTCAAATAAAACTCAAAAAAGGTGCTTGAAGCAGATTTATTCAACCTCCTTAAATCTGATATTCCTAAATGAAATAAATGTGACTGTTGTCAGAAGTCACCTATTTTAGTGGTTGAAGTTCTGTGAAGCACTTAGTGGTTTGTTGGAGAACATCAGAGAACAAGCAACATCACAAAAACCAAAGAACACAGCAGACAGATGAAGGATGAAGTTGTGGAGAAACAGGACAAATTGGAAAAAGATCAAGAGGTGTGACTACTTCTGTAAGGCACAGCATATCCAGCCCTCAGCCTCTTCACCTCCGCCTTTATTCCCTTGTTTCTTCTCAAATCAGCCTTTTATTGACTCATTGCTGTTTCTTTTTGGTCTCTTACACCCCATGGCGTCTTATCATCCCCGACTGGTTTTCTCCTTAAAAGAAAAAGCTCAATGCATACTTGAGTGGACCAAGAGCAAATTTGCTGTTTTCCGCCTCGTTCATTCATCCTCCGATTTCCAAGCCCACCTCTCAGTCCTTCAGCATCTTTGTTCTTGTTTCCAATTCTTTCTCGGCCTCATCTGTCTTTTCTTCTTCTGCCTCTCTTTTTTTGTTCCTGCCAGCAGACTGATTTCTTTTTATCCAGGAGCGCAGCAGATTAACAGATATTGTATCATGGCCAAGACAGGCAAAGCCCCTCTCTGTCCCTGACATCTAATTAATGGTAATCCTTTAATCTGCTGCTTGTAGTGCAGACCCCTTGGTCGCCGTCCCATTTGCAGCAGCAGGAGTGTGTGCGATGAAGGGAAGGAGATAGAGAGAGCAGGTTTGCTCACTCAGCAGGTCGAACAGGGCTGGTTTGGACAAAGACGCATGGAGCACAGCGAGAGATAATGTCTTTTTCATTTTTAGGGATTACACATATTTCACTTCTATTGTATAACAGAGTCTGCCTACTAGCTGCTAATGTACAAAACGAGAAAGGTGAGATCGTTTGCATTAAATGCTGTCTTCATTATAGTAGAGTTGATAATTAAGGCCCATATTGTTTGCTCACATTGTACCGGTGCACGCAAACATACGTATACCCGTTCCGGGCTGACATCTGTATTTGTTGTGTCAGGGCTGCAGTGTAGAAACAGATCTAATTAACAACAAGAGAGAGGGAAGCAAATCCTGTCCCGTTAATTAACTTCATTAATAGAAATAAAAAATCACCTTCATACCGTCTTCTTTTGTTGAGCAATAAAACAGGCGATTAAAACCTCGTCTCATCTTAAAGCCTCATCAAAAACAACTTGCAGCTTCTCTCTCTTTCTCTCTTTCTCTCTCTCTCTCTCTCTCTCTCTCTCTCTCTCCCTCTGATGGTGACTCCACAGATGGTGCTTGGAAGTCATCTCATGAATCTGAGTTGTTGCAGGGCTGATGTCTTGGTGTCTTTTACCCTAAGAGACACTGGAGCCTCTAGCAGCCTACTTCCTTTGACAAACTTATGTAATATTGCACTGCAAAGGGCACAAACAAACAAAACAGTTTCTTACCATCATAAAAACAGACACTTGTTCCGTTTGCATTGCATTTCAACAAGGGTGGGCCGTTTTAGGACTCGGCAGGGTTCAGATTCCACACATCCATCAATAGCATGAGTCGGTAATTAATTTGTGGCTTTTACTTTTTCTGTTTGAGTTGTCCTTCAGTTCCTCAGTAGAAACATATGTAACCCTTACCCAGCTTCTAGTGAGTTGTAGCTTTTATGTGCAGTCACTTTATTTTCAGTGAGGTTGAGGTCAAGGCTGGGGCTGTCCCACATGCCACAAAAAGAATATTTATCCTAATATCTGGTTAAAGTTGAGAGCTGTCAGAAATGCCATAATTACTGAAGAATGGAGGACCCCTTTCTACTTGCGAGTCAATATTAGTGGATTTCTCTGTGGATTGTGATTAAATTGTTTGTGGAAACTTTGCCGATCCATGGATTTTTTTGCTGAACATATCTAACATCCCCATTACTCCCCATTATTACTGCATATGTAATGTTTTCCTGAAAATTGTGCAGCCATTCCAGAAGTTTAAGCTGACTGATTTACCAATAGTTAAACCCGTTTCAATATGTTTTCTCTCGCTGTCTGTGTTTCAGACCTGTGAGGAAAAGACTAATTCTCATGGAAATAAAATAAAACGGAAGTCAGTTTTTTTCCAGGAATAACCCAGCTGCTGACCAAACTATAAGCTTGCGCTCCAGACTTTCACTGATATTTGAAGAAGTCAATGAGAACAACCCAAATGAAGAGAACGTTTTTTCTTGTTTGACCTGAATGACCCGAGGAATGTTTGGCGGAGTCAAGATGCAGCTTTCTAATCATTGTGACTGACACAGGTAAAGTGTTAAAAGTAAGACCAGTTTGCCAGCTGTCAGGCACAGTGATGGCTGCATACTGCCGTGGGGCTGTTTTACTGACAGTGATATTGGTGCATTGCAAAAAAGAAAAAAGGGTGGAACAACAGAGAATGGCAAAATGTTTGAAACTTGGACACATTTTGATGTTGCAACCAGAAAAGGAACCTAACATTGATTGAGATTAACACCAGCGTTAATTACAAGTTGATGTTGATGTTAATGAACCTTATGTCTCTGTGTGAATAATGGAAAAAAATTAAATAACTTTGAACTTGATTTATTTAAAAAATTGTTAAAAATGACAGCTGCATCTTTTTGCTCTGATAAATTATGCCTAAAAGAAGCCACTAAGCCTCAAGTAAATATGACATTCATGCTGAGAATAAGATTCTGACAAGTTCTAAATCAGCAGAACTTGTTGCAAATGTGCAAGCGTTACATTAAACTGTTAAGATTTGTGTGAGTGTTTGCATTTTCTGAACAGAGGATCTGCAGGAGGGCGTGATCCACCTGAGGCAGCATCCACACCTGGCAGCAATTAAGTCGTTTGATGTTGTGGCTTTTTAAGGAGCTTCTGCATAGCCATTCGGCGCCTGATGATTGCCATACCTGGTAGAGTCAAACCAAAGAAACTCTAAATCCAGTTGAAGAGAATCCTGATTTGTCTTCCTTGTTCCCTCATCATCTCCTCTGTGTTTCTCAGGTCAAATGCCTGGTGGTTCCCATAACAACCCAGTTCCAGTTTTCCAGCCTCAGCTCCTTTCATGTCACCTTAAAGTGGCAAAATTAAAATCATGTTATAATGCTATAACATCATACCTGGAGTGTTGCTTTGGTTCTGTCATGTTTGAGAAATACTTTATCTTCCCTTGGGAACCACTCCTGGGTGGACCTAGCTCCGCCTTTGAGACACATCTCCTCCTCAGAGCTGCAGTTTACTCCCCTGCGCTCTCCATTCAGCTCTTTCAGACTAGCCATCAACAGTTAGCAAACAAACACCTGGTGGTACTGGGCATCAGCTGACCTCATGATAGGAGCTCTCAGTGCAACACAGGTAAAAACGTTAAAAGGTTGATAGAGGAATGATGTGATGACTTCGTTAAGGTGGAGTTCAGAAAGAGCAGGACGTTTTAAAGAGACAGAGGCCCTATTTCAAAGCACTAAATTACAAAGTAAAGTGTATTTTAAGTCATATTTGATATATGTATAGCACTTTTATAACAACTATAGTTAACATATTTAATGAATTGTGCTATTGAATGGCCCTATGTGCCCGGAAAGTACATAATACTGCCCCTTTAAGCTCTGCAAGCTCCGGATTGTCCTCAGCTCCACCGCATCCTGCCTGCCCACTCTCAAAGATGGAGATAAAGACATGATCCTCATCAGCTCACAAACCACCTACCTCCACGGATCCAGCTTATGCCTCCACATTGGGACTCCGCCACCGAGCCTTAAGATCCATTCACATTCATCCAACCACCAGATCAGCTCAAAACTCAGTTGTTCAACCTATCCTCTACTCCTCCTACTTTGTCACAGTCATGTCCTTCGTTATTTTCTGTAAAATAAATACTGATTTCATTTTAAAAATTGTCCCGCCTCGATTCCACAAGTCTGAAAACATGACAGAAACGTTGCATAGGCGGAGACACAAAGGTTGTGTAGAACACCTGAGGGCAATGATACGTCCTCTATGTGGCAGCTGTTTCTCAAATACATGTGTTTTCACAGCTCAGCACAAACAGTTGCTGTGATTAACATATCAGACCCCACATCCCCCTGTAATAGGATGTCCATGTCTTAATAACCCTCTGAATGTGTTTCATTAGCGCCAGAGTGTCCCCGTATATGAAGTGGGGGCTGTTATCCAGTGGGATGTGATTTTGATGTGCTAATCGATACTCCTGACTCATAACCCACCCCCTGCTGCAGAGAACCCCACTGTGGATTGACAGGTGTGTCTGTCAGGTTGTTAAAAATATGACACCCGCGCGCTCGATCTGCTCCTGAATTCATTAACCTACATTTGAAGGATAATTCAAGCACCGGTCATTCACCATATGTGCTTTGATTGCTGGATTTGTTCCTGCATTTGGGATTTAAAGCCAGTCCGCGTTGTTTAATAACACACGCAGATGGCCTCTGGCGCTTCTTCATTCTCACTGCCTGTCTCTTATCCTCATCTTATCTTGGAATGGTGAACTGATGTTGCACTTTTAAGATGCTGCACTTGATTTGCACTGTAGCGCCTTAAAAGTCTGGCAACACTTATAATGAGGACGCTCCACTATTCCTGTTCATGAAAATAATTAGGATAAGCTCGTACTAGTGCTCTGTGAGCTCGGCTAAACCTACACTGCACTGCAAAAGGTTTTTCACTCCTTAAATTTTTCACATTTTGTGAAGTTCCACCCGCAAACTTTAATGCATTTTAGGGGGGAATTTTATGTGAAGCAGAGCAGAACAGTGAGGTGGGAAGAAATGATATATGGCTTTTAATATTTCGTAACAAATAAAATGGAAGTGTGGTGGACCCATGCCTATTCGTGGTTCAGTGTTCGCAGATTCACCTATTTCTGTGGGACGTTAATTCAAATTGTTCACCAAAAATTCACCCATTCACAGATTTGCAGAGACCAAATTCACTGATAATTACATCCTAAATGGGTCCAGGCGAAGGCTTTTACTAATCAGGGAACCTCTGAAGGGCTGTATTCATTTATCGAAGTTGATGAGATCAGAATAATATAAAAATGGATTCCAAACTTTTCAGAATTTTATTCATGAAACAAATTAAAACTAATTTTCTTCCACTCCACTATTAGATTCAGTTTTACTTTGCTACTTCGGTCTTTCACATTAAACGACTATAAAAACACTAATGTTTCTTCCTATATGTGGAAAAATGTGAAAAAAATTCCCAGGGTATGAACTTTTTAGCAATACACTGTAAAATGATTACACCGTTCAGGGGTGAAAGCCACATATTTTCTCACATCTTCCTCCCAACAAAGGGGTTGTTTTCTCCTTTGTTTGCAGAACTAAAAAAAGCACCTGAGGATCTTTTAGTTGCTGTCGGCTAAAACACAGATGGACCAATGCACTGATAGCGAGGATCTGCTAAATTTTTAGTCAAAGAGTGCTCAGAAATCTGGAGAAAGACAGAAGGAGATGTTGATCCCTTGCATTCAAATGTGCCCACATTATCCATTATCGGAATAAATGCAGCGTCAGGGTATGTTGTGGGCTATTACCTCCTGTCCCAAATGCTATTGCAGATATTGTTGCTGAGGCAGCCAGTGCAGTGTTGGGGCTTGGTGTTGGCACATGAGGCACAGAATTTGCCAGCTTTTTTCTCTCCAACAGCTCTCCCTCCCTGAGTGTCGTGGGGGCGAGGGAGTCAGAGTGAGGAGAGAGGAAGTCGTCAGCTGAGGATGCGTGACACTGCTTGTACTCTGAGGCTTCCTGCATTTCAAATTAACCCCTAGTTCCACCTCCATCTTCTCCACGGTCGAGAGAGCACGGCTTTTCCTGCTAGAATTTTTTTTTTTTTTTTATCACTCTAAACAGAATTTTTGGCCAAACAAACTCTGAAAAGAAACAAAACGTTGGTCCTGGTTCCATCACCATAGTTGTTACAACATGCTGCTGGTTCCTAAAACTACAACTTACGTCCTTGCTTCACTGACTTGAAATCACCTCATCACATTTGTTTTAATTCGCATGTATAATTTAATTAATTCAAAAGAATACTTTATTATCCCAAAGGGAAATCAAATTTTTCTTTAAGAATGTGTTGAAGATGCTGATGGCAGTTGGCAGGAATGATCTCCTGTAGCAGTCTGTAGTACTGCAGCTCTGCAGAAAGCCTCTGACTGAACACACTGTTGTTTTATAACAGAGCATCCAGCTTGTTTGCCAGTGTTTTCCGTTTACGACCAGTAGAAGAAATGGTTTGAACTTTTTCTTTGTCCTCCTCATTTTTGTTCCTGCTCTGGATCCACGGCACCTCTTTTTGTTTTGTTGGTGCAGTTGAGGTATCATTTGAGCTTTAGCGATGTTAATCAGCTACGCCAAGTTGCAAGCCACTTTGTTGATAGTGTTATTCATCATAACAAATAATAGTTGAATATTTGTTCAAAAATTGTGCTGCCAAAAACAGCTCAATCCTGGGATACATAGCATAAGATTCAGACACTTTTCCATTGAGTCATCTTGTGCTTTTTCTCATCTAGTGACTGTCAGGTGGTAGATGTTAGTCACCATTAAGTAAGTGGTTTCCCACTGTCCCACAGGAGCTATAAGGTAACAATGATCCAACAAAGGCAACAAAGAATAATAGCGGTAGGTAAACAATTATTGTGTTTTGCTGTCGACCCACATCTGCTGTAAGTGTTTTCCTTTTCTTTTTTTTACCATTTGCTGTGAGGTAAAATTACCTTAAGTTGCCAAGACAACTTTTCTGAACAACTAATTGGTTCACACAAGTTTCTTGTTCACAGTGGATTTTTGACACGATCTTTTATGATGTGTAGCCTTGGTTATTATTAAATAACTGCAGAATTATTATTATTAAAGTGCCTTTACAGAAGTATGCCTTGAACATTTTCACCACCACTAACTTCAATGTATTTTATTATAATTTTATATAACAGACCAACACAAAGCAGGACATAGTTTTGAAGAGAAAGGAAGGAAATCTGAATAAAATGCACATGTATTCATCCCCATTTATCAAACTTTTATAACAGTTCAGGCGGTAAATCGTGTTTAACAGGACAACCTGTTATAATACCTTCATTGGAGATTGGCAATAAGAAAGTGGCTCCTGACAGAAAACCAGAAGAAATCCTTTTAAAGGGTGCAGAAGGACACGGCAAACATGTGGAAGAAGTTGTTCTGGTCAGATGGGATCATATTTGAATGGCTTACATGCAAAATCTGCACATCATCTTGAAAAAAACCCGTGAACCAGAACAGAGGCATCATCGTGACGTGGAGATGCTTTTCTTCAGCAGAGACAGGGAAACTGGACAGGGAAGAGCAATTCTTCAACAAAATCAATCATCAGCTGCCAAAGAAATCATACTGAGGAGGAGGTTCATCTTTCAGTAAGAGAACAACATCAAAGGTCGGTTTTGATCCAAGTTTGTTCCTGTGCTGCAATAGCCTAGTCAAAGTCCACATCTAAATTATACTCGCTTGATCAAATCTGACTGAGCTGACGCTCTTTATCTCTGATAACGCTCCCTCACAAAGCTTTGCTGAAAAAAGTTTTTTTTTTTAACTTACCTTCAAATTTGAATGTTATGCACTGCTTTGTGTTCATCCTTCTCAATTAAGCTGAAGCTTGTGATTCGAACTTGGCAAAATACGAAAAAGCTCAGAGTATAAAGAGAAAAATGACTTTGTCTTAACTCTACAAATCTGAGCAAACTTTTGCCCGACATTTTCTTCAAAAGGCAGCTGAAACTTTTTGATTTCATCTCCTTTAAAATCTAAATGAACGAACAAAGGGCATAGAGGAAGAGAGAGAACAATTATACCTCAGAGCGTAGTTATACTGAGGGAAGAAAGGCTGATTAAACACAGCCTTGTAAAACTGCCTACCTCACCACTACTGTTTCCTCCATTTTTTTGTCTTCCTCTGATGCATTTCATGTTCTCCCCTGCTCTCTCAGCAACATCACTCTCAACTTATTTGCTTTCTCTCCCTCCTCCCTCCAGCCCCCCCTTTTTTCCCACCCTGAGCATTCTCTGCTTCTTGGAGTCTCACCAATCCCTCGTGTTGTTTCACACCAGACTGTGTAGAAAATACTAAAAATACATGTGTTTGGTCCTGGCAATCCCAAAAGGCAACTTCATGGAGAACAAAGGAGATAGCAGGGCAGCTCAAATAACTCATGAAGAGAGAGAGGGGGAGAAGCAACGCTGCGCCGGGGGCTTTGTTACCCTCACTGAAGAAAATTATTATGAGATTATTGATTTACAGCACAAAATGGATGGAGCGTAAGTAGGGTTAAGCTCATTAATCTCCATCTTTCATGAAAATGCAATTGTAATCAGCGATTACTCTACTGGATTATTGTGACTGAGCATTTACTGAATCAGACGCCTGCACCCAATTCAGGAAGAAAAACACACACAAAAAAGCAGGAAGCGGAGGTTTGCAGGTGTGAAGACAAGATGGAAGATGGTGGGAAGAGGAGCGGACAGATCTGCTAAAATGAAGGCACCAAAATAAAATCCCAAAACACAAACGGTGGAGTTGCTGACATTCCAGTGACATTTGGTGTGTTGGTGGCATTTAGGAAGACGTATTAGGCGGCAGCTCGGTTCATGGCGTCATATAAAGCCACATCCTCTCAAAAGAGAAAATATTTCAGCCCAATGCATACCGCTCTATTAAAGCGGGTCTCATTCATTGATGAGTTTAATGAAAACCAGATGGCATCACAACTTCTAGCTTTGCCTTCCACCCTCGCTTCTTCCCTTCGCCACGTCTTCCTGGCTCTGTGTACATCCATCAGGGAGTGCTCCAGTGGAGCGCGGCGGGTCCGACAATTGTCCTCATAAATTGCATGTGTGTCGGGGTGCAGAGGGGCTAAGTGAGCAGTAAATAACAAAGGGGCCCCGCCGCCACCCGTTCACTGTTGCCGCGTTTCCGGCCACGCAAGATTACCCAGGATGCCCCGTGAGAGGGTGTCGTCTTCCCCGACATGATGAATGGACAGGCGGCAGGAAGAAGACGCCTTCACCACCCGGCGTCTGAAAAAGAAAAGGTGAGGTCCGGGAACCCTGCTGATTTAAATTGATGAGTGTCTTTATTTTGGAGTGAAAGAAGGAGAGAAAGAAGCTGTTTTTCTTCCTTCTTTCTGTAATAACAGATCGCATGGCAGATATCTTTAACTGCCTCCATTCTTCACTGTCAGGCCCTTTTATTTCAATCCCACTTACTTTCTCCTGCTTTCTTCTGACCTTTTTTCCCTATTTCTTTTTCCTTTTCCTGCTCATTCTCCGCATCTCTATTGAGCGTGAATTCATAACCACCTCTGGTCGCTTATTTCCACTCGATATTCCTTTGCTTGCCTGCATTCTCACACTGTTTACCACTTTTCTGCCCTTTGTTATTATCTTTCTGATGTCTTCTGTGATGCAGCCTAATTATTAGCATCACATTTCAGAACAGCGCCTACAGGGATAATACGCACAAGTTATTTTTCAGTTGATAACACTTTTGTACATTTGATTGATCCAATCAACTTCAGTATTTGCAGTGTAGGCTACATTTATCGGCACCACCCGAAAAGAAGTGGTAGAAAACCTCTAAAGAAAACCGAGCTTTAATTAAATTTTTATTTATTCAGTGGAGAAAAAACTCCTGCAATGGTGCCACAATTACTGGCAAGCTTTAGCATCTCTTTAGAATAAATGTTTGTTTTTTTTCCATTTTCTAATTTCATCTACTTCTTCAATTTCAGTTCAGTTTATTTATATTGCACATATTCACAACAAATATCTCAAGGCACCTCAGAAAACAAAAAGATCTTGTTTATCTGCAGAAATATCAAGTCAATTCAATCCAATCATACAGACAGACTCACAGTTAATTGCATACATTCCAGTTTGATCCTAGTTAGAAAACAATCCAGGCAAATTTAGTTTGTTATTAAAATGATTAAAAGTACCTTGCAGCACTCACTCCTCTTGGATGAGCATGTAGCAACAGTGGAAAGCTGTTTAGGATGCGTTTTCGACTCTGCAGAAACCTCTCATGCATATGGTGACAGTGGAAAGGCAAACTCAATTTTAATGAGAGGAAACCTGTAAGAAGCCATCTGCCATGACAAATATACCATGACAAGTTGTTGTCAGCAGTAGCCCAAGTTTTAACCGCTAAAGAGAACAGAACCTAGTACTAAAAGCAGACAGGGTGTTTGCCTCTTGAAAAACTGAGGTGGTTCAGCAGGAGATGAGTCAGATAACTAATAGATCTGCCTCTCATTCTAGTTTCAGAGATTCTAGGAACATAATGGAACAATCTGATCTCTAATAAATAATTAGCATCAGTATTTTCCTGACTATTAAGAGTGACTCATTGTGTATCCGGATTAAATTTACTGTTCAACAAAAGATTAACAAAAAGATGTAATTATGAATGTTATATTTTTGTTCATCAAAAATTAAACACTGAATGTCCAGTGTTAGATACAGCAGAAGTTCTGTGATGCTGCCTGTTTCTCTTCCAAAGGCTCAAGAAACCTGGTCCAAGTGGGAAGCATCATAAAGTTTTTTTAAATGCCAGGATATTTTTTTTTAAATCTGGTGGACTTTACCAGCAAACTGATTACAGGCCGTCAGTGGGTCTTTTAGGAGGACAACGATCCAAACCATGTGGTGAAAATGAAATTAACAGAAACATGGACACAGACACAAAACCTGCTGAAGAAAACTACATCTTTTAAAAGAGTTGAAGAGAAGGAAACTGGAGAATCTTCAGAGACTGTTCAAAAAAAGAAACAATTCCTTCTCTCGTCAAGCATTGTGAAATGCTGCAAAAGAAGACTAAGAGCTGCCCTAACTATTAATAGCAGATTTTGTTAAATGTTTTTGAAAATAAGGTCTTCATCCAGACTGAATAAATTTCGAATATTGCAGTGCGACATTGTGCTTCTGCAGCAAATTGAGTTTTACTATGCACATGCTCATGAAAAATTATAATAAATGTGACTGGCATTGTTTCAGTGTTAGCTCTCAACATTTACTCCTAACTCTTCTCATCTTTTTTTTTCTTTGCTGTACTGTTACCTGGATACTCAGTATCTCTGACACCATCTATACTGATGCTCCTTTATCAGACTTACACCTGGCCCGCTTCAAATGTTCCTCCTTGCTCAAATTTTCTTGTTTTATTCTTTGTTTGTTTGCGCTTATAATTTCAAGTATCCTGCTTTAACAAGCTTTGACAGGTCTGCTTTGAACCCAGGGATCTAGACGCAGTTGCTTAACATTCAGGCGGCATCTAATAAAGAGGGAAATGTTAGGCTTTCAGATAGGTGCATGTGGTGCAAGATGTTATTTCAGCTAGAAGAGTTTCCTCTCCAAATGTTGACAGCTGTGTGAAAAATGGTGAATGCTTTAGGGAGGGGGGAGACATTCAACTTTTTTTCTCTCTCTCTGAGATGCATTTCTGCTATTTGTTGTTTTCTGTGTTATTACCGGGAAAACTATGTCAAACCATAACCATTTATCTGTCAAGTCTTGCCACTTAAACTGAGACTTCGACAGAAATAAATTACCAGTGCGTGCATATGTCTTAATGAGTGTCATTGGTAGTGAGACACAAACAAGTCAAAATAAAGAAAATACATCTACAGTGCTCTAACCAGGCACTACATATTGCATTTGAATCAATTGCGTATTTAATAGTTTGACGTGTAACCTTTTTAAGAATATTGATTTGTGCAGTGTTCTGCATGAGGGCTCGTTTTGGAGCGTATTGACCACTGTGTTGTTGTGATATGGTGGGAGAAGGCCTCAGGCTCCGGCCAGACGCTCTCAACACCACAATTATTGACCCTCTTGACCTTCTCGCTGCAAAGACAATATAAGCATGTCTGTGTTGCTCCCTGTATATTGTATCAACACTGCAGAGATAGAAACAGAACCACTTACTCTCCTCTTATCAGGACCGAGAATGCTGAAAATGTTTCTCTCCAGCACAATTCCTATTATAGATGTTTATTGAACCTGGACGCTTGTGGAATACTGATCCACTTGTTCGTGTGGGTCCAAGTATCTTCTGTAAGCAAACATCTGATGAGCTTTAAATATTCTATCAGAAGAAAACAGATGTACCTTAATGACCTTGTGTTCTTGAACATATGTTGATTCTTAATCAATCTTATCTATTGTATCTTTTAGTGGCTCAGACACAAATCCTAATTCAAATCGACGAGTCACAATGAAAACCAATACAGGCAGAGAGGTATCACCACTCTATATTAAAAGTGATGTTCTCTGAAACTATTTTAGTAAAAATTGGAGTCTGTTGCTATCTGAAAAAAAAACAACTGCTGGCTTTACATTAGAAACAATGGTAGCATTAAATACTACAGCCTGGAATTAGAGATTAATTTTCCATGACTTAGAGATTATCTTTTCTGAGCTTAAAGGTTAAATTTTGAGAATCTGTTTCTTTCTTTTCCAGAACTGAAAATGTACTTTTTCAGAACTCGGCGGTTACTTCTCTATAATTTACAGGTTTTTATATTTAAAAAGTCAGAGATTATTTTTCATTATTTAAAGATCACGCTTGTAGAACGTAAACACTACTTTTCAGGACTCAATTCTAAGTTTATTTACAGAATCCTCACATATTGGTATAGGATAAAGTAAGAAATAAAATTTGATTTGGTGATGATAAAAATGGCAATAAAATACTAATAAAATACCCTCAGATTCAAAGGTTACGTCTCCATAAAAAGAGAGTAGCTTCAAGATTTGGTAATGAGAATGATAAGTTTTTAACCCCAAACATGCAGACAGAATTACAAAGAAATAGTTCAGATCAAAATAATAATGTGTTAGAATGGCCCAGTCAAAGTCTGTGGCAAGACTGGAATATCGATGTTTGTAGACAACTTACATCCAGCCTGATGATAACAAATGAGTCAAAATGTTTGTATCTGGTTCCTGAACACCTGCAGCTCAAACTGCAGCGAAAGGTGGTTCTAAATGTATTGACTAATGGGGGATGACTTCCAATGCATGCCACACTTTTTAGATTTTATTAGCAAAAAGGTGAAAAGCAAATTTTTTCGCTTTGAGACAATGTGGTACTTTGTATTGGCCTGTCACAAAGTTTGCTGTTAAATATGTTGACGTTTGTGGTTGCAGCATGGCAAAATGTAGGGGAAAAACTCAAGCAGTATGAATATTTTTTCCAAGTTTCTGTTCAATATCTAAAACAATCAGGTTATGGTGTCACTTTTATAACCTCATTATGAAACAAATTGTTCAAAACTGGACCCGTTCTGCAGTATCTCCTACATCTTTTCTACTTATTCTTCCAGAAATGTTTGAAACATATATATATATATATAAATATTTAAGTTTAATCTACTCCATTAAAAAATAAAATTATTGAATGCCTTTTCACACAATGCAGGAATTTAATATTGCTCCCACCACAAGGTCTTTGAAGTTAAAGAGGCAAATTTCCGCTTTAACTTCCCTGGCATAACTGTTATAGCTGTGAAACTACACAATGATTACTTTAAAAAAAAAAGATGACCCACCGGACGAGGTGGGACGGGTGAGCAATATCATACCTCCTCAGTTCTCTTATTCCCTCTCCTCCCATCTCTGTTGTTCTGTGTGTGCGCACATGCATGCGTGTGTGTACATGTGTGTGTGTCAGCCTTCAACCTCTCTTCTCAGCTCCCTTATGCTGACTTGGGCTTCAATGAAGAGGTAAGCAGCCTCCCTCGGCTAGAGGTGACCCCCTGGAGCCTATTAACATCATACACACTCTGAGCGGCCAAAACACACTCCCTAAATGAACTCTCCTCTCCCCCTCAGCCAGAGCCCACTGCTGGGTGAATTAGATTGCAGGCTTTTTAATATGGCTCTTAATGGTTTATAAATTGCATGTAATGATTCCTCCTTTCCTCTCTCCCTTGCAGAGCTTTTTATGGCCCTTCTCCTATCCAAGGGAGTAGGTGGGATTTAATATATGGTAGAGGAGGCAGAATACAGAGCTGAAACTAGACCCGCACTGCTTTCTTCCTGGCCCTTAACACCTTCCCTGGCTATAGAGTCAGGAGCCTTGGAAATGATGTCGGACACCGGTGCTATCTGGCTGTACTGTGTAAGCTGTGTGATGGGGGAATACAGGATGAAGAAATGTCCACCAGAGATGTGCAGGTATGAGGAGAGAAAAGGCCACACTGTAAGGAAAACTATAATTATAAATAGCACCCAGGTGGAGTACACAGTTACATAAAGAAGACAGATTACACTGAGGAAAAGCACCACAGGATTAATATTTATGTGCTTCACAGATGTGGCTATTATTAGGTGCTGATTGAAGAAAGATGTGACAAAATGTCTTTATTCGGGTCTATCCTGCTAACAACAAATGCTTCACAAACACTTTCTTCCTGCTATAATTTGAAGTCTTATGCTGTTTATCAGCAAAGTGAGTGACATTGCACTCACTTTGTCTTGGCTGACATCGAAAAACCGCACTACATGATTGTGCAGCGGCTACATGATATTTTAAACTTTCAGAAAAGGGGATAAAAATGTGAAATCAGAGGATTTTTAGTTACACTTAGCTTCATTACAAGAAGGTGTTAATTGTCACGTTTTACAAACATACAGGTGGCTCTCACTCATTTAGATCATCATCAAAACATTAATTTATTTTAGTACTTTAATTAAAAAACAAACACTGCTGACCAAAAGCAACAGAGAAGTCTTTGACCTTGATGATCCCCCAAGCTTTGGGGATAATATTCTCTGGATTAATAAGACAAATCTAAAGCACTTTGAACTGCCTACTTACTGAAATATGTTATACAAATCAACTTCTGGAAGTTTCTTCCTGTTACATCTTGTGTGAAACTAAGACATCATTTCAGAAGAAGGAAAAAAAACATCCTAATTGCTAGACTGACCTTGGCATTTCACTTTCTTTGTGTTCATTTTCTGTATTACTTTTTCTTGTGTTCTGTTCTTTAAGCTTTTTGGATTTTGTTTTCTTAAATTGGCTTTTTTTTCACAAAATTTTGTTGTTTCTTTAAATTTCAACTCCCAGCACTATTTGTTAATTTTCCCTCAGGGCACCTGTTTGCCTCCGCTTCCCAGCTGCACCCTGTTAGTAATCAAGCACCTGCATGTCGTCTACAATCAGACTCCTCCGCATTTAACACATTCGGTTTCTACCTTTCTATCCCGGACCATGTTGCTCCTGCCTGTATGTTGGTTCCTGACTGCATTTCAAACCCTCCTGAAATGTCACTCCTTGACTATTATTATTATTATTATTAAATTCTCAGTTTGTCTTTGTCTGCATCTTTCACAACCTACAGTATGACACCTATTCATAGTCAAACATGATGGTGGTAGTGTGATGGTCTGAGACTGCTTTGCTGCTTCATGACCTGGATGACCTGCAGCAGCTGATCGAAACCTTGAAGAAAAATGTTCAGCCACCTTAATCTTAAGGTCAGATATTCTAATACACAAGCAAGTCATCCTCTGATTAAAAGAAAAAAAAAAGGACATGGCCTAGTAATTGTCTGGATTTCACCTAAACTGAGCTGTTGATGCTGGAAAAACCTGCAGTGTCAATTACCAAACACTTTCTCCAGTTGCCACTCCCAAGGGTGTGACCTTCAATCAAATCATCCTGAAAACATTTCAATTTTATTCTTATTTGTCTGATGTGTAAGAAATACAAACTAAAATGGGGATGAATACTTTCCACACTATTTTGTATTTTGTATGTATCAATGATGGAAATGGAGAATTTTGTTTTTCAAGTAACATCATTGTCTCATCAGTAACGCATAATCTTGCAATTGTCATTTTTGTACATATTAAAAATGAAGACAATGTACAGTTTTTGTTTTTGTAAATGTGAAGACACTGTTTAAATAAGCCTCTGCGGGGTGGCGCACTTGCTTTTAAGAAGAATAGATCAGATACTTCAAGTCTACAAGCAAGTTTGTGCAAACATCTATGTGTGACACTCAAAATAACACTTTAGAAAAATTGCCTGTTTATAATATACGTATCTGTTTTATATTCCAAACAGGTGTAATACCTAACTGCCACATGCTGAGGGATAAAATGTCTAGAGATTAGTGGCAACAGGTTGTAGACTTTTGTTTTTATTGTATAAAAAAACTGCAGAGTCCATCAAGTAGCTATTTGGCCCTGAAAAGAAGAATAACCTTCAATTCTGTGGTCAGCTTGTGTGAGTACAGTAGCTTGTCCTTGGAAAAATAAATAAAAAACAAATTCTCCTGTAAATATATCTTTCAAACTGGATCAGCTTGAAAACAGATTAGTTCATTGTGGGTGATTTCCTCAATGAATAAATCTAAAAAACTTATTCGACCACCTTTTATAAGCAGTTGTAAAAATTTATTAAAAGGGATTATTTATTATATAACATAAATCAATCCCAACACAGACTTTCTTTGGCTTTATAGTTGCAACTATGACATGTATTAAAGTTTGCATTTACTGCTATACACAGGCAGGCATGTCCTCCTCAACTATTCCCAACACATTTTTAATTCCCTTTGTTTTCTTTTTAGTTCAGTGAAGTATTTGAAGTCTTTTAGAATGATTTTCAATTCTTTTTTATTTTTCATTTTTTTACTTAATAGTTGTAAATTCTGTCACTGATGAGGTTATTTTCTTCTGGACAAATCTTTGTATGTAAAAGGGCAGAAAGAGTCCCAAATGAGAGCTTTTAGAATATGCATAAGTGACCAACATATTTGTGATAATTGCAATTTTGCTTTTCAGTGCTGTACAGAAATAAATCCGTCACACCAGCAAATATATAATATAATAGATTGTGCTTTGACTTTGCCACGTATTCCATCATTATGCATCTTTGGCACGTGAAGCTCCAAAGAAATGATGATCCCTCAACATTTTTACACTTTAATCAATTAAAACCAACCAAACAAGAAGCTCTTTGTAAATATGGTAAACAATTAACAATAAATAACTGTAATTGACAGCTAACCCAATAATCACAGTGTTAGCTAAATCTGAAGGTTTATTCTAATTGTTAGAGCCATCTTGTCTTCATAGCCAGCACTTTTCCCCCAATCCATCAAGAGACTGGTAATTAGAGAGGAGTGGTAGGTTTTCCGTTCCTAATGCTTCACAATATGAACAGCAGCCAGCACAAACCCAGCCTTTACTTGATGGTGTGTTGGCACTATGTGAAATTCCAATTAACTGACCCAAATGTCTGCAGGGAGTATTTGAGAGTGCTGAGAGAATGCAATTATTTTCCGTCTTGTGCTTGGATGTCAGCTGTGTGGCGAGAACCAGATACAGAATCTTGTAGCTTGTGTGCGTGTGTGCCTGTGTATGTGTGTGCTTTGCGAGGGCAGTTTTGTGAAGTTTTTACCTTTAACTTTGCCACTCTGCTACAGAGGAGGTGTAAAATGTGACTCATTATTTGCTTCCAATGGTCTGCCGGGCAGCGGAACGAAAGAGAGCACAGGAGAGAAGTCATTTACATTGTGTGCAGCGAAGCTCTTAAAGTAGCAAAGCTCAGCTAGACTTCCAGTTACGCAGCCATTGTCATGGTGAGGTGCAACATTCGTAACAATGAATCCTACCCAACTGAAAGTCTCTTAGGAAGCAACGCTCCGCAGGGTAGCGATGAAAAAATACCCGGAACGACTCCTCTGTCTGACAGAGAACAGGTGGAGAAGCAAAGCTCTGTAACTGCCCCATGCTGTGCTTTAAAAAACAGTTCACACAACTTAGTTTTTTTTCAAGTGGGGGGACCTACTTTCTCTTGCTTTATGGGAGTTTCTGGTTATTCCCTGCGCTGCCGCCAGGTCTTTGGTGAGATAAAAACAGCTCCTGGGGCAGAGAATCATCTAAATAAATAAAGTCCTTGATGTTGCAAAAAAAAAAAAAACGGAATATATTAAAAAAGTGAGCTCACAAATTGGATGTTAGCCTCATTTTTATATAAACAGAATACGCAATGACAAGACGTAAAGGGAAACAGAGGGAAGGGAGGAAGATAAAACATCTACAAAACTGGGAGTGTAGCTTCATGCTACAGTGTTCATATCCTTTAAACTTTTTGACATTTTGTCACATTAAAACTACAAATATTAATTTTTGTTACTGAAATTTTGCATGATAGAGCAATAAATGGGATTTATGAAACTTATCACTCAACATTTTTTACAGAAAAAAAAAGCAATCTGAAAAGAAATTCAGTTCATCGCCATTTAGTTATGTCTTTGTAGAACTTAAGTTTAGTTTGGATTTTTTTACTGATGGAAATGTTTGTGTAACGCACATAAATGAGGATGCCTCTTTAAGAAAACAGAGGTAATATCCAGACTCCAGCGTGTTTCAACCAATCAGAATGCAGAGTGTCGCTGTAGGTCCCGCCTTTCGTCTCTGTGGCTCCAGCATTGTTGTGTGTGTCTGTAGAGCCGACATCAGGAGGAGTTTGCTAAACTGTGCAGCGTGTCAGTTTGTGTAGTTAAAGACGTAAAATTACTGGATATAAACTTTCAACAAACTGTTTTACTGTTTTCAGCCGACTTCTGAGCTGGAAGTAGCTGAAGTGAGGAAACAGATCGGCGTTTCAGTTTTTCTGCCAACTTTAAAAAGTATTGCTGGAGCTACCTCGCTAGCCTCTTAGCTATGGCGTCATTATCATGCCAAAAGTCGAGACAGCAAATGAGACCCCACGCAAAGGGAACAGTATTTGTTTACTTTCATGTTACTTCGGTTAAAGCATAAAAAACATGCCTTGTTGCTTATCCAGTGCACCACTTGTTCGGACTGAGAGCCATCATACTGTTGTCTTATCTTGTCGCCTTCACAGCGGTGAGCATAGTCTTTGACTTTCACTTAGATTTTTATTCTGTTTAGCATATTGTTGTTGTTGAATAATAGAATTTATCTGAATTATTTAATTGTTGAAATGTAAACTTTTGCTGAGTTTGGAGTCCTGCTGCGCCCTGTGGTGCGTTAGGCCTGGATCATTACACACTGGTTTGCGTAAGACCATTCTTCACTTCTATTCTTTCATCCCGGGAATTTTTGGACTGTACTATTTGGACAAGTTATTTTTAGTTTGGGACATTATAACAAAGTGCTGTGTAGGAATTGTGTTTGAGTTGAAACCGAAATGGAACTGGATTTGATTAATCTGTTTTCTATCACGGTTTGGAGCTCAGGTTAACAAGGTGCACCCAAGAGATTTAAAACTGAGAACAAGCAGTTAGCCAAATAGTATTACTACTTTATATATTTAATGTTGTGTAATTTTATTTTCATAATTGTTTAAGGCTTGTACAACTCTTTTGACAACAAACCGGCTTTAGTTCACTAAAGCCAGTTTGTTCTTTAAATTCATCTAACTGCCTTTGTGTCTCATTTAAACACCCCTCTGTGCTCCAATAGCCGAACTTATTGACCCATTGGTTTAATTTATTTTATAATCTTCATTTCTGTGTTACACTTTGATCTGTTGTAGTTTTGGTAGTATCTGGGTGCAGGTTTGGAGCTACTAAAAGGCTTTTTTTGCAGGCAGAGGTGAGTAGTGTTTCTAGAAATTGTCCTCAAATAAGACTAGCCCTACTTAAATATACCTTAATCAAGAAGAAGTAAAAAGTAGTCGTCCAAAAAATTACTCGAGTATAAATGTATCTGGTTAAAAAAATAAGCTAAATAAAATCTGATTTATTTGTTTAAAGTATTATTGGACAGGAAAAAAAGTAAAGTTGTGAGTTAAAAAATATTTGTATTAAAGTAAAAGCAAAAAGTATGGTGCATTAAAACTACTCCCACAAGTACATGTTTTTCAAAATGTTATTCAACTAAATGCAACTAGTTATTACTACCTATTTTTGCTTCCAGGATCGCACTGCTTCTAGCTGCATCCACTTTTGATCAACTCTGAACAGCTGCACAGTTTCTGCTGCACAGTTTGAGTTCAGTCTCAGAGCCTAAGACGCCACACAGCATTTTCCACCCAAGTGCTCTGTTCTATTCTCATCATATCGAGCAGCTAGCTCCACATGTTTTCTGTGTCGCCTGCAATGAGAAAATCTGGTGATCGGTCGTGTTTGTGGATTTCCATTTCTACTGAACTCCCAACATCCCATGTTGGATTGAACATCATGGTATATTAAATGCTCATGGTATTGTTTTATAACCTCACCCTGCTTCTAAGTCCTCTAAAACTTCATATCTGAGCTGCCTGCTGTATTATGTCTTCACTGTGATTTTTTTTTTTTCGTCATTAAGATTCTCTGACAAACTTCTCAGATCTTCAAAGAACAGCTGCATTTATGCATAAATCATAGGGTGGAATGTAGGAGACATTTGGTTACAGTGAAATTTATTTTGGGGTGTTTTCAGATAAAATTGGCAGATTGTATTTGTAAAAGAGTTTAAGAAACCTTTCATCCTTTTGCATGCAGTTCCCACTTTGGTCCATCAGCAGAATGTGAAAAGGTACAAATATTTCTACAACACACTTTATGAAAGATAAAGTTTTACAACATAATGAAATTAAAACAAGCGAAATGAGTAGTAGTAAAATAAAAAAAAAACTAGTCCTCCAAGCCCATCTGAGATGAGCAACACAGAACATTGATTCTGCAAGATCCACAAATGAAAAATCCATCAGGGTGAGCAGCTTTTCGGCCCTGCGGCAGAAACAGGGCACCAGTGGTCGGACTCTTCTATCGTATCTTGTGACACTAAGCCTGCTCCTCTTGTTGGGTGGCAGTTAGCAGCTGATGGATCAGCTGGACCAGTCAGACCCACAAGTTTTCTGTTTTAGAAACAAGTAATTTATTCCTTTTTGTAATCAAAATGCTAATATAATGAAAGACATAACACACAGACTGTGACAATGAAGGTTTGTTCATGCCATTTCCTGTCTTCATGCTGGTTTCTCATCTTATTTGCTAACTCTTCATCTAAACTGAGGAAAACATGTCACTGCCTCTACCTGTAAAAGCGAGATAAAGACACCCCGCATCTCTATCTGCGGTTCCATTTGAGCTCCCTCTATTAAGCCGAGGGTGGAGATTCGACATGGGGGAGGGAGGTCCTTTCTTTCTCATTACCACCTTCTGTCAGTATGTGTACACACCACAGAGGTGCTAATCTGGACCCCTGATATGCTAATCTCTCACGTTGCCTCCCTCCAATTCCATTCAGACAGCAGCCACACCTAAATGCTCAAAGAAGGAAAGGAGAGAGGAAGTCATTAAAGCCTTCCCTGCAGGAGCCTGCCCAGGCCTGGCCGGGATGACATGGGACAGCAGTGGCACTTCAGGCGTGCAGGCACTGGTGGAAGAGAAAAAGAAGTCCCAGAGGAGAGGCAGATCAGTTAAATCACTGACTCTGTGCTGGCTCCCCCCCTTGGGTAATCCCAGTTCCCAGCAGACAGGATAGCAATCAGACATGCGGGGTGCAGAGCAGAAAAAAAATAATGCAGTGCACAGTGGTGGTGGGAGTATTTAGGTGTGTGTGTGCGCCTATGCATGCGGTTTTAGGAGATTAAAGGTGACAGTCATCGCTTTGCTCAGACCTGCTCGCCTGCCACAATCTGTCAGTAACCAAAGCTACTCAGTGAGGCGTGATGCACCTGTCATCTGTGAGTGTGTCATAGCCTGCGCGTGTGCATGTCTCGCCCCGTGTTGTTTCTCCTGAGTTTGTATTGATAGGTGCACACTCTCCGTAGAGGCAGCGGAGGTGATTATGTTCCCGTGTCTTCATCAGAAGAGATGTTTGCACACGAAAGAAATCGTGCATACATGAATAAGATGATGTCAAAATGAGACAGTTTCTTCTGGCATCTTAAAGGGAGTCTTACATTGTCATTTTTTTTTCTAATTCTCCTTCCCAATAGTGTTTGGGCTTAAACCACATGATGGTTCTAATCAAATTGATGTGAAAAAGTAAATTAAAAAAATAACCAACAAAGAGACTGCTTGTGGTCCATAAAAATCCTCCTTAGCTCTTCACCTGCTTACTTCCACCAAGCTTTTTTTGTATGTTGGTGGAAAAAGTACTCAATCCATCATCTTCGTGTTGCTAAGATTTCTATCCTGTCTGGTTTGAAAACAGGATGTGTCTTTTTCTTTGTCGCAGTGAGAAACGTTGACGGAAAATATGAGAATCTATAGAAAAACAGGCGGCACTTCTTTGCATGAAGCATTTTAACTGGTCATATATGTCTCTGATCAAAAGCTATGAGCTGTTTAACAGTTTGAATATAACCTCTTCATTTGTCACAGGCAATAATCACATTGTAACTCTGGTTTAATGTGCGAAGCCATAATGTGAAATCATACTGATTAAAGTGCAAGCACGTATAAGTGTGTGTGTGTGTGTGCGCAGATTACTGCGAGACAAGGAACTCTGCACTTCTCTTATTAAAACTGGATGATGGCTCAGTTGTCTGACTTTAACTCATCTTTAAAACCCCTCTGTGTTTTTTTTTCTTTTCTTAATTTCAAGAAGCATTGCTACAATTTAAAAAAAAAAAAAGGGGGGTGGACTCCGGGTGATTTAAGTTTGCAGTCATGGAGACAAATTGAAAAAGATGCTCAGATGAAAGCTAAGCAGTACATTCTTATGGGCAAATAGGAGCAGAGTGTGGCATTTATATGCCAGCTGCATTCACATCAGTACCTCATCACTGCATTTGTTGTAAATAAATGTGAGCAATCAGCTAAGAAGTGCAATAAAAACCCTATAAAATGCCACAAATAGAGAGATGGATGGAAAATGAATTTCTCCTTTTCTCTCAATTTCTTTGAAGACACTTGGACAGGCGGAGGGAATAAGCAAGATAAAAATACAAAAGAGACGGTCGGCAGTCTTTTTGCTCTGACCTATATGTCTAAAGACCGGGAGGTCAGAAAAACAGAAAAAGGTTATGGTATCTGGTCCATTTCAGCAACAAAGAGCTAAGTACAGAAAGCCGTTTAGGTCCTGGAGAAATGGAGAAAAAGAGATTCGGAGGAAAGGTTAAAATGAAGTTTTGTATCCTCATCTCCCTCAGCCCTGCGGCTCAGGGTCACCTCAGAGACCGGAGAGTGAATTACCCAGCAGCCCCGGCTGCTCGCAGGATCAGACGGACAAGGGGAGAGGACGAAAAGAGTTAATGAAGGGAAGAGACAGTTCAGGCTCCCTGAGGACCTCCGGGCACCTGTCTGGCGAGCTCCCGTTACCCAGCCTTCTCCGACTGGCTAATTATCAACACAGAATTAGCCCTGAGTCATAGTACTGATTGATCATGTGTCTTCAACGTGTCTCTGGTCTCACGCTGCCTTATCTAGCTGTTTCTCTGTAAAACCCTTGGTCAGTGGAGTCCTGCGGTGGGGACTGAGGCAGCGCACAGCAGGTGACCGGTCCTTCAGCTCAGTGTTGACACACTGCGTAGAATGAGCTTATTTTGCCTCTCGGTGGACGTATAATTAATTTGTTAAAGAATGATTTGACAGAACATTTTTCAGGTAGATGCGAGGGAGAAAAGGCCGTGGTCTCTCTCACACTGGGTCAACATAATTCCCCTTAATAGATGTTATTTGCCATGACCATCCTGGTCATATAGAGGTGTGATTAAGTGAATGTTATTATGTTTATATTCATTATAATCATTCATCAGCGATTAAGTGATTCCAGGTCCAGTAGGAATCTTGTTCTGGTTCATTAGGCTTTACATCTCAGTCTAAAGGGACTCAATGTGGCACAGATTATCACTCTTACCATAAGTCATGGCTGGTAATGTGAATGTTAGTGTCTATAAAATTCCCACTTATCTTGTGGAACACAAATACTTATAAATATCCGTCAGGGGCACATGTTATTTAACCAGGTAGAAAAGGCAATAATAAGTGGTGTTACTTTTTCTTTTCTTTTTTGTGCTTGGGCTGTTTTTAGAAGCAGTTCAGACCCAAATGGAAGTACAAAAATGGGCCGAATTTGAATTTTGCATAATACGTCCCCTTTAGAAAGAAACCTCCAGGTCTCCTGAGCAAGCCCCTTTGTGGTTCCACTCCATCAGCAGCCATCATCTAAAAAGAAGAAGAGGGCCCCAGTCCTCAAGGATGGGCAGGAGGCAAATGCTTTTGGAAAGCTTTGGGGTACTTACTCCAGGGACAGAGTGCTAGAGTGCCTTTCCCATAGCACTGGCTTCCCCCCAAGACATGACTGGTTTCACTTTGGGTGCCTGCTGATGCTGTCCTAAGCTACTGTTACCGGTATCCCTCTTGTCCCCCCCTTGTCTTCCTTAAAGGCCTTTCCTTGCCATCACTCATTGATTGTTGCCGCCCTGCTGACTCCTCCTTGGTTACCCAAGTCACCAGGTGTTCCTCATTGCTGTAAATCAACATAGTGGACAAAGAAACACATTTCTAATTAAAATCATGCAGATAAAATCAAAATCTTGAAATAATGGAAAAACTACTTTAAGTACTTACAAGTTAAACAATTTTACAACAACTAATCACATTTTTCATTCAGAACCTTTGTAATTAGTGCGTTTCTGTTATGCCCGTAAATCTGATGCACACGTGATCACAATAAAGCAGCTTTTCTTGGTCCTCTGGAGAATTTTAAGGTAAGGTTTTCCTGAAAAACAAACAATTTGATGCAAAGTTGGAAAAGACTTGTGTGTGCAAGTTGTGGAAAAATTATCTAGCCTATCGCTGAAGCTGTTTGAGCCTAAAATACAAACTAAATGCAAAACATGTTGCAGCAAGCACAGACGTCCCCAACGTCTATGTACTGAAGAGGTGTTTTTTTTTGTTTTTTTCCAAGTAGTTATTTGAATGCTGTGTGGTTTCTGTAACAGTTGGAAGCTAAGTAGGTATAATAGCACTTTCCATTAATTTGACGGTTGAATAACTTAAATAACAGATTGAAAACAATAAATGGAAGTTGAACTCATGTCTATTCAATAATTTAGTAGCAAAAGGATTTTTGAACTGAAAATGCTGCTTATTTTATCGTTGCATAGTTTTTTATTAAAATGCGATTAATTGTGATGAATTAATTACAGGCCCTGCAATTAACTCAATTAAAATTTTAATTGAGCTCTTCTTCTAATAAGTATCTTTTAGGATTTGAAGTTGGCAATTTCTATGTGGAAGTATTGAATCAAATATGTCCAAATGAAAAGTATTTAAGTTGTTCCACCAGCTGAATTGATGCAGTTTATATGCATTGCTTTTACTTCCCTCTTAATGTGTAACCTTGGTGAAACTAAAAGCAGTCAAGGAACATCAAATTGCGAATTTACAGGACATTCGCAGCCACCTAAGTATCTGAGAGTGAATATGACTCCCCTTTTGTTTTCTTCTTTGCCTCCAGTTTAGACTCGGTGCTTGAGACATCATGCTGCCCCACTGCAGGAGGAAAGAAATAAAGAAGCTGCTAAAACAGACTGAACACATGTTGCTGGTAGAAGTACGCGAGCAGGTGCGTCCTCTCCACTCTTCTTGCATGCATCAGTTCAGTCAGAAGTCTTTCTTTTTTCCTTTTCCTCTCGAAGGAAGCACAAAGCGTGGGTTGGATGTTTCTCCCAGCGGGGAGGAAACACTTTGCCTGCAGACAACTCCAGCTGTGAGCTTTGCAGGAAAGCTTGAATCCTGAGTTTCAACCTATATTTGCGAAATAAGAAAAGAACAAAGCAAAGTCTCATAAGAGAGCAAATTTAGCTCTGTGCTTGCAATCGTTTGGGGTGTCTCCCTTATATTTTGCAACCTGGGACAGAACATCTATAACAGACTCAGGAAGCCCTGGGGGATACTTGGAGGATTAGCACTGGCAATATCTGCTCAGAGCTGGGAATTAATTAAGTAATTATGAAAACCAAGTATGAATATTGCATGAGTCCTGATTAGGCCGTTTGTGATTGTGTAATCTCATTTCAAGCGGCTGACCGTTCCTGTCAGCCAGGTGGAAGCCAACTCGTTGTGTATTTCTACACACACACACACACACGCACACACACGTACTTCCTTGTACAGCAAGGATGCAACACATAGCTAATCATCATAGTTACTGCTGGCAGAACAGCTGATGTTTATTCCATTACAATAATCACAATGAGGTAATCACAGTGGATTAATTCTCATAGTAATGGGGATTGAGCAGCAGATTATTTCTTCTTACCTAATCCATAAAATTGTGTTTGTAGAAGCACAGGATCTAAGAATATTACTGTGAGCCTGAAGTTAAAGCGACGGATAAAACAGGTTTCATTTTGCTGCTAAAAGTGGGTTTTTGCTTTCGTCTGCGACACTGTCTGGCTTGTTGTTTTTGCTGCTGTCTGTGGAGTCCTGTGGGGTTTTCTGTTGTACCGCAGTTTGTCCATCAGCCTCTTTATTGACAGACTTCAAGGCCCTTTCTCAGCCAGAGGGTTGCTTTAAAGAAAACGCTTCCTGCAAAAGATTCAAACAGACCCAACAGCAGACAGGAGATGAGTAGCTAAGAGAATAACTCCACAAAGATTGGCATATTCTCAATATACACAAGCAGCAATACCTGTGAAATATAGGTAACTACTAGAGTTCACAAACTATGGAGGTCCAAGGACTCCAGTTTCCTATTAGTCACCTGGAAGTCTATTGATCCAAGGGTATACATCTTCTCTTTCATTTGTTTCACTTTTTTCTTGTATTGATTTTTGACATTGGCGTTTTTAAGGTTGTATTCCACAGTGTGTAAATATCATATTCTGAGTTTGACTTGTGTCTTTTGTTATCCATGCAGTTATTTTACCTTAACTCCAGGATTTAATCTAACAGTACAACTGCGTGCCGTTTAATATATTTAATGTTTTCTTTTGCTTAAGATAATAATAATAATAATAATAATAATAATAAATATTTAGCACTCTCCATCTTTGCTTAACCCATTCGTCTTCCTGCTATAGAGAACTTTAAAATAAATGTTTTTTATTTATTTATTATTTGAGTAGCAGAACATTACGCTGAAGGTAAGCCAAAACATTTAATGTGAGTACATTTATTCACTATAAAAACAAATAATCAGGTGGAAAATCACTGGTGTTCTGTTTTTATTTATGTTTTATAATTTTTTATTTGTCATCTGTAATTTATTACTTTTCCCCTGGGGTATAATAAATATTACATGACACATTTTTAAAGAGGAGTGGCCTCTCTTTAAAAATGGGAAGGAGAACACATATTTCAAATAGACTGTATGCCTTTTGATCCTCATATGTTAAGGAATGAATTAAAAAATATCAAGTGACAAATAACACAAATATGATACTATATGGGTCCGAGCATGGAAGGGTACAAAATAGAGCCCTTATTCATAGTTTCTTTGGAGAATCCTTTTACAATTCAAATTTTCAGGTTTTCTTCTGAGTTTTCTCTGGAATATTCTCTCATGGGCATTTTTAAATAACAGCACTAATCTGCAAAATCTGCTTATGTCTGCAGTTGGAGCAACAATTAAAATGTTTAAAACAACTCCAAAGAGGTAAAAAATAAATGCATCTTGAAAGCTCACTGTCAGAGAACTGCTGCAAGGAGTGACATCTTGGGCTCATCAAGTCTCCATAACAACCATTAGATGTGATCTGCCAATTGTTCAAACGTTTTTAGGCAGTTAAGACTAAAATCTTGCATTTTAGAGAACAGACTGCTTTCTCACAAAGCCAGAAGATTTGCGCCATATTTTTCTTCCTGAAGCCAAACGACCCATTAACAGGAAAGTCCAGCTGCTTTTTGCCAACTGCTCTAAAGAAGAAGATGAGAACAATGGCTAAAAAAAAAAAAACGCTTTGCTTGTTTGGAACTGTTTGATTTACTTTCCTCAGACTCGGGTCAACAACACCTTAACTTTCACCTACCAAATAGCATCAAACCTACGACTTGAAATCTTCACTAGTAAAACATAAAACACGACAACATGATCAAAACATTTTCCAATATTTTTTTCACAGTATTTGCAAAGTGAGGAGAAAAATGCAATGATCTCAGCTTCCTCAGTATGAACTTTGATATTAAACAAATATTTCTCAGCCTTGATAGTTAAATCTTCAAAATGAAAGAAGTAAAATAAAAATAAAAATTTATTTCAGTAGCATACACTCACAGAAAGAAATAAGAAGAACAGCCTTTAACTTATTTATTCTATCAAAGGAAAAATCCTGCTTAATAAAATCTCTTGTTGTATAGGCATTGGTACTGTAAGTAATCCTTTTAAAATAGATGTAATTGAACCCAATAGAAATTATCTACTGTTATTTTGATGTTTAAGGATGCCAGAAAAACATCACAAACTCAAACATGTAGTTAGATAAACTCTATTTAGACTTTACCTATAGCTGTGTTTGTGTTCATAGGAGAGAAAAATGTAGTTTTCTGGCAACAAACACAGCTGGTGGATTTGGGCTGTTTGTTTGCAAACCTAAGCAGCATAGAAAACCTTTGGGCAAACTGAGGACAAGAAAGGAAGAGGATCCGTGACTCTACTTGTGTCAGTGCTGTCCTATTAGCATCTGGAGGTTGCAAAAGTGTTAACTGCCTTTTGCAAAATCTCTCAGTGCAACAATTTGCTACAGTATAAAAAGATTAATTTATTTTATGGATTTTTGCACATCTTAACCAGGACTGCCAATAAGTTAGAAGGGTCTAATATGGCTCAAACTTAAAAGAAAAAAAAGAATACCAGGGAGCTTGATTCGAGTGAAAGCCAGAGCTTCTTATGTTTCACTATATGCTCTACTTCACTGGAGCAGTGCAGTGGGAACCTTCAGTATTTAAACTGGTCCCCAGTGTTTGAACTCTGTTCAGAAAGCAGAACATAAAGCGGAGAGATGAGAGGATAGATGCAGAGGGAAGAAAAAAAAAAGATGAAAGGCTGCGGTGTGCCCTCCGAAGGGAATGTGAGAGCCCGGGAGCACGCTCGCTCACACTGTTAGTTAGTTGTGTGATCGTTCCTTTGTCCCTTTTAGCAGCAGAAGGAGCCGCTTTAAAGCCCAGGAAACATGAGATGAGAGGGACTACAGGTCTGATGTTTCAATTTCACATCCTTGCTCGCTCTTTACATTGTTGGATTACTTTCTGTGCGTCGCTGAACTTTGTGAGATTGCACGGTGCGGGAGGTCAGAAATCACAGAGATGAAGTTTTTGTGTGGGTGACACCATCGCCTTGCAATTCTTAAACTAACAATCATGCAGAGGATGAGAGGAGCAGGTGGGTCTCTGGCATCGCATGCCCACCTTTTTAACCCCTGTCTGCTCCCGACAAGCTGCTGCGATACATGCTCATTAATTTCATATCAGGTTATGACCAGAGACGCAGCCTGCTGTATGTTGTTGTTTTTTTTTTTTAATTGCAGCAAAAATGTCATTTTAGTTATTTTCGTCTGGAGGGAGAGGTCACTGAGTGTTATTTTCCAGACATTAATGCTGTGCATATTTGTCTGTATAGGGAGTGTTAGTCAAATGTTTACACACTAATCACAGCTATTACTGTCATTTCATTTTGGGGTTTTAATTATTAATTTGAACTGTTGTTTTTTCAAAATAAATAATGATATTAGATACTTCAGTGACCTAAAAACAAGAGAAATGTATTCACAAACATTTGGAATAATATCCCTTTGCGAGTTTTGTGGAAACCACATGATTCCACTTGCTTTCTGTAGCCATCAACAAGCTTTTCTGATTAAAACATTTGCCTGGGAACCAACCAGTTTAAACAACATTAATATTTCAGAAACAAAAAGTGGTTAGTTACTCAGTTGGAATAAGGTAAGACCTTGATGATAGCTACATGTACACTACCTGGCAAAAAAAAGAAGTCACCTCCTGGATTTCACTAAACAAATAATTATAAACCTCTTATTGGATAGTTACTGCAAGGAAACAAGTTATAAAGCCTCAGCTGATGCAATGAGTAGCTTCTCATTTCTTAGACAACCACGTGGAAAGACGCATCCTGTGGTTGCAGAAAAGATGTTCGTCTGTTTGAGAAAGGTCAAGTCATTGGTATGCATCAAGCACAGATTACAGAAACTACTAAAATTGAGTTGAGAACTGTCCGACACATTATTAAAGACTGGAAGGAAAAAAGAAGGAAGAAGAAATGCGGTTGGAAAAAACTCCTGGAAATGACTGTGATCAATGACCTCAAATCAAAGGAAAACAAGAGTGAAACTGAGGACTGTTTAATAGTGAAAGTAAGAGTTATTACTTACACACACAAAGCAAAGGGAACTTAAGGATCGGGACTGAACAGCTGCGTAGCCATAAGAAAACCATTAATCAGAGAGGCTCACAGGAAAAAAAAGGCTTCAATTTGCAACGAAGCATAAAGATACTGATGTAATCTAGAGCAATGGAAGAATTTCATGTTCTCTACCTTCTTCCAGAGTGATGGGCACATCAGAGCAAGAAGAGAGGCAACATTAAGAGCCCATCTGACTACCTGTGTATACTGACTGCCCAGATTATTCCATCATGGGATAGTTTCTTCCCTGATGCCATGGCGTTGTTCCAAGATGATGCCAAGCTTCATCAGGCTGAAACTGTGAACAAGTTGTTCAGGGAGCATGACGCGTCATTTTCACACGTGGATTGATCACCAAAGACTTCAGACCTCAGCCGCACTGAGAAGCTTCGGGATGTTCTGCAGAAGGCTTTGCTCTGTGCTCAGAGTCTTCCATCGTCAATACAAAATCTTGGTGAAAAATGAATGCAGCAATGGTTGGAAATAAATATTGTGACATTGCAAAAACTTAGAGGCGGTCCAACAAAATGTTAGTGTGTGACCTTTTTATTTTCTTTTTTTTTTTTTGTCCAAGCAGTGTACGGATTTGAGTCTTTTTGTATAATTTTGCTGTTTGTGTTTGAGGAACTCCACATTAAATTCAAACTTTTGCACTCAATAACTGTTCATGAAAAATGGTTGAGATTATTTGCTGTACCATAATTCAGCCCTGGAATAAAAGTCCCTGAATTGCACTGCATAGCAATTTCTGTGCTTTGCCTCGTCTATTTGGGAGCCAATAACCCTGCCGTTTGTATTTTCTCTTTGAGAGAGTCATATTTCACAGCTACTAGGCAAATGAAGTATTCAAAATAAATCTATTGGCATAAATCACTTGTTAAAACTTGCTAGTGTCACAAAAAATTTGCGCACCCAGGTTTTTCACTGGTTATAACACCCACTTGATGAGCACAATATTGTGACCTCCAATCAGCACAAACTCATCATGGTTTGAGGTTTCTTTGTCTCCTGCCTCGACTGGCTGCTTTGCATGGATTTGACTTTGAGCATAAGGGATTTGCATCCATCTGTACAGAAACACATTTTGGCAGCTTGGATATAAATATTAAAGTAAATGTAGAGTCATGTAATATGATCTCATAATGAACTAATCACATCTTTGTTGTGATGCTTAGAGAACATGATTTTTTTTATAGATTTTCAGTTAGAAGCAAGCAACCTATTGCACTGCATATGTTGCAAACAATAGTTTTGTGCTGTGAGAGTGCTATTATTTTCTCTCTATCCATGTTTTTCATATTATTCATTCTCCCTGTATACCTCTACCCACCGCTCCCTCTTCCAGAAATGAACAGAAATTGGTGTGTTGGGGAGGCCACCAGCAGGCAAACAGAGCACGCCTACACCTGAGCTTTTTATAGCCTAATAAGATGACCGCTGGATGGCGGTACTGCAGGGTCAGCGTGTGTGTTATCTGTGCTGTCTGCACAAATCTAGCCCATCATTACAATCCTGATTGGCTGTCGGCTCAGACTCCTAATGACATAGTCTGTTCGTCTTGTACGGGGAATGTGGAAAAACTGGCACTGAGCGTTTTTGACTTTTTATTCTGTTTTAAAAGCCTGAAAAACAACATAGTAATAATAATTCTTTGAGAAAGGCGGGAAGTGTGCTGTAAGCTCATGATGCCATCCCGCTGTGTCGTGTCATATCGTGGGATGGCACCGGATCTTGTCAGGGCCTGTAATGCATATGTGGCGAATTAAACATTGCATCATGTCTCTGATAGAAGGAAAAACAAGTTGTGATGGTTGTGAGAAGACTTGGAATTTCCTGTTTTTCTCACCACATATTGCATTGTGAAGGCTGGCTCTCGTTTGTTTGGTGTCACAGCTTAAAGACACAGAAATGTGCCAGACAAAAGTCAGTTGTTGCATTAAAACGTCCAACAATAACTTTATGAACAGTTCTTTCTGTCCATTTTATTTGCATCAAAAATATAAAAAGAATAAAAATAGTGATACCGCTGTCCAATATGATAAATATGAGATGATATTTTCCTTTAGATGATGGAGATCAAAGACTATCTGGGAGGGGAGCAGCGTCTGTGACATCTCTTGATGCTCAAGCAGCAGGGAAACTTGCCTAAGAAATCAGTGTGACTCCTTGGTCAGCCTGCATCCTGAGTCTCCATGGAAACAAACTGCTGTATTTGCCAAAAGGTGGATGTGGTCCCTGAGACATTCATTAACACTATGTTTGATGCATCACACAGGGGAAACACAGTGTAACTCTTTGATTAGGAATACCATAACATGTTTCCTCCAGTTTGCGTTCAACCTCCAGGTTAACTGCATGATATCTGCTGGTGCTTCAGGTTTTAACTCTTTATTGTGACACACAGGAGAAGTTGGGAAATAACTCAGTCAGCAGTGACATAAAGCTACAAGTCCACATTCAGTCTCCATAGTAACCAACCACTGGTCAGTGGACATCATTAGTCCTCAAAATCCATTTGTCTTTTGGGTTTTAACTCTGTGATGATGGACACAGAGGAATGTAACATCTTTTCGCAGCCCACATTTAGTATCCTTGGCAACCAACTGCCAAACTGGTCAACAAGCAGAGAAAGTCCTAAGAAACCTATTCCTGCTTTTGAATTTATCTCTTTTGTTCAACACTCTGATGACTTTGCCCAGAAAGTCAGTGGAACTCCTCGATCAGTGGTAGCGTCCATCTGCTGGTCCAGATTCAGTCTCCTTGGTAACCAACTTCTCTCCTGGCCAGAGCCTGGAAGTAGTCATCAAGAAGTCAGTTTAACTCCTCAGTCATTAGTAACAGTGTCAACCAGTTAATGTTCAGACCAGGTAATTCATGGTTCAATACTCACTCATTCACCTCTTCCAATTTTTTGGAACACAACTCCACATTATTCATGGAAAAAATCACATATTTACACACTTTTGTAGAACATTTTTAAGAAATATTTATTTTAAAAAGATAACTTGAGAAGCTGAAATACCTGGACAATGTTTCAACCTTCAGTTTCACCTGACTGAAGACTGTAGATGAGCTTGTATGGCAATGCTAAGAGTCTGTATTAATGCATATTAAGGTGCATTTGGTGTGTGATCTATTAAATTAGGTAGTAATAAGCATTTTTATAGGAGTTTCAAGTATTTGCATATTTCAGCTGTTCACAGTCAGTTGTGGTCCCTAAACACCAATGACTACCGGGAATCCATTCCTCACACGATGACTATTTTTATTTTTAAAAGAGAGCATAGAACTAAAAGCTGTCCTGTTAACATTTTTTTTTTCAGATGAGCTCAGGATTTTATCTGGTCCTCCAGAGTTACAGTGGTCCTCTTGACTGTTTCTTTGACAAGTGGCTGAACTTTCAGTTTGCCGGGTTTTTCAGCTGTGCCATCTTTTTTCTATGGTGTTCAGTTGAACAATGCTGCATGAGATCTTTGAGCGTGGCATACTGTTAGAAAACCTAATCCTGCGTTAAACCTCTCAGCTACTTCTTCTTCTCCATCATGTCTGTGCTCTCTGGTCTTCACAATGCTGTTAATTCACCAACGTTCTCCAGAAAACGAAAGTTACGTATGTAACTACGGTTCTATGAATCCCGGATGACCGCCAGAGGGCGGTGCTGAAAGCACTGAATGTTCCTTTCGCGCATGCGCTGTTCGAGCAATAATGTCAACAGAGTCACACCTGTGACACATCGGATGATCAATCAGAGGCTATATAGCATGACGTCATCCGAGGCTCTGTTCCTACAGAATCTTCTCGCGAAACGCAAGGATTCTGAGTGACAGAGAATCTCTGGCGGTCATCCGGGATTCATAGAACCGTAGTTACATACGTAACTTTCGTTCTACTTCATCCCTACTGACCGCCAGAGGGCGGTGCTGAAAGCACTGAATGACTAATACCAGCAATGTCACAAGGAATCCTGAGCACATACCTCAATGAGGAGACCCAGAGGACCCCTGTAAAAGAACCTGGTCCAGAGAATGAGAGGAGGCCACATTCACATTGTAAAATCTAGTGAACGTGCTCGGAGAAGCCCATGACGCCGCAGCACATATAGCTTCCAGTGGAACCCCTCTCAAGGCTGCCCAGGAAGTGGAAACACTCCTGGTAGAGTGTGCCTTCACGCCAACTGGCCGGGGGCGATGCCCTACAGTGTAGGCGTGGCAGATGACGTCCACGATCCAATGGGAGAGGCGCTGTTTGGACAGAGGACAACCTAATCTCGGGCCCCCATAACACAAGAAAAGCTGGTCCGAGCGCCTTATAGCAGCAGTGGCTGCAATATAGGCTTCCAGTGCCCTCACTGGGCACAGTAACTCAGCACTATCGTCAGCTTCCCCTGACGTAGGCTGAAAACGCGCCAACCTCAATGGTTGGTTACAATGAGAACGAGAAAGCACTTTAGGAACAAACGCTGGGTTTGGCCACAAGGTAACCCCAGAACCATCTGAACTCCATCTGAGACATGACGGGCTGACAGAAAGAGCATGTAGCTCACTGACCCTCTTAGCGGAGACAATAGCCAACAAAAAAGCCGTTTTACATGACACCCATTTGAGGTCTGTATGAACCAAAGGCTCAAATGGAGGGCGGCACAGAGCACTGAGGACCAAGGACAGGTCCCAAACTGGTGCTCGCGGAATTGTTGGCAGGTGCAGCCTACGAGCACCACGCAAAAAAAGAGAAACCAGCATATGGCTCCCCACTGTACAGCCATCAACGTCAGCATGACAAGATGATATAGCCGCCACATATACCTTAAGCGTAGAAGGAGAACGTCCCTCATCAAGAAGCGACTGAAGAAATTCCAAAATAGTGGGAACCGGACAGGTTACTGGATCAGTATTGTGGGCAGAGCACCACCGGGAAAACAGACGCCATCTGTTTTCATATTGCTGACGAGTGGAGAATGCCCTGGCACTCAAAATAGTGTGCCTGACAGGACCTGAATACCCAGTCAGCTGCTGTTCAAGTCTCCCAGTGGCCACACCCACAGCCGGAGGCGTTGAGGGTCGGGATGCCATATCTGACCCCCCAACTGAGACAGTAAATCCCTCCTGGTCGGAAGACACCATGGGACACCGTGACACAGACTCCGTAGTAGGGGGAACCATGGCCGTGCCGGCCAATATGGAGCCACCAGCAACATCTTGTGGCCCTCCTCGAGAACTCTCTGAAGAGTCGGCCATATCAGGGAAAGGGGGGGGAAGGCATATAGGAGGACTCTTGGCCAAGGATGGGCCAAGGCGTCCTGGCCCAGCGCACCTGCCGCCCCTGTAAGGGAAAACCATAGAGGACAATGAGTCGACTCCTCCGTGGAGAATAGGTCGACCTCTGCCTGACCGAAAAGGTCCCAGATCAGGCGGACTATATCGCCGTGGAGGGACCACTCTCCCGGAGCCGGCGCCCGTCGGGAAAGGGAGTCTGCTACCTGGTTGTGCAGCCCTGGCAAGTACACCGCCTGCAGGGTGGATAGGTGAACAGACGCCCATTCCAGGAGATCCTGGGACTCCTTCAGAAGCTGTGCTGACCTGGTGCCACCTTGGTGGTTGATGTGGTAGACAACAGAGGTGTTGTCTGACCGAATCAGGACATGTCTCCCCTGCAGGTGGGGCAAAAAGTGCCTGAGAGCCAAATGCACAGCATGCAGCTCCAATACATTTATATGTTTGGAGCGATCCTGTGGACACCAGCGGCCCTGGACCGCCCTGTGTTGCCACACAGCACCCCATCCCATGGAGCTGGCATCTGTCGTGACCACCTCCCTGCGATACACAACCACCCCCATGGACACGCCCCTGGACAAGTAGGCCCTGTCTCTCCATGGACTCAGGGCACGAAGACATGGCCACGTTACCACAAGTTTGCGATGCCTGTGTAGTCTCGCATCCAGGCGCCAGCTGTTGATCCACCTCTGCAAAGGGCGCAAAGACAGCAGACCTAAGGGCACAACCCGAGTAACTGATGTTAGCTTGCCCAGCAGCCGCAGGAAGACGATGTAAGAAAGCCGCCTGCCCAGCCTGAATCGACTCACCAGTCGGAGAATGCCATCCACCCTCTGGACAGATGGGTAGGCTGTCATGGAGGGAGAATCCAAAATCACCCCAAGAAAAGTGGTTGTCTGTGAAGGAATCAGACAGCTCTTCTCCATGTTCACCCTGAGGCCCAACCGGGACATATGAGCGAGCAGGCGACTCGCATCGCGCATCGCATCGCGCCCCGTCTCGCATCTCGAGACGGGGCGCAGAGAAGCCAGTCGTCGAGGTATGGCAGAACCTTCATACCTTGGGCCTGCAGAGGAGAGAGGGCCGCCTTCACGCACCGAGTGAACACCCTCGGGGACAGTGAGAGGCCGAACGGGAGCACACGGAACTGCCAGTGGGGACCCCGATAGGCAAACCTGAGAAAGCGACGATGTTCTGCCGCAATAGGTACATGAAAGTACGCATCTGTAAGGTCGATTGATGTAAACCATTCTCCCTTTGTCACAGCCCGCAAAACCTCTGCCGTCGTGAGCATGTGAAAAGGCAGGACCTTTAAATACTGATTGAGTCCCCTGAGATCTAAAATGGGACGAAAGCCGCCCGTCTTTTTTGGCACGAGAAAATACGTTGAATAGTAGCCTCTGGGTTGCCGCAGAGGATCCACTGCCTCGATTGCACCCTTGGACAGGAGGGCGGAAAGCTCCTGGTCCAGGGCTTGCGCTTTCACCGGGTCGGCAATGACGGTCACCCTGACCCGGTGTGAGATGTGAGGCCGCCGTCGGAATTGTAGCCGGTAACCATGGGTCAGAGTGGCAACCACCCATGGATCCACAGCGAGAGCAGCCCAGTAACTGAGCTGCTGATGAGAAAAATATCCGACGGCCGGCCTGGTGGCCTCACTGTCTCTCCCCCCGACCCCTAGGTGGTCTGGGGGGGCGGTGGCCAACGTCTGCGGCCCGGGTGTGTCTGGTTGGTTGGCGGACCAGCTCACGAAAGTCCCTGCTGGATCTCCGCTCTACATGACGAGGGTAAGACCCACTAGGCCGAGCGGAACCCCGAGGCAATGGCCGAATACTGGGGCCAGCCGCTGGGCGCCCTAGATTACGATGAGGAGGGGGCATACCTCTGCTGAGGCCCGAAAGCTGTTCTCTAGTCTGCCGCGCCTGAACGGTTCGGTCCAGCGCTTCTAAGGCAGCAGAACCGAACAACTCCCCTGGCACAACAGGAACACTGCGGAGGGTCCTACGGCATGTTTCAGTCAACGTGGACTGAGCCAGCCAGACCTGTCGGCGAGCCTGGACCAGAAAAGACATCACACGCCCAAGCTCCCTGGACATCAATGCAAAGGCCTGAAGCGCTGCATCGCTAAAGCCAACAGCTGCATCTGCCCCACTGGTATCCTGAAGGGATGCAGAAAGGGCAAACATGAGGTGTGCCAAGGAATTGCCAAGGCGGCCGGCACGTGCTCCAGCATTATACGCCTTACAGAGGAAGTCATCTGTAATACGACATTGAGCCCGCGGGCACCGAACATCATCACGCAGTGCTTCATCTGGAGACACGATGAGCGAGGCAACCGCAGGTTCAACCGCAGGCATGCGGTCCAAGCCCGCCTTGACCGACTCATGCATAGCTGCCAACACTCGACCATCTGGGGAGAGATTTGAAAAGGCTTTAGGGTCCCGCCAACAAGCATGCAACTCCCTGAGGTACTCCTCCGATGGAGGGACAGAAAAGGGAGTAGGGCCTCGGCCACGCCTGAAAAAGGCACTGCCAGGAGCGGAGTCCACCTCTTGCGGGACATCCAGCTGCAGTTGTCTGAAGGCCATACGCATGATGTCTCGTATTGAGCTGTCACCAGCCCCACTAGCTGCACTCTGAGATGAAGAGTGTGAGCCAGTCTCCGAAGCGCGAGACGACTGTGCCTCCTCTTCCTCATTCCCAAAGTGAGAGGCAGAGGCAGCCAAAGACAGCACATCGTCCTCCACAGTCAACTCTGGCATAGGTGGGGAAGGGAACCCAGTCAGGGGAGCCTCCACCTGACGTGCCTGAAAAAGGGATTTCATCTCCGCCAACTCTGCAGACAACCGTTCAACCCTTGTGGAAAGACCCTGGTCAGACTTAGTTCGCTTCTTCTTAGGAGGAGCCACAGAGGCTGTGGCCTCAGACCTGCGCTTAGAGCGCCTAGGTACAGTTACCTGCCCAGAAGGTGGAAGGTCATGTCCACACTCGGGGCGTAACTGGGCCAGTCGAGCCACCTTCACTGCATGGGGCATGTAGCTGCAGTTCATGCAGGGATTATCCGACAGGGCCTCAACCAGGTGATCATGCCCGAGGCAGGCAGGGCACAGGTCATGACCATCATCTGCCTGAAGCACAGCTCCACAATCCGAACAACAGTGGGAGCTGTCCATGTCCAGAATAAAGGGAAAAAACTAAACTGGGAGAGGGGAGCGAAAACGCTGCCGTCACCAATTAAGCAGCAAACGAAGAATCAGCTACGATCACAAAATTGGCTGAAATTGGGAGAGGGGGCGAGACGCTACCGTCACCAATTACAGAAAAGACCAGCAGACCAACTGCAGGCAGACGCGGTCAGCAACGTCAGACAAAAAAAAAAAGAGGCTGACGCCGTCAGCCACGTCCGGACAGAACAAAATTCCACATAAAACTGGGAGAGGGGACAAAAAAGGTTCCCGTCACCAATCAAAGTACTAACAAACCGCTTACAAGGTAGCTAAAATTGGGAGAGGGGGCGAGACGCTACCGTCACCAATTAAAGCAAACCGTCAAACTTAGAAAGGCTAACACCGTTAGCTAAACTCCAACAGGTTTACAAACACAGTAGGGCTAACCTGTGAGTTGGGAGAGGAGGCGGAAACGCTGTCATCACCAACAAACAGTTCCTTAAATGAAGATCCGTCGCAGCCCTCGGAGGGCGATACTCCGCAACTCCGGCCAACAGGCAGTCGGGCGTCCAACGACGGCAAAAGATTCAGAAATCCAAAAGGCTGATGCCATACGAAACGAACCGCACGCGAGAAGAAAAGAGGAACAGAGCCTCGGATGACGTCATGCTATAGGTATAGCCTCTGAGTGATCATCCGATGTGTCACAGGTGTGACTCTGTTGACATTATTGCTCGAACAGCGCATGCGCGAAAGGAACATTCAGTGCTTTCAGCACCGCCCTCTGGCGGTCAGTAGGGATGAAGTAGAACCTCTTAGGCATTTACAGGACAGGTGGATTTATACAGAGATTTACGGAAATATAAAAACATCTTAAACTTTTTCAGATTTTTACTTGGTAGAATAAAAATATGGATTGGTTTATCTCCCAAATCCTTGTAAAACACAATAAAGGTTTTAGTTTTAACATGACAAAATGTGGAAAAGAATACTTTCACAAGGCTGTGTAGTTATGTTTTCTATATATAAGCACTTACTCTTCGCTGCTACACAGACAAACGTTTTATTTTCATCCAGAGCTGTCTATGTTTCCCACCAGATAAAGGCTGTGATTAATAAAATGGGTCTCTTGGTCCCCTCCAGCCTTCTCTCACCTTCTCTTCTGCTTCTGTGACAAACACTTGTCTACTTTTTGGCTGCACATCTCTCATCCTCTCTCCTTCTCAGAACCTCTTTCTGGATAACAGTCGTTTTCATCTTCCTATACCTGGATTAAGAGGGAATATTTCTGTTTCTCTTTCTCCCCTTACTTCCTTTACGGCTCCCCGTTGCTGCCTCTGGAGCCCTGGTAAATGATGCATGGTAGACTCGCAGCCGCTGAGCAATCATTAGTGAGGTGGCACAGGTGAGCAAGAGCGGCGGATGATGAAGAGACAGGGATATAGAGCGAGAAACAGAGGACAGCAAAAGTCGTGTTTCCGCCCCGAGGCGTTCCCCACGCCGTCACAAAACCAGTTGTTGTTTGTGTAAAACACTAGTCTGTGGCACTGCTTATGCCAGTGGTCATTAATCCACACAAATGCAAACACAGACGCAACACAACTCAGACACTAAAGTGCATGCTGGCAATGAAGCCGTAATGGTGCTCTCAGAGATGACACTCTGATGTGCAGCGTCCTAAAGCCCTTCTCTCACATAAAAACCAGTCTGGACTGGACCACTCTATGTGCTGAGTAGACAATATTATGAAGTGTGCATAATGTTTCCCTCTTGAAATTATCATTCAACAATGCCCTGATGCCCCCGAACATAAACAAATTTTGGGTTTATAGTTCATATCAGACCTAATAAACCGAGGCGTTACTTGACAGAGGCCCACAGTGAGTAAGAAACTCCTCCACACTGAGACGGCGCTACGGGTATGTTTCAGGAAGCGCGTCCTCCCCCGGTTATCAATATACAGAATGAATTTAGCTTGATGTAACATTAATAATCTGGTAGCTGATTATTTGACTGTGGGTTTGATATCTGGCGGAGCCTCTGAATCTGACAGATGTTAAGTTTAATTAGCATTCACACCTACTCTTCTCTGCAGCCGGGAGTCTCACCCCCTCACAACAACACATTTACAGCGCTGGCGCACATCTTTATGTTTCCGTTTCTAACAACTCGCACTGTGTAAACACTTACAGAATCTCACAAGAGTGCATCAGTATTTGGTGGCATTAACAGGAACTGTAATTTTGGGTTCATTGCAGACCAGTGTGTTGTACTCAGACAGTTAACGTACAACCAGTGCACCCAAGCTGCATGTTTAATTTTAACCTGCTGAAGAAATGAATTAGTTGATGTCTCTTCAGGGTCTTCTGCCCCAATATTCAGAAACAAACAACAAGACGTCCATCAGAGATTAGCTCAGACGTTATGACTCCGGAATATAAACGCTGCTGTTAAGAGCGATTCCATTCAGTATCGGAGACAATAACGAAGTTTCTCTTGTATATATCAGGTTCAGACCATAAAGCCACTGAGCTAGACCTTACATCCGAGAAGTTATTGAACACTTACATAGGGACAGACACTTGTTGCTGAAATGTGCTATACAAGTAAATTTGATTGAAACTTGATTAAATTGAAATTTCGGGTTCTGCACAGACTACGACAAATAATACGCCGATATATCCCCATACCGGCTTTGACATGATTTCCTATAACTTTATATTCTAAGTAGCTCAACCTCGATATTTGTCCACACACAAATAAAATTGGTTCCAGGTTTAATTCATACAAGAATGTTTTGAAGCAATCTTTTTGACTGACATATTTTAGCTTTCCACCACACTGCCCCCTATGCGTTTGGCAGGTTTATTTTTTTAAGGATTCTTTTTCAGCTCTAGTGGCCTTTATTTCATAGTGGAGTGACAGGAAAGCAGGTTGTGACAGAGGGAGAAGACATGCAGCAAAGGTCAGCGGGCCGGGACTCGTTCTTGTGACAGCCACGTTGAGGAGCAAGGCCTCCTTATATGGGTCACATGCTTTACCCCTGCACCTCCGTCACTCCTGACTACAACATTGTTTTAAAGGGATAAAAATTGCTGGCAACAATATTTGGGAAGACTGGGGCCATCAGACAAATTTGATGTTTTTAAGGGGTCCATTGTGTCCAAAATATCCCCCTACACTATTACAACACAAGCCTAAACCGTTCCTATAAGACAGGATTGAAACAGGTTTTCATACTGTCTTTACCTGAATTGTGTTTACCAATGTTATAGAGTTATGTGATCATTATTACCTAAGCTCATGATAAAATCAGCTCTCTAAAGTTTTGAACTAAAAAAAAAACAATTCAAAAGTTAGATGGAGAACTGACCTTTCACTATATGAATCTATTTTCGTTTGTAAATCAATGTGCTGAACAGCCTACCGGAGGTAGGTGTGATATTAAAAGCAACATGCAGACAGGCTCACTTATTTTCAGCATTGTTCTGTCACCTTAAATGTTAAGTTTTTTTATTAAGTTTTTTTTTTTTACTTCTTCCCTCAGCAGCAGAGGCACAGCAGAGTTTCTAGGGCAACAATCAATGTAATTGTCCTAAGTCTGACACATGCAATCTGCTAAAAGCCCTGAAGCCCAAAAGGCCCAGGTGTACCCAGGGATTACAGAGCTGGAGGACAGGTGAAGTCAACGCACAATGATGGTGACACATGCACACGTTTGTTCAGTAGTCTTCTCAAAGGCAAGCACACAGACACACAAGCAGACGCAGCCATACACAAGCCAACGAACCTTAATATAGTCTCCCTGGGCTTTGCATTTGTTTTGCTTTAGTAAACAAATGTTTCAAAGTTTCATAAGGTGTCACAGATGTGGATCCACCTCATAGCTCTGAAAGCTTATATTGACGCACGAGTAGATTATATAAACAAGGTTCATATGTAAAAAGGTTCTGATCTGAATATTTACACTACTGAAGTGCAGAAATGATTTAGTACTAATAGATGGTTATGAATGTAGTTTCTTTTGCCCTTGAAAATGTTCATGTAATTATTGTTTGTCTTTTATCATTAACTCTAAATGAAAGGAAGCCATCATAAAATTCTAGTGTTTTTGGGGTTGTGCTTATTTTTATTTACCAAAGCCTGCGCCATCACGAAGTTACCTTGAACCTGTATCCCTGGAATTGAATCACTTCTTACTCTTATTCTCAGCTGGGCTATTTATAGTGTTATGAGTCAAGGACTGTTCATGTAAATAATCACTGATTAAAAATGACCAAACAACATCTCTACTTTTCAAAAACGCAAAGGAAAAAAAGCTTCAGTCCCAATCTTAACCTCCTTTTATGGTGGCAACATTGAGTTTAGCCATAACAGTGTGGCTTGATAGCTGCACCATTAGACTCCAAAAACATCTCTAGTGGACGGTGAGGTCAGCAGAAAAAATCATTAGTCACCAACTCCCTTCCCTCACGACAACAGGCTTACCTAAAAAGCCACAAAAATTGCTGATGACTTCACTCACCCACCACACAATCAATTCTGTCTCCCTTGATCAGAGAGAAGGTATCAATGTAGCCATGCCACCAGAGAGAGAAGTAGCTTATACATCATCATCATATAAAGCAGTGAACACTCTTACACACCGCCACCCACCCAAACGTCTTCTCATAAGGTCACTTTATAACAAAGGTCTTCAACTCCTCTAAGATGTGTCCTTGTCCAACAACCTGAGTCAAATGACTGAAATACTGAAATACCTCGTCAGTATGCAGTCAGGTTCTTCAGAGAATTGGATTTGAAGACCTCTAAGACTCTAAAGATTGTAAATAGACACTAATCAACCATGTTTTTAACTGATTTTTTATTATTTATTGTTGTTGCGAATGTCTTTATGTTGTTGTGCTCACTATGGGTCATGCAGAAACAATTTACATTCTCTTTTGCTCTTGTAGTAGTGGATAAAACTACTATTCAGAACTGATAGTAGTTATGACTTGACTTGATTTGATAAATTGTTGTCTGTTGGTACTGAGAAAACAACTTCTCCTCAATAGCTCACTGCTTGCAGGAGTCTCTCTGCTTGTGTCAAGAAAATATTAAAACTAGTAGGTGCACAGCAACCCACGGCAGGTCAACTACACCCTGTCAATATGTTAATTTACAGTTCCACTGAAGAAATCAGTAGAAATATTTGTAAAAATAACATTAAAAGTTGGTTGTTCTTGTATATTTACAGAAATGAGGAGATGTCAGCGCCCATAGCATTCAGAATGGAGCAGAAAACAGTAAATTCCAACTGAGAGAGAGCAATAATCTTTGATTGTATGAAAATGGTTACAGTCTAAAACCTGGATAAAACATCTATCACGAGTATAATAATTTAAACATCACTGTGCATTAGGCAAATAGAAAATGTATGAAATTGAATTTTTGAATTATTAGATATGAAGAGTTTGGGTTTATGTAACTGTTCAACCATTATCAAGCTTTACAGCTATATTCAGACAACACATGCTTATGTTTTGGCCTTGAGCTATTTAAAAATGTAAAATAAACTCTGCATATCATTGATGAGGCACAAAGTACAATTTTGAATCACTCATTTTTTTAGAGAGAATTGTGAGGATTTTTTTTTCAGTGAGGATCAGTCTAATCAGTTGGCATTTATGATTCTATGTTTCAAAAACAAAATCAGTATTTTCTCTTTGCAACAGTGCAGAGCATTGTGTTGAAAGTTTAATTTTATTCTGGTTTGCTTTAATGTGCACTGTTCTGAACTGGTTTTCAGCATAATGGAAATAATCCTGGTGCTATTGCTCCTTTATGTGAGTCAGGCTTATGCTTGAGTAAAATTATTTACAACAGTCTGCAGTCTGCAGCCAACAGGAACATGCATTGTAGAAGAAGACAGACTATCTTCTCTTCACACGCTGCAAATGGACCAAGTCCCCTGCTGATTTCAGGACAGGAGCAGTGAAGAAACACAGCTAGGAAAAGAATTAAGTTCTTGCAACATAATACAGCTGCGAGTCAGAAATAGCACTGCTGCGAGTCTGCTGTGTTGTAGCAGAAAATTCATGGTTACAAAAACCCATAAGACACAACAACAGAGGAACAAATGGTTGGAAATAAAATAAAAAAATGTTTAGCTTTTAATCAAAAAAAATGTTTTAAATACTTTAGCTTTACATGCTGTTGAAGTGAATGGCTATGTAGTTGCAGTAAGGTCAGGGGAAAGGATGGATTTCAACTGTTTCAAAACATTTCAATAGTATTCGCTCATCTTGAACATTTTCACGTTTTTTCATCTTGCAACTACAAATATATTTGATTATGGTTTCATCTCTCAGACCAACACAGAGAAGTGCAGAGGTCTGTTTGCTACATTTACAGCAGCAAGTCCTTTGAGGTTTGTCTCCACCGGCTTTGCACATCTAGAGCACAGAAATCTTTTTTTCTAATTTCTTTGCAAAATAGCTTAAGCTCAGTCAGATTTCAACAAGGAGTATTTGTGAGCATCACATTTAAAGTGGTGCCACAGATTCTCGATCGGATTTAGCTCTTTGAAGTCAAGTTTATTCTTATAGCCATTTCAGCAGCAAGACAGTTCAAAGTGCTCAACATCATAAAAACATAATACAGTAACCTTTGCTTTGATCTAAAACATCTGACTGCAGCTCTGGCTGAGTGTTTAGTGATGTTTCTGCGAAGAAGCGAACCTTTGACCCAGTACTTTTTATAGCCTCTAGCTGAAGTTCTTGCAGGTTTCTCATGTATTTAACTCCATCAATCCACCAATCAACTCTGGTCTTCTTCCCTGTTCCTGCTGAAAGAAGGCATCCCCACAGCTTAACACTGCCACCTCCATGTGTCACTACGGAGACAGTATGTTCCTGGTGATGTGTAGTTTATTTTCAACCACACATACGATTATGCATGTGGATTAAAATGGTAGACTCATTTTTGTTCTCTAACAAACCTGTGAGGCCTTCACCGAACTGAGATTAAACAACAGGCTGACTAATTAGGTGACTTCTGCAAGGAGATGGTTAGGTTTTATTTTGGAGTTTCCAAGTAAAAGAGAGTAAAATACAAACAACAAAACTCATTTTATTTTTTTAAAATTTTGAAAACCATTAATTATTTCACATTATCTTATGTTGGACAGTCACGTAAAATGCCTCTAAAATAAACTGCATCAAAAAGTTAAGGTAAATATAAAGAGTAAGTTGACGAATGTTAGTGGGTTGTATTCCTATATTTATTTCTAACTCTTCTTGGAAATGATTCATTTTCTTTTTAATATAAAAATATTGTGCTTAAAAGCAGCCACTAAGTAATGAGAACTGATGTTGAGAAAATTTCTGCTAACTGAAATGTATCATCGTGGTCAAAGGTAAAGAAAGATACTGCCTTTTTTCAATTTATTATCATCATACACACAAAGAAACAAGAAAGCCTTTTTCTAGGATCTCAAACAATTAACTTTATATCCTGATGTCTGGTGATCCTGCATCTGATGTTGCAAGACTTTTGTAACAATTTTATTATTGACAGTCATAATATTCAATTAAGTCGTACATCCATTCCATTAAGGATTGTTCGCCAGATTAAAAGCATCTTTAGAAAATAACAACCTTCAAACAGCTAATATTTTTTATTGTTATAACATTTCTAAGAAATTAATTGTTGTTTTGCTCCATTATAAGCAAGTGGAAAGCCATCATAAAAGAAATACAGGCTTGAAAACATTATGCGTTTTACTCTTTATTGTTGAAAAGTTTATTTCACACACAGAAGCTTGATGCTACATAAACTGGGGAAAAAATAACAGGAATAAATGCTTTAAAGGAATATCTCTGTCTACTGAATCAATACAATACATAAGTATGACTGATTAAATTAAATAGAGCTATATAATTTTGTAGTTTTGCTGCTATAATGACTATAATTCACTTTGGATCAGTTGACCAACTCCTGTAATAGAAAAACTGAATCAAAGCTTGACTAATGAAATTGTGCACAAAATTCATAAATGAACACATGGGATCAAATGAACATGATTTTAATATAAATGTAATGCATGTGAACAGGCTGCAGAAATCCCTGTGAAGTTTTGAAGTGAGGCTATTATAACCCAATACTTTCTAAAAAAAAAAGAAAAGCATGGGGAATTGCAGAGCAGAACCCTGACCTGCGTAAATGTGCACAAACCTGGGAACCATTGAGGGAAAGGAAGTAGGACACCAGCTTCCATACAAACTCAGGACATCACCAGGGGGAAAAAAATAAGATAAATTCACGCTCATTCCTCAAGTTGAACTCTAATGACGGGCATTATTCATTTTTTCCACGGATACCGTGTTCTTGGTCAGCAGACAGCTCGGAGATTGGCTGCTTTATTTTCCCTTATTCACTGCTACCAACATCTATTAAACAAGTTCTGCTCTGGCCTGCAAGAAATAATTAGTCTACTGGATAGGTCAACTTAATCATTCCTGAAAATAATATTCAATTATCTCCACAGCAACTTCTAGAGCACGTCTCCTATTTTTAGAGCCCCCCCTCCTACGTTTTACAGAGATAGGGAATTTGATCCTTTTTATGTCAAGCCTGCAACACAAAGCAGCAGAGAGTCAGTGGTGCCAAACAGACTTGCTGGGTAACCCATTATGCCTTAATAATAGCCCGAGCTTTCTTATTGTGTCTTCCTCTGTGTGGTGCACCGCATATGAGCTCCATCCCACTCGATTACGCCTCTCCTCTTCCTCAGCCTTTCTCTCCACTGCTCCATTCAATGTCCTTGACTTATATCATCAGTTAGCCTTAACAAAGGGCAGAGGGAAATTATGACTTATAGCAGGTTCAGGCTCATCATTATGTGGTAATAAGTGGGGCTACAAAACGTTTGGTTTAATTAGAGCTCCAGAACCACTGACATCCTGGTCAGCCTGGTTGAGGTAGGCGAAGTGTCACAAAATTCAGAAACGTAAAACTGACAGAGGAGCTTCTTTTCCCCCAAAGTGTGATGAGTCACAGGCAGATGATGAGGCTTAAAAATAAAACACCGTCTTGTTGAGGAACTCTTGCTCTGTGTATTATTGTCAGTGCCAACAGACAGACCGTTTGTTATTTTGGCTGCTCATAAAACTTCAATCTGCTGTTTTGTGTCTATAAATGACATAAATATGAGCTGAAAGTTATAAATTTCCCTTTAGACTTGAGAGCACTTCAAGCCTAACCGTAACAAGAGTTCAGAAATGTGTTCTTAGTTTCCTCACATGTTGTTTTTGTGGACACTTGTTAGGTGTTTTTCCATTAAACTTCCCCAAACCTTCATCCTATTGCGCCAAATCAGAGCAAAATCAAGGTTAGAACCAAACTCTTCACGCAGGAGAGTTTTTGATGTTTATAACTCAGGAAACAGAACTCCAAACTTCATTTTTAAAGTCTAATTGATGTAAAACAAAAACAAAAAACAAAATTGAACCTCATTTCAAAATCTTCTCCAATATTTATTTTAAAAACTGAATTTACAGTAAATTAAATCTAGAAATGTCAAGAAAATAAATAGAAATAGTTTTCCATGGCAGCTTAAAAATGCAGCAAGTTAAACTTTGCTTTTCCTTCTCCACCCTGCAGTTTATGTGCTTGCATTGGACACAAGTACTATACCAGTGAAAACTGGTATCTATTTATTAATTTATTAGATAATACTTAGGAAGTGTCACATGTGATCTAGTTGTGTTAAATGTGCAGGGTGGAAAAAATCAAGGATGACTGATCTGTGTTAGAGCTGGAGAAGTGGCTGAAAGCAGAAGCCTCTATTTTTAAATATATATGATTTTAAGCAAAGAACTTATTTGCAAATAAATACTCCAGATCAGCTTTCTTTGAAACAAATGAATCCGATAGAAATATACATGGAGAATCCTGAAGCATAAAAGATAAAAATGAGCTACGAAACAAACAGATTTTTACAAAAAAAACTCGATTTTATTGTAACATTTCCCGACTGCACATATCAGACATGTAGTCTTAATGTTTACAGCTAAGAGTGAAAGAAAAATACTAACTGGAGATGAAAGGTGGAAGAAAACATAATCACAAACTGTGACTTGCACAGACACGCAAACAAAAAACAAATTTGCAGCTCCGCTAGTGAAATTTGTTTCAAACGCAACCTGCAAACTCTGTTTCACACATGATGTTGCTCCTGCTTTCACTGTAAGCATCTCTCTGTCTGTCGCTCAACGACTCTCTAGGTAAAATAAAAACTTTTTAGAATAATAAGTGAACAAACAATTTGTAGCTTTGAGCAGATGTTCAAAGCTCGGTGTTCCTTGGTCTTCTCAATGCTGTTAATGTTCTCCAAGAAATCGCTGAGGCCTTCAGAGAGCAGCTGGATTTATACTGAGACAGATTACACACAGCTGGACTCTATTTAGAGGTGGAGAGCAGCCAAAGATATAATTTAAGTAGAGGTGAAAAGCAAAAAGACTAAAAAAATCCAAAATAACAGATCTAAACAGATTTTTTTTTTTTCCAAAAGCTGATTATAACATAAAACGTACTGTAAGAAACCAATACTTACTTAAGGTAATGTATATATGTGTGTTAGAACAGATTATATTTCTTCCAGTGACATAATGCTTACTGACTTTCCTTTTAACGTAGAATAGGAAAAAAAACATGAGAACAATAAAACTTGTGTAGGAACAAGATGTCTCACTTTAACATAAACTGTATGCGTTTCTGTGTCTCATGCATTTTGGGTTAAAACATGTTTGTTTGTTTTTATCCAATGAAATGACTCACACTGGGTAGAGTGTTCAGATAGTTTCCTCAAGTAAGAGCAGTAATAAATTAGCTTAATTAAAAGTAAAACGTACAGTAATACAACTATGGTAAAACTTTATTTGAAGGGGTGTGCATAAGACTGGCATTACACTGTCATAAACATGACATACTGTCATGAACATAAAGAGGTCTTCATGAATAAGTGTCTTTCAGTAAATAATGACACTTTTAATGCAAAACTGCATTAAAAGTTGCATAAAAAATGTCAACTTAGCATTATTTGGTAAATAATGACTTTTTTATGCAAAGTAGCATTAAAACTTACATTAAAAGTCAATTAAAAGAGTCAACTTTGCATTAAAAGTCATTATTTACTGAATGACATTCATAAAGACTCTTTCATGTTCATGACAGATGTTATGTTTATGACAGTATAATGTCAGTCTCATGCATACCGCTACAAAAAAAGTGTTGCCAAACGACTATAAGTTTTGTTTTTCAAAGAGTTACTCAAGTAAATCTGACTAGTTTCTACCTGCCTAGAAACTAGTCAGGTAGAAACTACCTCTGACTATATTCACTAAATCTGAGTACTTTTGAGAGCAGTAGATTTTATTTATTGCACTGGATTTTATTTAGGTGCATCAAACAAAAAGAGGCTGAAAACAAATATAAAATATAATAATAATAATAATTTAGAAAAAAAAGGACAAAGGACAAAAAGAACCGTCACTAAGACAGACGATGCTCTTTTCTTCTCCATCCTCTGTCCTCTGTGTGGAGCCACTTTTAGACGCAGCCTTATAGAAAAACGACTTCCACAGAGACGCGTGGCAGTGCTGGAGATCAAGTCACCTCTGTTCTCCACTGCAGATGGTCTCATTTACGAGAGGGTGCTCTCTTGTGGCCACTGAGAGTAAAATATGACCCACGCTTGGATTGACAGGAAATATCCCACTCTCAAAGTCAAAAACGTGGGCTGCTGGATAGATAGATAGATAGATAGATAGATAGATAGATAGATAGATAGATAGATAGATAGATAGATAGATAGATAGATAGATAGATAGATAGATAGATCTGCGCATTTAAATCTATCTGCGCGCTCTCTCTCTCTCTCTCTCTCTCTCTCTTTCTCTCTCTCCTCATCTTATTTCCTCCTCTCCTGCTACTACAGTGCACCTTCACTTGTTCAGCCCTCAGTCTGAGAGGAGGAGGATGATGATGACATGTGATTGGCCAGGCGGGGACTGGTAGTCCGGGGGTTGGCACTGCGAGGCTTTTCGTTGCTCCCCGTGTTCATGTTTACACCTTTGCTGACCGGGACGAGAGGAGACGCGGCGCGCCGGGGTCCGGTGGACAAACTCGGAAGTAAAGTCTTTGGGTTGTTATTATTTTTGCTGGAACCTGTCGACGTTTTATCTTTTGCGCTTCTTTTTTGTTTTTGTTTTGTTTTTGTTTTAGCATAACATTTTATTTTTTATTTTATTTATTTATTTATTTATTTTTGGCGCTTTCGTTTAATTTCTCCGTCCAGCGCAACGATGCGTCAAAGTTTTTGGTGACTCTCAGTGCATTTGTGCGCTAAGGTCTGGGAACCAGGTCAACCTGACAGACCCTGCCTTTAAAAGTAGTGAAACAGATAAAAACAAACTTTTAATGCGAACGGAATTAAAGTTTGGGCGATGGATGCTTTTTAAACCAAAGGACAAGATTAACTCGCGTTTTTGTACAGTTGATGAACTCGAGGGCGTTCAAGCCAGCCTCATCCTGTGGGTAAAGACCGTGCAGGACAGTAGCCCCCCTCGGTGCGGAGGCGCAGCCGGAAAAGATGTGCCCTCTTCGGATGCAGCGTGACCACATTGTCGGCTCTTTGGTTCTTCTCCTGGTCTGTGGATTTGTGGCGTCTGGCACGGGTAAGTTTCAACTCACATGGCGAGACGCGCGCACAGCATCCAGCTGTGCTCACAAAGCGAGCATTTTAATCAGTTTGAAGAATTTAAATCAGTCATCCAGGTTACCTCTAAACCCCAGAGTGTTGTCTATGAAGGGGGGAAGCAGCGCGGGGGTCTGGGACCTCCTGCTGACGAGCGTTTTCTTTCTTTTCCACACAGCAAAGTCTCGGTGTTACAGTAAACCTGAGCTCAGAGCTCTCTTTTTTTCTTGGAGCGGAAAAATCAAAGTCCCCCGGTGCGCAGGGAGTAATTAAGGTTTTGCTCCATGCCTTCCTGGCCTCTCCACCGAGGAAAACGCAAAGAAAAAGCCATGTGAAATGAAATAACACTTGACAAACTTTCTCATCCTCAATAAAAGATACATCTTTTTAAGCACGGGTTGCTACATTTCCTGGGAACCCGCTTATGAAATCCTGAAGTTGTCATTGTAAACTATTTATGCTTCTTCAATGTATTTTTCATTATGCTGGAAAGTTGCATTCAGAGTAGCTCAGACTGAGGAAGAGACAGGCTGGGATTTGAGTGGCATGGACTGGTGTAAAGTTCTCACACTGTGATAACTTTGTGTAGAAATACCACAACATGACAGTACATACACAGAAAATGAATCTAAACATTTTCATAATTGCTTTTTTTTTTCCCCCTACATCTTAAGGACAACTATTATTACGGTACTATTTCCACGGCATCTAAAACATCTTAAATATTGTAATAATGTCATAATATTTTTTTCATTTTGATGTTAAACAAAATTGTTGAAAAAACACAACTGGCTGCTTAACTTAAATACTTCATAAAGCTTTCCAACTGTAGTTTAATAAGATGTTTATTTATTCAAAGTGTTGGGTGGCATTCACATAGTATGATGCTGCCACCATCATGTTGGTTTTAGTTTTCACAGAAGCATAGTTTGTCTTACTTTCTTTCTTTTAACATATTTTTATTTTGGAAAGCTAAAAAAAAAAATACAACAATTTGATTTAAAAAAAAGTGTAGATAGCTTCTTTCAGCCAGCTGTCCGGAAGTGTGACAGCAAGAAGGTCAGAGGAAGGGGAGCATTCAGGCACTTTAACTGACATCTCATCAATGTAAATGGTTGATCAATGTGGCTGAACATTTTAGCACTAGTCTGTGAACGTTAAAAAATAATTAAAGTCTTGATACTGGTGATCAGCCCCTCCCTGGTTGGACCATTTCGGTTTTGGAGCAGGCCTGTTGCCAGACATAAAACCATACTTCAATAAAGTGCAAACCCCCAAATTTTCTTTTATATACAGTTTAACACAAAACCTGAATGGTTCAAATATTTTTTAGACTGCAAAAAATGTTACTAAAGATTTAAAAACTCAGATTTTAAGTCCATTTTCTTAATGTGTGACAATAACTTAAAAATATATATATATTAAACCTGAAAGCAGAACTGTGAAACATCTTTTTTTTAAGTTAAGGTTATAAATGGCAGGTTTCAAATCTTCTTCACTTATCTTCCTATTTGGAAATTAAAGTTAGAATTGATGTGAGAAAATTGCAGTTTGTATAAATAAACGCAACATTTTGTTAACAGCTCAAAAGTTTCATCGTTCAGGTTGCCATAGAGTCCCAACCAGTCTGACCTGTAATCTTTTAAATTGGATGTTTGGATGCTTTGGTCACAACCCCCAGTATGACAAGTTTGGTGACTCCTATATCCATGTAACACTTTGAGACTCCTACGTCACAGTAATGACTCTTTAAATCTCATTTCGGTTTAGCCTGTTTGCAGCCAAGTATAGAATCATCCTCCCCTCCCTTCGTCCGACCAGATTGAAAAACAAGGCAGAAATCAGAGGGTTTAGTGGATTGTGGATTAAGCGTGGCGTACAGTTGGTTAAAAAAAGAACAATACGGCGTGCTTTGGGGACAACATCTTAGACGACTCTGAGAAATAAATCTGATCCTCTTTTTTTCTTCTTTTTTTTTGCTGTGATAGTAATCTTTTGTAGAAATGTATACAGTCTCCCAAGATGTTCATAATTTTTTAAAGGCCAATAAGATACCCCGGCTCATCAGCAGCACCACTACCACCTCTGCTGCCAATAGCTCCCAAGGTCCTTGTGGGTTTGTTATTCCCTGAAGCAGGGCAGAAAAGCAGCTTAGGTTTATTAAAGTTGTTAGCCATTCTGAAATCCTTTCATGAGAATTGTTGATAAAAAAAAATACAACAAAAAAAAACATTGTAGAACTGCAGGGAATTCCGATTAGAGAACCAGATTAGGCATGGGCCGGTTACTGGTATCATGCCACGATTTAAAAAAATCTATGATTTCAAATATGCTTAAAAAAAATAAAAAATTGCATCTTGTCCTTCCAGATAAATTAAATCTCCATAAAGTGCCAGTTCCTCCAGTAGCACTTCCCAATCCTTTACCTGTTGCAGTGCACTGCCGGTCAGCTGTCTGAAAAGAAAGCCAGGGCATACATAAAAAACATGGCCAGTGATGTGAAAACTAAAGGACCTCCTCGCATTACTTTTATTACAGCCCATTTGTTTTGAAACTTCACTTGGCAAGCTGAGAGCCAGCTCTGTTAAACAGTCTTCTGTAGATAGTCACCTGAGACCAGCTTCTTAAACCTTGTAAAGACATAAACAGCATAAAAGTTTAATAGTTTGAGCAAGAGTGCAACAAAAATAGCTGAATTAAGAGCGTTTGTGTTTTTATTTGTGAATGAATGTTAAAAGAAGAGTTAAAGTCATAGTATTATAAGTGTAATATGCCATGTTAATATGTTATAGGACTCTAGCAGGTGCAGGAATAATGTTGTTTATACTAAGTAAAAGCACCTAAGTCACTCATTTTATTATTAAAACTTTGTGTAAATATGCTTTATCATACCATGGGAATCTCATGCTGATCCAAGCTTAGAGCACATGTAGAAGAAGGAGGGGGTGAAGGAGACAATAGCACAGTGTGCACCAGTAAAGTTTCTGTCTGGGAGAGAGGAAGCCAGAGATATATTTATGGCAGACATGATGGGATGGACGGATTGCATTTATCTTCTCTCCCATTGTGGGTAAACCTTTCCTCTGCTGCATCATCCCCCCACGATCCTGTCTCAGTTTCTCACCATTTTGTGGATCTGCTGAGCTTTTTACTTTAGAGCTGTTTTTTCCTGTGTTGACATATACATTAATTACCGTGTTGCCAGGAACACTTGTCTCGAGTTACTACCCTGATGTCCACTGTTTTTGCAGCATGCGTGTGTGTGTGTGTGTGTGTGTGTGTGTACTGCTCCTTTCAAGGCTTCATTATAAAACTGAAAGAAGAAAGGGATGTTTATACATAGTTGGTGTCTTTAAGATGAATAGATTCCCAGCAGCACCAATCAGAGGCAAACTCGTGAGCTTTGTTTAGTTTAGATGATTAAATCTTTTGGTAATGTTCAGTAATTATTTACTTTATTCCTTCCTTTCACTGTTTTTAGCATTTTTCTATTAGCATTTAGTAGAGCTAGCTCGTTCTCGCTCCCCCACAGCCTGATATAGAAAGGTAAAAGATCAGCATTTAAAGAACTCCCATCTGCCAAACCGTTTTAAAACAAAAGGCAAAATTATCCCGAAGTTGACATTTTAAATGGTCTTTAGCATCTCAATGATTACTGCAGCCTGAGTTGAGAATAAAGAGTCATGACCTGAAATCTTAAGATTTTCTAAGGGTGTCAATATTCAAAAATCCAACATGTGCCAAAATAAAAGTCAGAATTTAAAAATAATAACATAGAGGATTGGAAAATTCTTATCTGACGACAGTCTTGCTCTCGCTTGCTCTCTCACAGCCTCAATGAACCGCAGTCAGTTCTTGACATGTTTTAGAAAATACTATTTTCTTTTGAATATCCTGTTGCATTCAGTAACCATGGTGTTTTCACTGCAGCTTAGTATCTGATCAGGTCAGGATTGATCAGGCTGAAAATCGGACGATTCTGACTAGCAGCTGAATTTCTGGTGCTTCTCTTCCCAACAGGTAAAGGATGAAGCAGGTGGAAGGGTCCAGACTGTAAGACAGCAGGGGAGCGAGTGCGATTTAACTGGGCAGTCGGGTGTTGAGCATCAAGAAGCACAACCTGTCAGACAATGAAAGAGAAATTCAATTTGCTTTCTCATTTGTGTCAAGTTTTGAAATCCTCTTCCCCGCGAACATCGCTTGAAGCCTCTGGAGACTCTTGTTCTTTAATATTACATGCCAGCGTGTAAAAGGCTTCTGAAATATTTGTGCCCTTGCTCTGTGGAGGGGTCAGGAGACTTCTGCAACTTTCAGACTGCCAGAGTGTGTGGTTTATATTCACGGGAAGGAAGGAATGTGACAACAAAGCTTACCTTGAGCAGACACCTAAGTAGATTTGGCTTCAAAGACACTCAACAGATTGAGATGTCAGATTAGATTCGAGTGTGTCTGAAACATGTAGTCATAACAAAAGTGCTGTCGGGCCGTTGCATCCGCAGAGGTTTGGACAGGTGGTTGGGCAGCGCGGATAAGCAGCTCTCTGCGAACCAGGTCGGATCCGCGGGCCAGTTCTGCTTGCACACCAAGCCGGACCGCATTCCGTCCTGAGGCAGTGCATTAGTTTTATGGCCGTCAGGCGGCAGGGGATGGGAAGGCTGGCCAGCCCCTGCCCTCTCTGCTGTATTATTCATATGTGCAAAGTGGTCTTTTTTAATATTTAAAATGTGCTTATGATGCTCAAATTCTTGAAATCTGAGATGGCAAAAGAGAAAGAGGTGGGAGGGGAGCCGCCGCTGAGTTCTCCTTAGAGTAACTGACACGGATGGCTGCAGGAGGTGGTGAAGGATTTTTAAAGTCCTAGTCCACATTTATAAATTGTGTCGTCTGAGCAGGAGGACCAATCGCAGCTGGGAGCTATTAGAGATGATGCCCTTTAGCTGAATAACAAAAATTTTATTTAGGATGATGTTTTCCGTCTTTAGGCAAAAATGGCAAAAAAAAAAAAAAAAGAGGAACAGGAAGAGAAACGGGTCTGTGAGAAAGACATTGAAAGACTAATCTCAGGGCAAGGCTTTTAAATATTCTTTATGGGGAAAAAGCTGAAGAAGAAAACTGTATAGCAGTAGCATTCAAGCATCATTAAACCTCTGGCACAGGCCAGACTCAGAGGTACTAAGATGGGGAGGAGGAGGGAAAAAAAGATGGAAAAGCATTCAATGTGCACAGAAACGAAGTTATTGCTAGCAACATCAGGAGAAACAGTAGTTAAAAAGAAAGATATTGTTGAGATGGGAGGTGGGGGGTTGAAAGTGAAAAGAGACACACAAATCTACCAAGAGGATGTTTTTATTAAGGCTCTTATCGATGGAAAGAGCTTGCAGTATTAAGAGCAGACATGTTTAATGCTTTGCCAATACGGTGCATGTTAGACGACGCTATAAATCTGCAGCAAACAGCAAAGGGCTCTGTAAGAGAGCAAAACAACAAGGTAAATGGGAGAGGGAGCTGACTATGAAGAGTGGGAAGTGAAATTACAGTTGTAGTTGAAGAAAGGCTTTGAGCAGATACTGCCGTGGCTGGGATATAGCTTCAAGCACAAGCCACTGTTTCTTCTGCAGAGATAGTAGCTTAAAGTATTTATAGTGATTTAATCATTTTGGTTTAACTGTCTTGTTTGTCTCAGACTAGAGGAACTCCTAAAATGTGTCCCAGGTTTGAGTCAGTATTAGATTGTCAGAGTATAATAATATTCTGCAAGAATAACAGCTTCACATTATCAAAGTATTCACGGAAGAATTGTGTGTGAAAATGAGCTAAATCTGTAGTCAAAACTCATTACATTTTGAATACTCCACAGGTTCAGACATGGAGCTATGCTAGTGTTGTGCCCAGAGTCTGACCATGTCCATGTATATGATGGAGGAATGCATGTGGAGGGCTCAGCCTAAATGCCTCTGCAGTAATCCAGATTATGCTGAAATAATGTTTTCCGTAGCTGTTTTGGGGTCGTTCATCAACCGCCCTATATGTGTTGAAACAGAAATTCGGACTTGTTTAATCACATAGACTTCAAATCATTTCCATAAATACCCTCTAATTTTTTAAAGTTATTTTATAAAGACTGCATCCCACCTTGTGACTTTCAAAAAAGTGTTGTTTTTTTTATAACAGTTTTCCTCTCAGTGTCAGTGGGACTTCAGTTTGCTTTTGGTTTCTTTTCTCACTTTTGTTTTGCACTTTAAGTCACTGACATGTTGCTTAAAGGCTCTGTTTTGGTTTGTCTTCTTGTATCTCTATTCATTCTCTGTTTAGCTCCTGTTTCCTGGTGTTTTCAGCTCATACAGTTTTCCTCCAGTTCTCCCACAGCTGCACCCTGTTGTTAATTAGACTCACCTGTTTGTCATCTGGTAATCACCACCCCAGTTGTTGGATGGATGGATGGATGGATGAATGGATAGTTTCAGTGACAGATGGGAGTTGAGTTTCTGCTCTGCCAGCAGGACGGGGTACCCCCTTCCCTTCCATCACGCCCTGTGGGGGCAGATTGGGTGGAGCCGACATGGAGGCATGAAGAAAACCTCTGTGGGGTTCCATTGTACTTTAGATGAATAGGACACTCCAAAGGGCTTTTTCTGCTCCCTTTGTGTGGAGTAAAGAGGGACAGCAAGAGAACACACACACACACACTCCTTCACAACTTCACCAGGAGTGCTGCTTCCTTTTATCTGCTTTCAAAAGGTGTGTCACTATTGCCCAACAATTCATGCAAGTTAAACTTGTTTGAGCTGAAAATGTCTGATTCTCCCGACGATTCATATGCTAAACCAAGCTTGGTGACATCGAATGTTAAGAAGACAGCAGCCTCCCACACATGCTTGCATGCACCCACTGTGGTTTCTGCGAACCAGACCCACGTCCCGTTATGAAGAGGTACCGTTTGTGTGTCTAATACCGGCAAACCTGCTCGGTCGCCGAGAGGAAAAAGTGAGTTAGCGCTGGAATTTTCATTTAAAGATTTCAGCGGCACTCGGAGCGTCGTGACCAATAGGATCTGGATTCTCTGCGGGGGCTCCAGCCAGATCCAGAGCAACCACTTTTACCCCTAAGTCGGCACATACACACGTTGTAAAAGCCATAGCAGTGAGGACTGGAGATCGGAGACTGTGTCAGCTCCTGATTGGCCGCTCTCTGGTCCAGCTCTCTGCGTGTGTCCTCGTCTTAAAAGAGGGTTTTTCAGAACATATAGATTCCCCTCATCCTCTTAGTTGAGGTTTTTATTTTGTCTTCAAAGGGCCAAGTCATCTCTGAGACCACAGTCTGTTAATGCTTTCGTGTGTGTGTGTGTGTGTGCGTGTGTGTGTGTGTGTGTGTGTGTGTGTGTGTGTGTGTGTGTGTGTGTGTGTGAGTCAGTGTGTTATATGGGCTTGGATAACTGCAGGAAAATATATCTAAGGCTGTGTTGTTATTGCCGTTTACATCAGTGGAGAAAATGTGCTGCACTAATAAAGACAGCAATTTTAAATGGATAGTTCAGGATTTTTAAAGTGAGGTTCGGCTAAGAGGTTACGTGCACTTAATATGTTACATCACTCTCTTGGTATTTTCATTTAGTATAAATTCAGATTTGTTGGTCCCAGAGGCTGGAGCTAACATTTAGTCCCAAAAGGGGCCAAGAACAAAGTGGATTTCTATTTCAACCACATCATAGCAGCTACAGGAATTATCTTTTGCGAATCTTGAACCCATTTCTACTTTGGCATGTAAACAGAAGTCAGTAGATATTAGAACAATAAATGGAGGCAGCGTTCTAGCAATCTTTTCTAGATGAACCATAAACTGTCAACATTGTTTAGTGTTTACAATCAATGTAGATACAAAATACAAAACGCGGCCGCATTGAGGACCAAGTCCTCCATAGATGGGTTGCGCTTTACCCCTGCACCACCGCAGTTCTCAGTTTCCATCAAGTTTTATGCACATTTTGAAGTATCTTGTTGAAATGGTTGCTTGAAAAGGCAAATTTCCAAAAAGAAAGCAACTTTAGTTTTGCAAAAAAGCTTTTACGTTTTCTTGAGATGGTTTTTGACTTTTACAAAAAAAGAGTTAATGCGCAAAACGGGACGTGAAAACACATTTCCTGAATTAGTTCTGACATGGCAAACTTTTCCATCCACTGGTGGGTCTCTGCCTTACAAAAGGCACAAAATTAAGCAAATTTTTTAAAGCCAAACTTTAAGAAAACTATGAGGAAAACCTTGTAGTTTTGAGTTTTTGCTGGTCAGGGCCAAATCAATTTTAGCCACCTGTTGCTTCTCGATGTTTAAGAAAACTCTGCTTTGGAAATGAAGGACTAATCCTTTCTCTAGTATTTATTTATTTTTTTACTAATTTCTCACACAAAGCTACAACCCTTAAAATCAATATTAATTTACTACTGTCATAACTCATTTCTTCTTCCCTCAGTTTCATGAAACTCTAATGGGCATATATGCATAGCTTTGTATCCTCATGTATGCCAACCTCTCTTTCACTCCATCATCATTTCTTTCAGTAAGAGTTTGGGAATTGCTCTTTAGAAGGCAGCGTGAAAAATCCCATTTTTCTGGGTGTAACGCTTATTAGGGTCCCATCTGCCCTTGAGGTACTCATGAATGAGGGGAGGTGTCTGGGTTGTCGAGGAAGGGCAGAGGAGGGGACTCTGGGGGGGGGGCTTTGTCATTCCTGTGTGTAAGTGGATGTGGGAGCCACTGGGGGGGCTCATGCGAAGTGCGATCAGTCTCTTAACGCTGCAGAGCGCACACTGAGCAGCTGGTGTGTCTAAAGCAGGGGAATGACACACAGACCTCCCTGGAGAGAGGGGCATGCATGTGCACACCTCTGGCAAAAGAAAGAAGACGGAAATCATTTAGCGCCCTTAGTCTTTGTGGCACGCAGCTAAGCAACAGCAGGACTTTCAGATCATTTACTTTTTTTTCCTTGCTTGGGTTTAAAATTAACTTGGATGATGTCTGTTCTATGTATTAGTGAGTGTAGGTGTGTGCAAGAAGGAAAGGGGCACTGCTTTGATGGATTGTATGTGATTGGCTGCATGTCAGACGGCTGCTACTCCGTGATTTAATGTAGTGCTTGTTGTGGAGCCAAAGCATCATGTTTGTCTCTTAAGCTCATTGTCCCTGTCTGTTCCGAGCGTTGATCTGCTACTTAATCAGAGGCTGGAAAGCGCGTAGTTAAACTCTTGTTGACTCTAATGCTTTTTTTTTTTTTACTTTCTTTTTTTCTATTTTCACCCAGAAATGCACTAATCAGTTGGCAGGTGATCAAAATTGGTCAATTTTTCCTTGATTGGTTCTAATACATGATCTGCAGTTTAATTAGTTAAAAACATCTGAGTACATTTTTTATTTATTAAATGCATAACAACTAAAAAAATCCATTACTAATTAACAAATGCAACATCTAACATTTTAAATGAGATTCCAGGAAACTGAGTGAAAACACCCCAGAGTCATGTACAAACAAACGTCAACTCTAAATAATCTAATTGCTCCAAATAGAATAAAAATAAACCCTTCATTGGCCCCTTAGTGTGTGTATACTTGTGTTCTCTTAATAAGGGTTATGGATGGATCAGGGTGATGCTGCCACCACCATGCTTTTGAAGATAACAATAACTCTCGTTTTTGCAACCAGAAGTTTTTCAAACATGTTTCTTTCTTGTAAACTTATCCTTCTTTCAGCCATCTAACAGTGTGCAGAAGCAAGAAGGAAAGTTAAGTTATTCTAACATTCAAAAAGCTGGAGAAAACTCGAAATCTTGTACCTTTACTGGATTCTCATTTAAAGCACTTAAAAATGTTGACATGATGTATGGCAGGAAAATGTGGCCTCTATATTGCTGCGCCTTTTTTGAGTTGAATAAAATATTAGGATAAGCGACATGAGCTTTGATGCAGTAACGATCACGTAATTCTTTCAATTTGAGTTGGATTCTTCTGCCAAAAAAAAAAAAAAAAAAAAAAAACCCATGACACATTTTATTTCTTCTAGATGTTACATCCCTGGTCAAAGTTGGACTGAGAGAAAATTTGAAATCAGCATTGGTATGGAAAAGCCTAATCCGTGCATCTCTACCATGTTACCTTCTTTCAGCTTCTCTTAAACCCTTCCCCATTTTTTTGATCCTTTAAGATCTTGCGTAGAAAAAAAGTCTGCTATGCAAAATATAGAGCTTCATCCTCAGAATATAAGGAGATGCATACAAACAGCCGCAGTTGCGGCAATAATCCCCATTTCTGAGCAAACACTCTTGGAACCATAGCAAAGAGCAGCGTGAAAGAACGGGATCTGGCCTCATCCACTCTTTAATTCCTCCACCCATCTTCAGCTTTGGGACCTAATTCTTACTTCTCCTCTCCATGCTCTGACTGGGAGCAAGCACACAGGAAAAAAAGACTCCCTTCTCACTTGGATTCAGGTCTTAATCAAGGGTTGACAAGCATGTCTTGGCGTGGTTTGTGTGTTTGGTGTGTGTGCGTGTGTGTGTGTGTGTGTGTGTGTGTGTGTGTGCTTCACATTGATGGGGAAACAAACTGAATTACTCAGGTATCACTCCGTTTTTCTGCTCGGGTCACAAAGGGGTCGTACTCTCTCTCTCAATCAGTCTGCTCATACCGACGCGCCGCTTCTTCGCTCTTCTGGCAGCTCTTCGGATTGCGCAGAAGGAATCCTGTTGTGGTCACCATGCAAAGCGTCATGCATCAGCCGCTGCGGAGTAAGGAGCCATTTGTGCAAAGCAGAGGGATGAGAGATCTCATATAATGTGGCAGATGTACCTGCATGTAATTAAGGCTAGATTTAAGTGTCGGAGCAAACATGCGCATTGAGTGTGTCAGCGGGTGTGTGTTTCAAGCCTCTTACCTGCTGCTGACCAGATGGGCTCTGCAGACGACCTCACGCTCACCTCTTTTCCCCTCCGCTCTGCTTAGCTTAGCTGGTGAGCCGAAGTAAGGCGCAGGCATCGTGGTGGACATACGAAGCCCACCACCCCCCACTGCAATGGCCAGTCCCTCCCCACACACACATGCACACACAAATGCAGAGCACATATGCAGACCTCATTCTTCACATTAGATATTTCAGAAGACAATATGTTGTTTGTGCGTATGCATGCCTTTGAGTGAGTGAGTGCGTGTGTGTGGGGGTGCGTGTGTGTGTGTGCGTGTGCGTGTGTGTGTGTGTGTGTGTGCAGCACAGTCTGCTGTTTATGGGGATTATGAAAGCAGATGGACAGACATGCTGACTGGTGAGGGTTCATTAACTCTGGGTGTCTCTATTCTGACTCTCACGCTGCTGTTACTCAGCCTCAGCTCACAACTAGTTCAGCAGCCAGAACGTGCGTGTGTGTGTGTGTGTGTGTGTGTGTGTGTGTGTGTGTGTGTGTGTGTGTGTGTGTGTGTGTGTGTGTGTGTGTGTGTGTGTGTGTGTGTGTGTGTGTGTATACTTGTTCAGCTATCCTATTTAGGTTCATTACTGGCATATTTAATGAACTACTGAAGACCAATGGGCCATATGGGGACCAAAATCTGGTCCTGATATAGAGGTAAGGTGTGAATTAGGTTTTGGTTAAGATCAGGGTTAGCTGTATACTAGTAATTGTTAGGGTTAGGGAAAATGTCTGGTTTAGTCATTAAACTATTGTTCCTGCACAATATTATGCTGCGTTCCACTGTTAATCTGGAACTCGGAAATTCTGACATCAAATTCGGAAAAATCCACTGGAGCAACTTCTGAAGTCTGGAAAATTGGGAGCATCTCCAATTAGTCCCCAGTTATTTATTTATTTGTGGATGGATGGATGGTTTGACTTCTTATCCAGATCAGAAAAAATAATTTTCCATAGTTTTTCTGCTTATTTCCACACAAATTAAATGTTTTTCCCGAGCTCCCCTGTTTTATGAACCAGAATTATTTCTAAAAAATAAAAATCAGCAGGTGAAGCACACTTCATCCCATCAAGCCACAGGCAGCAGAGCAGCTTTACTCTGAGGTGACCCAGCATCTTGAGGCCGGGGAGCGTCTCCGCAGCATTCTTCCGCTCTGCTAAGGGAGATGAATAGTTACAGCGGATCATTAAACACAAAGCATTGTCTCCCTTTCTATGGCTTCAACCTTCACACTACAGCCAGCTCTCATCCTTATCTTCTGTGGCTTAATTAAAGGAACATGTATCACGTAGGGACAGACAGACACACACACCTGTGGAGAGGCAGACAGACGAGCTGGCAGATTCCTGGACAGATGGGTTGTTTGGAGCTCCTCTGAGGCCTCACAGCTATCAGACTCAGACAAATTGAGAGCTAGAGGCGTGACCAGAAGTAAGAACATCAGTGAGGGGGGAAAAAAAAAAATCAGAATGCTGCAAACACAGTGATTAATCATTCATTTTACAAAAAGAAAAAATGTCTTTTTGATGATATTGAATCTTTGTTGTTCCAAATGAAAGTGGCAAGCGCTCCTCGCTGTCTTCACTTCCTCATAATGCATTAATGATAATTAGTCAACAAAGCAGAAGAAAAAATGTAAGAGAAAATCATCTTTCATGTCCCATTTTTGTCTGATAAAACACTAAGGCAAAAAGCCCACACCAGAAGCATTACATCATAAATCACATTTATTTTTAATCAAGACATCTCTAGAAGTGGCTTGATGCCACATGTAGGGCGGACGCCAGGACATGTTGGCGGGCTCATTGTAACCAATAAAAGAATTAGCACCGCATTTGCATAAGCATTTATCATTATTATTGCTTAAATTCATTTGTCTGTAGCACTACTACATTCAACAAATCTCATCTTGGGGCACTTCACAAAACAAATATGCCCATCCATGTGTAAACATATAAAATCCCATTCACTTCTTTTTTTTTTTCAATTCAACTGAACTATTGATTTGATTGATTACATACAAATAATCCAATTCTAATACACTTTAGCTGAATACAGTTGATCATATCAAGCCAATTTGAGTATAAAGAAACTCAAGTGATTACATCATGTTATTGACTATGCAGCAAAAATAAAACACAGATACACTGAAGCAGATGCACTTTGTGTAAAAAAAACAAAAAAACAACAAACAAGACACCAAGTTAATAGGGCCAGTATTAATTTCACTGACTTTGTCCAGGAAAAATACACTTTTAAACACTGAAGTACTAGTCCAGGAGTGCTCTGTAGAACATCTAGGAGAGTATGCAGAGATAACAGCAGTAATATCAGGAATCAAAGATAAAAACTCAATCAACTAGTAAGGAGTTGTTTCTATGACACAGAGAGTTGACAAAGTTTGTGGTAGGAATATTTTGTTCAAAGGTTTTGTGCAGGAAAGACAGACTAGCTACCCAGAAACGCACCTGGCCAGGAGTACTTTCTACAGAACTAAAAAGCAGCAGAGTGAACACACAGGGTTAATGACAACAAAAGCTCAGTCAGTGAATGCATCCAGAAGAAGCACACAGCCTTAAACAACAGCATGGAGAGGAAATCAAGCAATTAGCAGCAATGTCCCACTCAGTAGATCCGCCCTTTGTCACACCCTTACACAAAATCCCTAAGGAAGTATTAGTTTCTGTGGGAGGGAAACAAAAGAGGTAACACAAAGTCAATGACAGTCAATAGCTAAAGAGGCAAACTAAAGTCAGTACCAATAAGTGAAGTTTACTTTCTATGGAAAGACCAAGAACACATAAGTTGTTGGCAAAGTTAGTGGTAACTATATATCTGCCAATGGCATCATCCAGGAAAGAGAAAGAGCTATCACTGATATAAGACATAAAAATAAGAAAACGACACAAAGTTAATGGCAGGAATAAATTCTTTCATTGCTTTGGCACAAAAGAGAGACAGTTAATAGATGTGTACCTTCTATAGAAAACAAACTAAGTATTCAAAGTTATTGGCAGCAGTAAGAGCAGGAGAAATATCTATATGTCCTCCAGAAGTTTAAGCTTAAGACTGAATTAGTCGAACTGTAGGAGTTACTGACAAGGAAGAGCCACAAAAACTAGGCAAAATGTTTGTTGTGTATTATGCATCCTTGGCATAAGTTCATAGAGAAAGAAAACTGTCTGAACAGATTGTACATAGATATGTAATCATGCAACTCCATGGCAACTCTCTCAAAACTGAAATTTGCACTTGGCTCGTGTCGGATGAAAAATGGTACTAATCACTCTCTCGAAACGAGCCGCAAGAAGCATCTTATGCTGCATTCACACTCAGATTTTTATTAAAAATGGCTTCCTGAAATGAAGATTGTGACAGTTAAAATGAGATTAACTTCACTGCTGTTACATTATTTCATTAAATTATTTCACCTCGGTTTGTGTATAACTCACAGAAAGTGGGAACAATATTCTATAATTGTCATGAAACAAAATTTATTGTAATTTTATTGATAAATGTTACACACTGTGGTTATCATGCATCTTAGTTTTCTAAACCAACAGCAATAACAATAACAAGAAAAAAAAACAATTTCAAGACCTACAGCACCCATCCCATTAACAAGTGAGTGGATATAAAAAGCCTTTCTTTTTTTGTAGCACTAAAAAAAATTATTTTAAATACTGTGTTCCATAAGTTTTGGATGATTACCTGGCCGACTTATTTATTATTAGATCAGGTGACAAAGTTTACATTTAAAATTTGTGTAGAAGTAGATTTTGCAAAGAGATGCAGGCCCACAGAATCACACATCCTCTTCCTTACTTAACAGAATGTATCTTAAAAACTATTATTCCTTAGCTGGGATTTTCTTTTCCTCACTGAATAAATTTAATCAGATGAATTATTTTTTTAATTTGTTTTTCCATGTGGTGATGCAGGATTAAATACATTTTCAGGGTTTTATTACATATCGGTACGAGGGGTAAAAATAAATGCATCTGACACCGAGTCAGAGTGTTACGTGCTCTTATGCTCCGAAGCAAACCATTCCCATTTCAACTGAAAAAAAAAAAAAAAAAATCACAGTATTTATAATAAAACAGCATCTTATTGTGACTTCACTTCTGCTCCTTTGGTGGGTGAGATGAGATGATTGAGTCTTTATGTCGGGTTCAGCTCAGGAAACTGTGAATAGTGGAGGGAAATAGAACATGTACGAGTGAGTGTCAGCTTCCGCCCACACTGCTGTCAGTGCTGGAGTTTGAACGTGTTTGCGTACCTGCATTACCTGCATAAGCTCGCGTGGCTTTGTCGGCTCCGTGTGTTTGCGGCGCTGTTTTGCGTGGCGTCCGTTCTCTCTGTGCTGTTTTGAGTGACAGTTATGCAGCAGTGTGGAGTGTGTAAATCTCCTGCCGTTTTAAGCTCTCAGTTGTGGGCCTAACATTAGCACAACAATTTACACATCTGTCCCGAGGCAACTCTGAGAATAATGAAAGCCTCAGTCAAAGAGAAACTCTGAGTCTGTTTGTGTGTGCGTGTGTGTCTGTGTGGGAGCGGCAGGAGAGACTGTGTAAACAAGAGACAGAGGAGGTTTATTAAAACCCCACCAGCACTCACCATCCTTTTGTCCCCCTATTCTTAGTGGCCCTCACCTCTTCTCCCCCTCTTTCAGTCAGAGGAGCGATTACATGCCTGTGTCTCTCTTGTCTTTCATCTCTCTCTGTGAAGAGGAGAGGAATGAAGGTCTTCTGTGGCATGTAATTACACAGAGACATCCTGGATGAGGGCGTCTGTCTCCAAAAACATACACATAAAAAAAAAAAAGAGGAAGCCCTCCCGTCTTTTTTTTTTCCTCCTTAAATGCCTCTTGATTGGGGGGAGATCTAAAAGGAGACGCTTAGCTGCCTTTGATCAGTTTTCTTTACCTGCCACTTATGGAGGCCTGGTACCAACACAAGTCCATTTATTTCATTTGAAGCCCTGACACTAACAGGCATGGCTCGGCTCCAGCACCGTGGGAATGAAATGCGTCGCTCCTCGATTCGTTTTAGGCACACAGTCATAATCGTGACACATTTAGAGGCTGCTGTTCTAGTCTTGCCCATGAGTCATGTTGTTGAATGATCAGGAAAGGGTGGATTTTTATGGGCCTACAATGGTAGTGACTTAATCGCTAATTGGCCCAAAGCACATTTGCATTCTGGGAAGTTAATAATGGGCCTCTTTGGAGGCACTGTAAATGAGAAAGTCACTGCACTCTGACTTAATTCTGCTCATAGAAGTGCTGATGCCTCCAGATGGCATTTTTTACTGAGTGTGATATGGCCACTTTGTGTGCATGATCAGACACTTAGCTCGTACTTTGGGAACTGCTAACTTTCTAGCAACGCCACTGGTCATTGCAGTATAATTCTTTTATTGCTTCTCATTGCATGCTTGCAACAGTGGGCAAATGCAAATAGAGCTTGCTGAGACGACGGACAAATTCAAAATGCAACAGAACAGAATCAGGTGTTAAATGGTCAAAGCTGGTCCTGTCCATGAAAGTGTGTTACATAATCATAGTTTTCAGTCTGTTCTCGTTCCCCTTTTGTTCCTTCAAACCTGTTACCTGCAGGTTTGAGCATACTGGTGTTTCAATAAATTAAAATGTCGATAAAATGTATATTTTGTGACTACTTCAATTCGAAAAGTGAAAATTATACAATATATGGAGTAATTGCACACAGAGATTTTTTTTGTCTTTTTCAACTGATTTCTATGAATTTTGTAGGATTATGACAACTATTATAACCCAAAATTCAGCTTCTCAGAAAATCTTAATATAAAAAAAAATGTCAGTTTTAACACAGAAATCTTATGTTCTCCACAACAGTAGGTAAGACTGCTGATTTGACAGTTGATGGCTGCTGACACTCTCCACAGGAGTGTAAGCCATGAAAGACCGTTGTTAAAGAAGCCGGCTGTTCAGAAAGCTGTTTCAAATGAAATTGATGGAAAGTTGAATGGAAGGAAAAACTCTGTTGGCAAATGGTGCTCAGACAGAAACATTACCACAGCTTTGAGAAGACTGCAGCAGTCTTCCCATTGATGATTTAATTAATCATTTATCTGATTCAGTCATTTCAGCCTCACTCTTCAGTAAACCTAATTAAAAAAAAACAGGTTGTTGTTTTTCTTTTTTTTCTGCTGTATTTTTGTTCATATTAGATGTTTTGATGCTTGATGATTACTGTTCCTCTGGAACAGAAGCAGGATAGAGAACAGCACATAGAGCAGGTCGCACAACATAGACAAGACAATAAAGTTGACCTTCCACTTTGTTGTTGTAAGTGGTGAAAAACTGTGAAACTGTCAGGAAAAACTCCAAAGTAAGTTGATCAGCAAAATAATGTGAATAGCTTGCGCAGCTTTGCAAGTCACTGAGAAAGACTCTGACTTTTAAACATCGATCACTTAATGTATGACTTCACAGCTGACTGACTAACACCATTAGTGCAGGAAGCATAAATATCAAGCAAATGACACCAGTGGAAGGGATCTAGAGTTGCTTTTATTAAGTAGCAATGGTTAATTTAAAAATACATCATGATCAGGACCCTGATGTAACATTTCGAATTGATTCGGGTCATTTGTCCTTATTTTTCTCCTTAATCGTTTTCTTCTTGACTGCTCTTCTGTTTGCTTAGTAGCTCTGTAAAACTCTTACTTTCAGATTCAATTCAGTCTCTCTGATTCCTAAAATTATTTAAGACTGAGCTCATAATTGCAACATAAAAATGTGTTCATTCGTTATTGGCTTGTGTGCAAATGCAAAAGTGAGACACAGACTGTTCCTGCAGATTCTATGATCAAAGTTTCATGATGATGTTTTGTATTTGTCAGGTTTATGTTTTGATGATAGTCATTATGCACTCTGTTGTATTAGTTCCTTATGTTTTAGCCTTAGAAAAAACTGGAAAATCTCATATTTTAGAATCCAATTTCCACTCGACTGTAAAGGTATGCCTCAGTGTATTGAGGAGAACTGTAGTTTTGATCGCTTCTTTTTCCTTTTGTAAATTTGCCTGCGTTTATGGAGTTTTAGCTGTCTCTCTGAACTCTCTGGGAGATGAAGAGAGCCCTCTTCTGCTCCTCAAACAGATCTGGCGCCAGACAATAGGCTCAGGTCTCTTGTTGCTCTCAGCTGGGGCTGCCGAATAGGCTGAGAGCATGCAGCTGCTGGACAAAAGCCTGCTCAGCAGAAAGGGGGTCAGTGACCCCAAGGTGTGGCTCTCTGATCTCTGAGCCCCTTCCACATGGAGTCAGCACAGGGGGGACTGCAACAGAGACCTGTCATAAACACGGCAAATCAACCAAAACTGCCAACTTGTGTTTTTTCTAATGGCTTTTAGTGGGAGACGATTAATGAATTAAGAGAATTAGCGTTTTGTTAAAGACGAACAGAGAGCAGATGGTTAGACTAAGTGTTGAAAGAGATGAACAATACCAGCCGCACCCACTTGAAATGATGCAAATTAACATTTCTAATGTTATATGAGGTCAGAATATTGCCTGGTACTTGAAATCTATGTCTTTTCTAACCGTTTTGTTTTTTTTCTGGAAATGCACTAAGTAATCAGCTGAATCAGCCGTTCGGACTTTGTGATCGTTGAATGCATCGGTTAAAGTGAAGCCTGTCAGCTTGTCAAGTGATGTACACTCAAAATGTTCTGTTTTTAGTATGGCTGCACAATATAGCACAAATTTAGACTTATAGCAAAAATAATGTGAGAAATATTTGGATTGTAAAGAGATACTTGGACTCCTATGGATGTTATCTTATAGGTTCTAAGCATTCAGGCTCTCTATGCAAGCAATATAATTGGTGACTGGTTTTACATTGAAGCAGAAAATGTTTTCAGTGGGCATTAAAATAAGGTTGTTTCATTCTTAAAACAGCAGATGCCAATTTTTCAAGTAAAACATGTTCTTAAAACAGAAATAATGAGTTCAATTGTTTTCCACTTGCTGTATAAACCACTCACCACCTGCAGTTTACAATGAATGCAACTCACAAACTCACAGTCTGCCCAAATGTTTGCGTATTGCATGTTTTCTTAAACCTGCAGAAGGTAGCTTTTATAAAAACATGTGTTAGTTACATATTTACAAAACTTTTCACCATAGTATGAGACAGATGATGTGTGGAAAAAAAATCAATCTCCTCTAACTTCTCTTGGTGGTCCTACTGCCATCTGCAGAAATACTCAGCTCGGTCAGAAACAACCAATCAGAGCCAGGAGGAGGGTCTTAGCACTGTCAATCACCCTTGGGTGTGTCCTACTCACATCCTCCTCTTTGCAAAAGCAACACTCCAGATAGGTTTTTGACGAGGGAATAAAATTATAACATGACTTAAAGCTCAAAAACGTAAACATGCAAAAGACAAATTGTTTATAAAAGTTGCATACTGCAGCTTTAATATCATGTAGCCCTAATTTTCCTTTAATACGATTTTATTTAATTTAGTATTTACTTCAAAATGTTTGCGGTATGTTAGAAAATTATGCACTTAGTTTGGATTCCTCTCTGAAATTGTCCTGTAAAGCATAACGGAGGAAGCCAGTGTTTATTTGAGCAGCGTTATGTTGTTCTTTAATAAAAGCAAGTCTGAGGCCCAAACGTATTCCTGTTTCTCAAAATAAACACCATCAAAACTCAAATCAAACACGATTTCACACAAATCCCCATAACCGAGAATAAAAGCACCAAGCGCAGAGGAGACGCAGCTCCCATCCCTGCACTTGATCACAAGCAGCCTCCCATCCTCCCTCGTTTTGTGTTTATTCTGGGGATTACTTTGACCTAATCTCTTTAGACCATAATTCTGATTATACTTTGTGTTATTATTATTGCTGTGTCCATTCCCCAGTGTCCTGCTGGGATTTCCTGACTGCTGGAGTGCTCCTGTGTTCGGAAAATTGATTAAAACTGCTGACCACTGCCCCAGATAGTACAGACTCAGAGAACTGGATAAAGAAAAAAGAAGCAAACACATCTAATATAGTGCTGCTTTTTATATGAGACATCTTCAATTTAATAGAAATGATGGCGAGTGTGCTTTACCCAGCTGCACCCCTTCTACTTGTATTTGCCTTTGAACATATTTATAATGAAATTGCCTTTATCAACCAGTCAATAGTGTGTAACTTTAGCTGCTACGTACTTAAAGTGAGACTGTATTCATGCTGGTAAAGCTGATGCTCCATCTGTATTAACATCCAGAAAGATGTTCATCTGTTTAATATTCAGATGTCATGTTTAGTGTGCATTTTCAAGACTCTACTGAAACACCATCTGGGTTTTATGCCTGTTTTTCAAGCTCAGTAATCTTGAATATAGAACCCTTGAACAAATTACTGTGTTTAAAAAAAAATGCTGCAAGTGAAGAAGATACAAAATATATTTCCTGTATTTTGTTATTGTTGCAGGGCATTGCATCTGATTTTTTATTACTTTTCTAAAATTGCATTTTTAAATTTTTATCTCCTCTCTTTTACTTTACTGGAGTATCGGACACACCACGGTGATATTGTGATTATTATTTATTAATTAATCATATGAAAATGCCGGTCTTAAATGTGGAATTAACCTTAAAAATTTCCTGAAATTTGTTTAGTTTTGATATATTATGACAAAATTAGAAATCCCATATTGAATCCCCTTTTTAAAACTTTCTTCAGGTTGTTTTTTTTATTTTGCCACCGTGCACAATGAGGAAGCTTTTAACAATCTCCAAATATGTGAGATGATGTTGCCGCATAATAAAATTAATTTTTATAGGGCTTTTTCACATCTTTACAAGAGTTACAGGTAAATATTGAGGGTGCTGTTGTGAAATAAGTGTCTTTAACATGTAAATCATTAGTTCTTATGTTCAGTTTGTACATATGTTTTGGGTTTTCTTCTTCTTTTGCTTAGTCACATAATTCATTTTAACTTGTGCCAAAAACCTGTGTTTGGTGCTTTGAGAGCAAAATAAGAACTTGCACTCAGGTTGTTTCCCAGGCTCAAAACTTTGTTTGTTTTTTTTTATCCCTCGGTGAAGCAATAACAGCTTGGAGCTAGACTTTTCTGAAAGTACAAATACATTAATATACATTACATGGTCTCCAATCATTTTACTGGCTGTGGAGACACAGAAAGCAATCAGTGTGCCAAATAAGAAGAGAGAGACAGAAGGAAGTAAAACGAATATGATGAAGTGAAGCTACCTGTGTATTTAAGGGGTTTGAAGATGATAAGAAGAGACAGTTAGCTGAGCAGAAGAGGCAATTTTGGCTGGTGTGAGATTCATCACACCGTTTTGTCTTAGACTCATCATGAGGTGTTCTGTGTAACGAGGTGTGGAGATCAATACCATCCATGTACTTAGGTGCACTTGATCTGATCATCTTGCTCTCTGCTGCCCACAATAGGAGCTGCAACCCACACTCAGACCCTGGGAGGGGAACATACTGATGAAACCCGGGTCCATCTTCAAGTCATCAACATCCCCTATCTCTTCATTGTCGCCAAATGAGCAATAAATGCAAGCTTTACTACTTCTTCCCTCTTTTTTCCTTCTTTGCATGCACATGCTCAAGGTCTCTTGTTTGAATTAAGCTGCGTATCGGTGGGTCCATTAGGAACGGGAGGGTTTGGCGCGCAGAATAAAATAACTACTCTGTTTCTCCCTCTTTCTAACTCATTGACTGAGCACCTCCGGGTAACATTACAATAAGCACCTTGTGTCCTTGTCTCCCAATGTGATCCTATAATTTATCCTAAATTGGAAAAAACAACCAGGAAAAAGGCGGCACTGGAGTACTGTAAAGCGCAGGACAGAGAAACCTTGGCAAGGGTTTGTATTTGTGAGAGCTGCCAGAAATGCACGTTCTAATTGCTTATACTGCCAGTTTTTACTTTATAAATAAATTGAAAACTGTTAAAAAAAAATAAGATGTCAGAAATGCTTAAAGAATAGTTGTGAATAACAAAATAAGCAGCGTCAAACGTAATACCTGACAGGAAGGAGCTTTGATTTACTGTTAATGTTTTATTTCTTTTTGCTATAAAGGAATCCTAAAACCAGAGTTGACATTTTTGTCTGTTGCAGCATATTGTTTTAGCAATTACAATAATTAGCATGACAGGAGAGATTAATGATAGCAGTGTTGTTAGCTTGGTTGGCGCCATTAGTATTTCCAGCAGTAGACCCTTTGTGGATTCACTGTAAAATTAGTGGATCCTTATCTCACCTGAGAGTTTTCCAAAAGAATGAAAACATCCAGCAGGTTCAGACAAATCTGACTCTTCGCAACAGCTAAACCGAGCAACTTCTGCTCAGCTTGCTGTTATCTGCTGACATCTAACTCCAGCTTGTGGCAGCTTGACTGAAGGATCAACATGCCTCTGGAAAAAAAATACACCTTCCCTTGTTGAGGTTCCCAGCAACTTTTAAGGTATCGTATAACTTAATTTTATAAAAACTCACTGATATTGAAATTGCTGAAGCTGCTGTCTCACTGTTGTGTTTGTTGACGCGTATGATGGGGAGTTACTTGGGTGTAAATGTGAGTAGATGGAGGGAATTTTGTGGAGCATCAAGGCCACTTTTGGGAGTGTGTGTTGCTTTCAGTGTGCTCCTATTCTGAATAGTACATGTACATAGACTACAATTTCCACAAGGGTGTGGAAATCTTCCACCCTTGTGGAAATCGTAGTCTTCTGTTGTGTCAAGTCAATTCTAAGTTATTGCTAGGTAACCATTAGCCAAGTAAGTAAGAAAGTAGGTCCTGCTGTCAGTTTCACTTTCAGTTTAGTGCATCCATCCAAGTGTGTGACATTGTTATTGGATCTACTATTATTGTTCCAATATTTGAGTCACAGTAGTGCATGTGGGGTGTGACATGTGAACTGTGGTGCTATTAAAGTTGAATTTTATGTCCAAAAATATCAAATTTTGCCTGTTAGTGTCAAATGAATAGGAAGACAATTCAACACTGAAGTGTCATTAGTATTCACATGATGAATAAGGAATCATCATGTGAATAAAGATTGGAAAAAGATCTGGATTTTATTATTTCTGATTGGCTGTTCACCAATGCTAGCCCCTGAAGTGTAAACATCTCTGTGCATCTCCACTATTTAGCAGAATTTTTTTTTTTTTATGTTTTACTTCCTATTGATGATTAGGAGAAAAGCTACTTACTTGCTGATTATAATCTCTGCATAAATAGTTGTTTGCACAGAAGAGCAAAAATCAAGCACAGCTCAAAATGTAGCGAGGAGTGGGTAACAATAAAAATTTCCAAAACCTCAAGCAGTGCAGAAAAGTAGTAAGTTCTGCTCCCTTTTTCATGTGTCACACTCTGAAAATTAAAAGTAGCCATTATACCAACCTATTATTCTTCAGATCAAATTGTAATGACAGTTGAAAGGAACAATAGGAGTCAAGTTGAGGCTTTCATGAGCAAGGAAATAATTTGGTAGTTCTATAAAAAGATTTGAAGCACACATTTGGCTTAGAAAGACCATCGGAAAGCTTCATCTCACTTTAGTGAGGTGATGAACTGAATGTGCAGCTACGCTTATATAAATATGGCCATCATGAATTATGAATCACAAGAGTCATATAGAGAGAGAGAGACACCTTTCCTACGTCCTTAGCGGAGTATTTATCTTCGGAAGTGTGAAAATGATCATTCATAAACTTTGACACACTTCCGATGAATTTTTACAACTTCCTTACTGCTAAAATTAAAACAAACTCTTTGGGAGGCGAGAATGAACATGACGCAGTAATCTGTTAAGAACAGAGGCGGATCCGTGTGGTCGGCTGCATTTTGCAGACAGACCAACAGCTCAACACACATAAGTGAAAGATGAGAAATCTCACCGGCAGAAGGCCGTGTTGTGATTTTAGCAGATTTGAGCAACAAGCATCTGCATACATCTCAAAATGCATGTGGACCTCATAAGAGCAGTGCTTCCAGGCCATCCGAAATTGCACAAATATCATATGCGACCAGAAAAGTTTGGGAGATGAAGTTAATAAAAGACCGGGTCGACTGACTTGCCGATTTGCTCCAATATGAGTCACAGAAAAACAAAGCATGAATATTAAACTTCAGGAAATGACTTCAATATGCTGTAAAGCTGATAAACCCACATTGTCTGGCATAAATTTTGCTTCATGCATATTTGCAGAGAAGCTGCAAACAGAGTTTAATTTCACTCCCGTCTGTCATTTGTTTATATGATTTGGGATCTACTTAAACAGGGCGGCATTTTACTGTCGAATGTGGTTCATACCACTAAGAGAAATGCATATATACCACGTGGATTCTGTAATCTGCTTGGATGTTCCTCTGCACATCATCTGCACTCTGCTCTGCACTCAGTCGCACAACAACAAAAGCTGGTTCTCCTTATTGTTGTGAAAAATGGAGCTTCACATGTGAAGTCAGTCATGCTGAATAGATTGTAAATTGTGAGTGAAGTATAAACACCTTTATATCTGCTGACTGCCTTTGTGCCTCACAAATGACCCAGCCATATGAGGGTCAAGCTGTTGTGTTCTTACAATTTCCAGCGCGGCCGTGTGGCTATTACGGAACTGTGATGTTGTTGCTCTGTGGGCCAGAAGTATAACAAAGGCCCAAGAAATGTCAGTGGCATGAAAAAGAAAATCATAATTTAAACTGATTCTTTAGATTTTAAGTCATAGAAAACATTAAGTTACGCTAAAGGAATATAATAAAAGTAGGTGAACCCCCTATGTAAAACCCATTTCCTATACAGACGGCTCCTGTTAAGGATCACAACTCCCCTCAAATCCATAAATACTTGAAACCGCCTTGAAGAGCGCTTATAATTGCCCATTTTAGTAGTTCAAACATCAAATATACCATAATATGCAATGGAAACCACACAGTAACATCTATAGTCTTCCTTATCTCCACTGTTGGGGGTTCAGCCAACTAACGCGAAGGGAAATGAATGATGTTCATTCTCTGGACATCCATTTGTCAATAGACATCAGTCCATCCATTGGCAGGAAAACAAAGTAGCAAATTGGTAAAATAATGAAGAACATCAAGAAAGGACCCTGGGTTCCCAAATTTATCTCACACAGCCCTGCTATAAAAAAGAAAATCACTAGATTTTTATTTGCTATCGCTAGCCTTACAAGGCAGTTTAGATTGTTTTGTGGTCAAAATTTACTTTCCAGGAACATGATAACATCATAAATAATTCTAGAAATCTTCTGACAGTTTTAAAAAAGTCAGTCTTGTTTAATAACCTCTAAACGATGCAAAATGCCTGAGTCATTTAGGTTCCTCTATCATAATTCCAGCTATATTTCAGATATAGTAAAAATGCTTATTTATATGAAGCCAAGCCAGGAGTTTATTCACTACCTGCCTTTCATTTTTTGTGTGTCCTTATTGGCAAGTCTCTGGGCAGCATCAGTTTTAAGGTCAAAGGTCTCAAAAGCGATTATAGAGAGTTAATCTGGCGGACTTTAATAATCCAGACTACGGCAGGGAGAGATTGGCCTCTGTGTTGTGGCTGTGGATACACTGAATACCACCATATAGGTCACATATATTTACACATTGTTTCCTAAAGATCATATTGCTCATTTAGTCTGCTGTAACATTAACTGTTGACAGTTTTTTTTTTTTAATCCTACTTGTTTTGCTTTGAGGCAAAGCACCTATAATACTTTGATTTGTGTGTCTTTGAGCTCCTTTATCTTGTCTATAAGCAGGGTTTTTTCTTCAGCTTTTCATCCCTAAGTAATCAATACTGCTCTGAAGAATCCAGGTCATCTTGGCTGCTGTGGCTCGCCTGTCTCCACTTCTGTATCCATCAATCGCTGTCAGAGTCTCTGTTCTTGGATCTTTTCACGTTCTCCTGTCTTTACCTTCCATCTTCTTGTTCCTGCTCCCAGACTCTTGAAAAATGACTTTGCCCATCTGGACTTAGCTCAGCCCGGACGGTGGGCCATTACTCCTCCAGTTGTGATTAAAAATAGATCCGAGTTCAGAGTCAGAATGAGTGAATTAGTGCCTCATCCTGTTGCTTTTTCTTATACATGAGCCCCAGCTGTTGGAGGTGAATAGAAAATTGAGGATGAAAAGTTGACAGGAAAATTTTCCTGTTTTAACCTTTTTTCCCGACCCTGAGTGTGTGTGTGTGTGATTGTTTGTGTGGGCAGCTGTGATTGTTTATCAGAGCTGCCTGCGGACCTCTTCGCTGGGTGCTGTCTCACGTCGAGCCGTGTGTTTGAGAGGCTTGTCGAGGTAAAGCTCCTGTCAGCGCCGGGCCGGAGGGAGCGGACTGATGAAAGGGCTCTTCATCATCCTAATGGGATACACAAAGCTCTTAACCAGCACTGCTGCCTTGGCTTTAGCTGGGCGAAGGGGAAGAGAGAAGAGGAAGAGGAGTGAAAAGGCCAGGCCGAGTGTGCAATCAGAGGACCACACTGAAAAACATACACAAGTGCACGGGTCAGGCTATACAAGGTGTAAACATGACAGTGCTGCTGGGAGCCAGTGGAAATGGACAAGTCTTGACTCTGGGCGGTCTTTGGTTTGTGAGAGGTTCAGTGAGCCATGGGTATTCAGATCTGGGACAGAGATAATGCCCTGCTGTCCACACAAACCGTGGACATGTGCCCCGGCTCACCTCTGGCAGAGGTCCAAAGGTCTGCGCATGAACTCCTGAATATCTCAAATACTGTTTTTAGGTCAATCCCTTTAAACTCTTTTTAACATCTGAATAGAAACAGAAGCAATTACTCCATGGTGTATAATTCCCAGGTAAGCTTAGCTTCAGTTTGAGTTCATGGTTGAGATTATTTCTTATGTTAGATAAATCCCAGAGACTATCTCTCAATGTTTAGAAGGAAATGTTTCATGAAACCTTATGGAACGTCTGCAGAATACATTGCATTTGCAGGACACCCATCAGTTTTTATACTTTCTGTATTTTTGTACGGCAATGTTGCACAGATGTTGTAACAGGAAGACGGTCCTGCATGGGTTCAAATCTCTGTTTTGGCCACTGGAGATAACCACCATCTCTTCACTGATCATGAATAGTACTGGGTTTAGATCATGGATAAATGTTACTATCAGGTGAATTTTAACAGAACGGCTTCTCTATGTAACTTTTCTCAAAAGTGATCACCTCTACCTGAGCTGAGCCTCAGCTGTGGCTCTGGAGAAGTACAGCCTGTAGTACCTGTAGTACAGCCTTATCTTTGTTGTTTTGAAACAGACAAACCTTGTTCTGAGCATCTGAACCCAGCAGTCCTTAAAAAAGTTAGAAAGAGCAAAACATAACCTGTAAAACTTGTGCAATGTTTAAAAGAAAGCACCTGCTTTAAAATTGTACAGTTAATTAAATTACCTGGCAACAAATCGATATCCAGATTCTGCAAAGATAATATGGGGAAGGACTGAATGCACAGTTAGCGTAGCAATTATAGTCGAACTGTATAAAACATCACATATTTCAGCTGTATATTGATGTCTTACAGAGTAATACACTTTGTTGCATTAGAAAATGCAAATTATGAAAATATTGGACTTGATTCAATATTTGTCTTATAATTTAATGTAAGGGAGTTTATGAGAGGGCTGCACAATGGCGCAGTTGGTAGAGCTGTTGCCTTGCAGCAAGAAGGTTCTGGGTTTGATTCCCGGCCCCGGTCCTTCTGCATGGAGTTTGCATGTTCTCCCTGTGCATGTGTGGGTTTTCTCTAGGTTCTCCAGTTTCTTCCCACAGTCCAAAAACATGAGTCAGGTTAATTGGCCTCTCTAAATGGCCCCTAGGTGTGAGTGTGTGCATGCATGGCTGTGTGTCTCTGTGTTGCCCTGCGACAGACTGGCGACCTATCCAGGGTGACCCCGCCTCTCGTCCAGAACGTTAGCTGGAGATGGGCACCAGCACCTCCCAACCCCACCAAGGGACAAGGGTGTAAAGAAAATGGATGGAGTTTATGAGATTTTTGCCTTTTAGTTTTCTCTTTTTTCTTTTTGGTTCCAAGCCTTTTTACCTTTTTCTTTTGAACAGTATGTCGATTTGAAAAGAAAAAAAAAAGAAAAACATTTAGACAGAGGGGAAAGAACAACTCGTTTTAGGTCTGTAAATGAAATCACTGACAGCCTTTGTTAGCACAGTTATTTCAGACTATGGTGTTTCTTGGATTGAAAGCCCTTTCTTTTATGCTCCCTTAAAAATCAGCATCATTAGCACCCACACCGGATTGTTTACATTCTGCACAAGAACAGGTGACGCATATTCCAAACTGACTGGATGTGTAAATAAGCAATAGAATTTTTTTTTTAATCAAACCTGTCAGATTCTGTTTTGTTTTTTGTTGACTCTCTTTCTTTTTGAAGAAAGTCAACAAAATGAGGAAAGTGCCTCTGGCCTGGCAGCCTTGTATGGTGAGCGATATGGCCCACATTTAAAACTCTACAAATATTGGAAAAAGAAAATACAAAATGAAATTCCACTATTGGCACAGAGTTAACTGATTGGGGAAAATTGCCCAGCTGCTCAGTGAAACTTTGTTTTTTATTTTTATTTTGTTGTAAATCCTGGATTGTGTAAATTGCAGATGTGCCAATCACAATTTGAATCTGATCCTTGTTGATACCAATTATAACTGTGATTTGTCGTGAAGAAAATTGTATAAAAGGGGGGAAAAAAAGCAGCACTAAAAATATTTCCCCATTCAAGCTTTTTAGCCTTGAATGGTTATTAAGTATTTACATTTGCAGCAGAGGTAACATCACAATGCTGGGTTTCACTGTAATTTCATTTTCAAAGGCAAAACTATTTCAAAGGTTACTTTTTAAATTGCATGTAGCATCTTGTACAGGTTAACGCTCCAAGCATAAAAAATCCAGAAACCTGTGGCTAATCTACAGCACTTAGTTTCAAAGGACTGCAAACATTTGCAAGTCAACTATGTTTCATGAGAGACAACAATTAATGGTGAGCCTTCCTGTTTCTGCTATAAGTCTCACTCTCTCTTGCCATCTTACTGTCTGATTTAACTGCAATGGTTGCTTTGAAAAAGCTTCTTATATTTCACATTTGACTTCATCCTCACTAGTACTGCAGTAGGTAACTTTGAGTCTTCTACCCTCAGTAACACTGTCCACACCGAAGTGTGGTGCATTCACAGATCAGAAAAAGGCTGGATTTTTAAATGTTTTGCCACTAGTTAGTTAGTGTATATCGGTTCACCTCTGGTTAATGCATAGTGCTAGCAAAGAAACTTGCATAAGATGGAATAATTTCATTTTTGATTAAAATAATTATAATACATCCCTTTATTTCCTTCTGACAGACAGAAAACACTTATTTTTCTGAGCACAAAGCTCAGAAAAAAAAAAGAAATATGTATCTATTGATATCCAAATGTGGTTGAAAAGTTTTTATTAAGGGGTTGCTATAAAGCCTGACTTGAGAAATGTTTGTGGAGGCTAATTTTGGGTTAAAAAGTCTAACTTTCTACATATTTTTGTGGCTGAATAGCCAACATCGAATAGCCCTTAAAAGATGCCAATGGACATCCACTGTTTGAATTAGTAATGTGTGCTGCAATCCTTCAGGTGTATAGCAGGTCTGCTTGCTGATCAGAGCTTATAAAGGACTTAGACGGTACATCAAACACGAATCAGCAAACATTTCACCTTCATTGTCTTTATTGTCAGTTTGCAGATAGATCCCTACAGAGCTATAAAACGTAAAGCTGACTCAGCACACTATTGCTTTTTATGAACCACATTTGAAAGGAACTTTTTTAATTAGGTCATAATGTAAAGTAGTCTTTGTGGTGCCCTCAGTATTTGTTACACCAAAGCATGCATTATTCTAGAGAGGCTTTGCTGACGTCTACCTTCTAAACAAAGCTGTAAACATGCCTCTTTTCTAATGTTTTGATGCATGGATCTGGCACTGTACTCAAACTGAACTTTTGTTAAATATTCAACATTGTGAAGAATGACTTACTTTGTCAAATTCATTTGACTAGGGCCATGAAAAGGACACAGTGTATGGATCAAGGTTACATGTAGATGTAGGGGGCAGCAGAGGGGGAGGCAGACTGAAGAAGAAGAAGACAGAGGGCTTGTGAAAGAGTCTCTCATCATTATTGTCATGGTGTCACACACTTTATCCACGCAGTCACCATCCGTCAGCGTTGGCCCTGGGCGTCTGACGGGTGTCTCTCCGTCCATCCTTCTGCTTCTCCTTCTTCTAGATTATACACACAGGCACGAGTACGTTTTCTCTCACATTCGCAACCTCTTCCTTTATTCTTTCACGCCAAAGGGACTTTTGTCATGCTCTCATCATCGTCAGCGCTGGCCGTCACCGCCGACCCTGCCAGACCAGAGACGTATTCTGGCCCGGCCCCCCTCCAGGCTTTGCGATGCCCTCTTTTTCCAGTCCGAGCCACTTTCTGTCCTCTCCTTCAGGTCAAGGAGACAACCATGTGCTTGCAGCGGAGAACCGCAAAAAAACTTTGACATAAGACAGGAATCGGAGGCTCATGAATGATTGATGCCTGACTGCTGACTCATCACACTGGGGAAAAACAGCAATATTTTGACCTGAAACATAACAAGATTTAGATTTGTTGAGAGGAGAAGCGGAGATGCGCTCAGGTTGCCGAGATGTTCCCGTTTTGTTGTGCTTGCTGCAGACTTCTCAGTTTCACACTGATTGAAGGATGGAGAGAAGTTTGGTCTGACCAAAAGTGATACTCTGTCAAAATGACTTGTGCTTTTTGTTGCAGCTGTTCACTGACATTTCCTTTTCCTTTCCTCTTTTTTTTAATTATTTTTCCTCTTGCTGCTGAGGGACACATTTTCGTCTTTGTCTAGATTTAGATGTTGGATTTTTTCTTTCTTAAACTTATGAAAAATTATGGTTGAATTTTGAAAATCATGATGGCAGGTAGACATCGGGATGTTTCCAAAATCAGAATTCATCAAAAATGAAATAGTTGCACTATCAGAACTGCAACAATTTGCTATTGTATTGTTTTAAGATCCTTTTAATTGGATGCCAGAGAAAGTATATAGATATCTATATATGCATACTTAAAGTTATGTCATTGGGAAGCTCATATTGGCCCATGTCTAATGGTATTAGTGAATCCAAATTATAAACTGACAGTATTTTTGTTCATTAAAGCTTTTGGTTTGGTTTGAAATCCCGTCTCTTTCTTCTGCTCATCAGCTCAGTTAATACGAGCTAAGCTCAGGGAGGAGGAAATTTATTTTGAACAAATGATAAAGAGGAATAAGGGGAATGAAAGAAAAAGATCAGAAGGATGAAACAGCCATTAGCCTCTGCACAGGGCTTCTCTTGCCTGCAGAACCCTGACATTCTGCAGAGTAGGGAGATTGAATCTCACCTCTAACTGCTGCCTCCCCATTTGTCCTCCTGTGCCATCGCCACATCACATCTCGTCATCTATCTCCTCCAACGTGGATATTCAAGCTATTAGTGCCCTAATCTTTACTCATCCTTGTCTGCCTGTCTCTCTGCTTCCATTCTTCATCTATTTCTATCTCAGACATTTTCATTTTATTTTAATCTTCTTGAAAAGTAGACTTTTGCCTAAATGTACTTCAAAGCTTCTATTATTGATGTAAGCAGCAATTTTATGCCTTCACCTTGGAGATTTTAGGCTGTCTTTTTTTTTTATATCTTGAGTTTTGGAAAACTCTGAGCTGCTAATACTGATTTAAACCAATTCTGATTTCTCTTTCAGAATTATAATTCACAGTGTTTGAAATATTTGTTTCTCGCTCTTCTTCAGTGAGCGGTTATGTATTTTTCATATTACCAGAGATGAACGGTGCTTTGCCATTTTAAAACAAAATGAATAAATTGTCTTACTGCAGTTATCTACTAAAAGACTAAAGATCCTTACCTGACCTCTGAGATTTCAGGAAAAGCTTTCAGCATTTCTACTGAAAGCACATCATGTCTGAGAAATCTAAATGTGGAAAATCAAACAACTTGGGTATTTCTGGTACAATGAAGAATGTTGTTGTGAGCCTGACCTGAAAGTGGATGTACATAAAAGTACATGTTCTCTGTTCATTTTCCATTCACCGTCTTTTTGAGTCAGACAAAAAAAAAACACATAGCTTCCACAAACGTATCTTCCATATCCTCCACTGTGTTAGGAATGCAGCGCTGCCCCTCCCCTGCCTATTGCTGTGCCTCAAAGATTAACTGCCTGAAGCAAGGGAAATCTTTGTCCCTCTGTAATAACTTCCACTCTGAAGAGTGTCGAGGTGAGCATGACCTGGTTACTTCTCAGCTGTGGTTCATTCACTGATCAGAAAAACACTGAATTTTTGAGCCACGCTGAAAATTGTCCAATTCCACTCACCAGACAATTTGTCACTACAATTTCATCCAAATCCCAAACACATTTTCTAAACCTCTTTATTGCAGCTGCTTGCAGAATAGTAATGCTCTTTCATAATGTTTTGGATACGAGGCATTTCCCAGTTTTATTACCAATTTTTCACACGCTCACAAACAACTGAGGCCATCCTACAGCCTCTCGGTTGTTGTCTACCGCATATCTGGGGAGCTCTCTGATGCAAGGGGACGCAATGGAGCAACGGAGTGACGCCAACCCTGCTGTGTTTGTGTGGGCTTTGATCATGCTTTGTTTTTTTTTTGTTTTTTTCTCCGTTTGTCCATGGGCTGTCACCTCTGTCACACTTGCTTGGAAACTAGCAGGAATGGAGATGTCAGTGCGTTTAGTGTGCAGCGCACATTTATGACAGCGAGGTCTGCTCGTGGGTTTGTCCAACCCTCTGCTTGTGTGTGTGTGTGTGTGTGTGTGTGTGTGCGTGTGTGTGTGTGTGTGTGTGTGTGCGTGTGTGCGTGTGTGTGTGTGTGTGTGTGTGTGCGTGTGTGTGTGTGTGTGTGTGGAAGAGGTCACCAGCGCTGCCCGTCGATCCGCTGTCAATCCGGCTCATCTCCTCATCTGTTCATTAGCATGACAGAGGAGCTCCGCTGCCAAAGCAGTTAGTCACAAGAATCAGCTCCTGTCACAACACATTACAGCAGCTGGCATCTCTGAGCGTGGCCGGTGCCCACTGCTCACGTATTTACACTCACCATTCAAGAGTTACACTCAATCACACACCTCGGGAGTGTCTCTACATCTCCTCCTACCTTCCTTTCTTTCTTTCTAACTACTTTCCTTCCTTCCCTCCTGCATGGCTGCACACCCACATCTTCACTGTTAATCGCCCTCCTCCTCTCCATCATCCCCTAACTTTAGCTGGGACACATTCACCATCTCTCCCATTTTCGTGTCCTTCTTCTTTCCCTGAGCGTCTCTCCTCGACTGGCTCTATTTCTGTCTCCCTCCCTTCTGCTCTCCGTCTCCGTAATGCTCGAAGAGATCAAGACTTTTCATTTTTAATCCATCCGTCTTCTCCCTGTGATGTTTTAGTTATCTCTCTCCCACTCTGCAGCTCCATAAGCCCCCCTCTAACGCTCTCCTCCGCCTTCATTATCACCTGCTCGGGTGTCTGATGTGATTTGTACAGGAAGTTTGATACAGCCGTCTTCCCCTGTCTCCCGGGGCAGCTGGGTTGTCGTATCGTATAATAAAAAACACATATGTTGTGATGCATTAGGCCTTCCTCTCACAATCGTACTTCACGCCTACTGACTGAACACAGCATAATGCTAAGCTGCCTAAAGACGGCGTCTCGAACATGAATTCTGTACTTTTTTTTTTAATGGGAAAGTTTTGTTGCCTTCAGATTTCGGTTTGTGCGTGAAGCATAGCTGTCTGTGCCTCCAGCTTACCGACTGCTGGGAACTTACTGGTTTTCTCGAGCTGTTTATTTCCCGCTCATTTGCCAATCTCTTACAACAGTGTTGAAAAATGCGATTCGTCATTAAAATTAACGACACTCATGAACCTCCTTATTTGAAGGTGTCATCTAAACACACCCACATGTACTCTGAGTGTGAAAGAGACTGAAATTTGGTGGGAAGGAGCCGTGGCTTAGCCTTAGGGCAGGAGCTGTCTCTTGTCAAGAGCCAGACATTAGCGCTGATTGGCATTTAGCACTAGCCTCCACCTTATTCCAACAGAGACATTTCTGCTTCAGCTTTAATATTTGGATTATATCATTTATTTTAACTCCAAGAAATCTTAAATAAATAAATTTTTTAGAAGAAAATCAGAGAGGTCGGCATGAAAGAGGCAAAAGGAGGTGGAAGCAGAGTGTTGCAGAAGTTAAAGAAAGGTGGATCAGAGGACACATGGCAGTGAGGGGTGGGGGCTGTAGCCTCACCCATGCAAATACCGTGGGGTGGAGGTTGAGGCGCTTAGTTGGGGAGGGTAGCCAGGATAGGGTGTGTAATTACAGGGCCCCTAAGAGGAGAGGCCTGTAATCAGCCTGCCCTCAGGAAGGAATGCAGCTCATCTTCTCGTGTAATTACGGTCATTTAAACAACCCCAGCTCCCAAACACTCATCCCACTCCACTGCTCACCTATTCGCTGTTTGCACTTACGGAGAGACAGCAACAGGGAAGGGCAGATTTTAAACAAAATGGACTGCAGTGCAGCTGCAGTGTTTACATCACATTTGTGTAGTCTACATGCAGGGCTCTTGAGATGCCGCCTCCTTGTGGACTCCCGCCATGGCAACTGGCCACTGTGGAGTGGATTTGCAGCTTTGGAGCTATCGCGTCTCAACGCAGAGCCTCACCCCGGAAGGGAAGCGGGCGCATTGTGCAGCATCGAGTTTGACCTCCCTGTATAATAGCCGTGACATTGGTCTGTAATTTAGAGAGGATAATAGCAAAACATCATTGTCTCACCCACTCTTCCAGCTCTTCATCCCCCTCTTCACCCTCACCCTTTCTTTTCTTGCTCTCCCAGTCTCCACTTCTGATAGTGATTGATAGTACTTCTGCTGCACACCCGTGTTCCCATGCCATAGGTGGCCGTCAGGGCGCACACAAACAGCACAGGGCCGCTTTTTGATGGGCAGTGATTAATGAGCTCCATGGGGGGTGGCGCCCCCTAGTTGCGACAGTGCCCACTTTCAGCCTCTCTCTCTCTCTCTGTTTCCATTCAAATTCAGCAGTGGAGTTGCAACTATATAGAAAAACAGCACAAATTGTCTTAGAGCACCCACAGTCACATTCACCCACACGCTTAAAAACAGCGTCTTACTTGGAGAGACTGTTTGCTGAATCTACTCTGAGTAAGAATAATCCATAGTCTCTCTCTCTCACACACACACTCACACACACTCCGTCCACAGAGGCATATCATATGGAAAAAGCATGTGTCCTCCTACAGATTACTTCTTTTGCTTCTTAAAATGCTTAAATTATTGCAATCATCAAATTTGATATGAGACAAAGATAATCTGAGCAAATACGAAATGCAATTTTTAAAATTATTTTATTTATTGAAGAAGAAAACTGTCCAGACAAACTTGGCTCTATGTGAAGAAGTAAATTGTTTCATATCTGGTTGTGCCACCAGTAATAGTAACGACTGCCAACAAGTTCGTTTTTCACGTAGCTGTGAAGGACTGATGGCCCTCTCTTACTTGCAGAATCATTATAATTCAGCCACGTTAGAGGTTTTTATTTTTTGCCACATGAATAACTTGCTTAGGATCTCAATAAGACTTAAATTGACACTTTGACTAGATTGGTACTAAACTTTCATTTAGATTTTTTTTTTGGGGGGGGGATTAACTTTGGATGGGATTCATGGTTCACAAGTTACCATCTGTTACAGCAACCTGTTCATCTCCTGAAGCTGTAAAGAAGACCCAACCCATCAAACTACCACCACTATGTTTTACATTTGGTAAATATGTTAGTTTTACTCCAGATATAATGCGACCCACACCTTCAGAAAAATGTCGGTAATAGAGTATTCTCCCTAAAGTTGTGAAGATCAATAGGAAGTTGTTTTACTTTTATTTTCCAAACAATATCTGAGTAGTTTTGGCTCGATACTTCTGCCATTTTTGAACAATGCTTGCCCAGTCTTTTCTTTGAATTGTGCTCTAGCTTTTTTTTACAGTCACTTGAGGATTAGTCAATTGGTCAACAAGTCAAACTTTCTTTAGATCGGACATGATTTTTACTTTCTTGAGACATTCAGGTCTTCTTCATGCAATTTCTACAAAAGAGGTTTTTTGATTCTACAGGCAGAAACCAGGCCTAGATGTGATTAATGAAATTGAACTCAACTTTCTGAAAATGTTGTTAATGATAGTAGATTCATAGTTTAATGAGGAAGATGTTTACATTTTCACAGTGTTGGTATGGATAACTTTTTTTCCGCTTTGATAAATGAAATAATCATTTGAAAACTACTTTTTGCACAATCATGCAATCTTTCAAGATTTTTTGATTATCTGATACATTGAATTGACAAAAAAGTGAAGTAACCTGAGAGACGGAAATGATTTTTTATAGCAGTGTATATTTTGTGAAACAAAAAAAAAAAATGCTGCAGCATTCGCCCAGTTATCAGAGAAAAATACCACTCCCTCCTCTCTTTAATTGTCTCTTGTTTGCCTTCTGTAACCACGAGGTTGGATAGCATGTTTACATGTGTGTGATGGTGGGATCCCACATGGCGTTCCCCTCCAACGTGGCTGATTAAGCGTTATTATGTCACTGTGGGAAAAAATCAGGGCAGAGGAGCTCTTTTTGAAAAAGGGCAGGTCACACTTCATGTACAATTAGAGGCTTCTGGAGCAACACACCTTGCAGCTACGAGCGTGGGATTACACTCTATTTACAAGCAGGTCTGCAAATGAGGTCTTGCAAGCCTCTGCAATTGTTGCGTGTGTTCGTGTGTGCGCGTGCGTGCGTGTGTGTGTGTGTGTGTTGTTAACCCATCCCCAGGCTCTCTCCTCATGCCACCCAGACATGTTGGATGGACAAGCGAAGCATTCCTGTCACTGTGCATCTCCGTCACCTGCTTGGCCTTCTCCCCTCTGCCAATCTGCTTTCCAGCCCTCGGTCGCTTACCTCTTTCTGTCTGAGCATAATCAATGCAGGATACTGCCGATGACTGCAACCTCTGAAAATGTTTAGCTTCAGAGTCGTTTGCAGGAATGCACAAAAAAAAAAAAAAAACACTGTAGCTTTTAATTGAACAGCAGCACCTGGTGTAGTTTCTGGCAAATTGTTTAATTAAGCAGCGGATGTGGGAGAGCTTAGTGGAGCAGATTGCAGACTTTAATGTTAAAGCAAAAGGTTTAAATTATCTAAGATTCAATGAGTCACTTGTGGGTAAATATTTATTTTTTTTAAATGAGTTTTAAACTTTCTTTACTGTCACAATCTGCCTCTTGGCTCTATTTTAGTTCGTATTTATTTAAAGCTCTCCTCTTGATAGACTGAGCTTCTTTTGATTGGCATCTTAGCATGATCATGACAACCATGTCTAAAAATACCATGTTGTTTTTAAAGGAATAACATAATTGTTTTACTTTTATTAAAAACAGAAAAGCAACATTTACTCCCATTTTTGCAAAACTTACACAACATTGATTATTACATTTATATATTGCGTATATGTTATTTTGATTTATACTTTAAGCAAAAATTTAGAAAACAAGCCTGTAGGTTGTTCTCAATTAGTAAATAGTCAAACCTGTAGCAGCCTTTAGGCCAGCTGACCAGCAGTGCACAATAGCAGGGGATGGGAGACTGATTACAGAAATACTTTATGCTCTATTGAGGCAATGAAAACGTGTCACTCCAGCACCTTCTCTGATGTTTCACTACAAGAAGTTTAAACTACAGGAATGTTATGATTGAAAATTGTAGCGATTTGAAACCAGAACGCTTTGAAACCTTGATATCGACATACCAGAACACAGAGGAACCATTTTTGCTGAAGATGTAGCAGAAAAGTAATCTGAAAATGGTTGCGTAAATGTATTTTATGGTCATGTAAAGAAGTCGAGGAAGAAAATCCTGAATATCAGTTCAGTGTTTTCCTACCTTTGGTTTCAGCTTTTGACTTTTACACCACAGCCGACTCAGTTACAAAGACATAGCAGACTTTATCAGAAATATTTGAAAACTTAGCTAAATAACTTAACCATCCCCTAACAAAAAGTGACCCAACTCCTGTTACTGTTCCCAAAATGCACAGAAAAAACTCTAGATCTAGAAAATTGAAAATTCTAAATATTTTTGTTGGGAAAACAAACCATTGTTTTGGTTATAATCTCTAATGGTTTGCAGATCCATTTTATAAAAACAAAAATAGTATTTTCCAATTAAACTGACGACTTAGGCTTAGATTATATCAACTGAATTTCCCAAGTAAAGATACTTAGATTTCCACATTTTTCTAGCTTTTGTTTATTAAAATACGTCTGACATTTCCCAACATTTCCCTTCCAGAGCCCCCATCAGGTTAATTCTGCTGTAATATAAAGTTGGCTTTAGTTTATGTAACCTCTACCTACACAAATAAAAGAGAACAGAGTATTCACTTTTATTTTTACTACTTTTTCTCTCACGTTCTCCACCTCCTGCTTTGCATGCTAAGATCTAAAGGGAGGGCTGTTGCAGAATCAATGTCCCTGCATGTGCACCCAGTACCAAGTGTGCAGGGACAATGTAGGATCAGCTTTGATATTTAAAGTATCCTTCCTCTTTAGGTTTAGAGAGCTACGTTTCAAAGAGAAAAGAAAAGACCAGCATTTTGTAAAAAAAAAAAAAAAAAGAGGTCTCCACATCGTTAAACTGTCTTTGCGTTTAGATTGGGCTTATCATACGGAGAATGCATATGGTAAGCATCCTTCATATTTGGTGAAACCTAAATATTTCACCAAATATTTCAGTTTTGCATAGCTTAAATCAGAGGTTCCCAAACTGTGGGGCGCGCCCCCTAGGGGGGGCGCCGTGTCATTGCAGGGGGGGCGCGGAAGCCGTCTGGATGAAAAAACAAAACAAAACATGAACACTGTATGCGCTGGGTTTTTACCTTAGAATGGCCAACTCTCTGTTATTCCTATGTCAATTTGATACAGTAGAGGCTTCCACACTTCCCATATTTGTGTCCTCTGTCACTTTTATCAGCAGTTAAAACTGTTTAATCCGTTAACATGTTGTAACCTGTTTTTCCGAGCCGCCTTTAAACGCAACATGAGCGCTACGACGCTCGCGCTGGGTTTACACCTGTGAAGGAGACCTGCTGCTGCTCATGTGTGTTAGAATCACAGCAGCAAACCAGCAAAACGCAAAGAACTTTTCACAGTTTTTCCCTCCAAACTAACCGACTGAGTTGAGTAAAGCTGTTGGATGCAGGTAATGTTAGCTAAAAGATGACTAGCTAATATCAATACAGAACCTTTAGCTTAACAAGTACCTTGTAGGCTACCGATGTTGGTGTCTATTTTCAGCTATGTACATTCATTTTGCCCCCCAAAAAGTTTACCCCCCTTTCCCCCGCCCCCACACGCATCGTTTCAACCAGACAGCCATTTGTAATCCATAGGGGGCGCAGAAAATGTTTGGAAACCACTGGGGGGGCGCAGAAGAAAAAGTTTGGGAACCACTGGCTTAAATATTTGGTGAAACGTTTCAGTTTTATGCACAAATATTGCCCTTATTTGAAAAGATGACCTGCTCGTTTCTGTTCCTGTACCAGGTGGAAAGCACATTATAGCTCCTTTAAAATTATATAGGCAGAAGTATCAATCATTGAGGATGAGAAAAGTAAGCTATGCGCCTGTCGAGGTGAGAAATCTCTTCGTTAGAGAGTGTTCATGCTGAGTATAAAGAAGCTGTCCGCAGAGCCATGTGGAGCCACCACTAGTGAGCGTCTTGGTGCAGAAGCAGAGCTCTCAGGGCCAACATGTGGAAGCTTTCCTTAGAGAATCTGAAGAGGTTCAATTTGTGTTCGTTATAGCAGGGAGTCGCCCTCTCCTTCCTGCCTCCTGTCGCCTCTTGATGGCATAAAAATAATGGCATTTCTGTCACTCACTGACTGAATTAATGACTTTTCCCATTAAAAAAGATGACCAATTCAGCCCCCCGCCTGAGCCTGAAAAGGGCTGCTTAAAACCGTGTTGATTTAAGTGTGCAAAGATGGCGAACTGCATGACTCCTCATGATCCTCCTGTCTTTGTTGAGGTGGAAGTGATGTTGTCGAATCAACCCTCACTCCTGTCACCCGATGCCAACATGCATATGCACTCTAAAGCTGTCCACCCCCGGAAAAATACAGTTATTTCCATCAGAACTTCTCTCAAACCTCAACGCTCGTCCCTTCCCCCGCCCGTCCTCACGTGTTCCTCTCTTCATCTTTTCCCCTGCTGGTTTCTCCTCTCTCCTGCAGCCCTGAGTTTCTTTCAGGCTGATGAAGATGAGGTCAGTGTGAATATCAATCATTCAGCATAATTGTCCTTTAAGGCAGGCAAGGAGAGACTGCCTCCCTTCATCCATCTCTGTCTCTTTCGACCAGACTTGGTGTGCGAGACTCGCACCCCGGGGCGTCCTCGCAAGAGAGACGGTAATGAGGTAGATTGGATGAGGATGATGTATATGCTCAGTCAATCGATGTTACATAATGGCTGCTGATCACTGTATTAATTGGCGTCTGTCACCGGAAGCGATTTTATAATATGACTGCCTTTAAAATCTGTTTGTTCCTAATGGTCTCATCCGGGCGTTTGTGCTACCTGCAGTAGCTGTGGGCTACGCTTCCACCTAATAGTGCCTTGCAAAAGCATTTTGTCGTGTTAGAACTTCAAATTATTTATTGCAATTTTAGATGGTAAACACATGATTACAGATACGCGTATTATTCAATAGTTGTGAAGCAGAAGTGAAGGATAAACAGTTTCTGTAATGTGCAACCAGCTGCCTCATGGAAGTGGTAAACAGAGTCCAGCCTTACTAACTCTGGAGGATCTTCAGAGAGCGTTAGCTCAGGTGGGATGATCTGTTGTGTATTGCACAATTGCGGCTTTTAGGGAAGAGATGCAAGATGTCATGTAGGAGACTTATGGAAGAAGGCGAGACTAAAACGTGACTTTTCAGCCAACGTGCAAAAATATATCTGTTGAAGCACGGCAGTGATGGCATCATACTGTGGGGTGACTTTCTTCAACTCAGGGAAGGCAGACTGTTGACACCACTAGCAGTGCATTAGAAAATAAGGTGCAATAATTTTCTATCAAATAACCCACATCTGGGTCTGGTCAGCAGCTGATACTCCAACTATGATCCTTTTCTAACCCAGTGAAACACATTGTCTGTTAAGATCCCAAAGTCTAGAACCTTTTCAATGTCATTCATGGTTTTATTTCCAAATGGCACTTATGCAAAGGAAAACTTGTCTCCTTTGCTTAGAATGATAAAGAGGCTGTTTTATGTATTTTCCAGGCACATGGTGCCATTTTGTAGCATAATCAAGTAACTTAAGTTACCTTCAGTTAATATAAAAATGCTATAACAAATATGGCTTAAAATAAATTTGACTTTGTAATTAGACACCTTGAAATTGGACCTCTGCCTCTTTAAGAAACTCTTGGTCTTTCTGAAACACTGCCTTCACCGCTCCTATATTAACCCTTTAACAACATTTTTACCAGTGTTGCACTGTGAAGTCGCTCATATAATGAACTCTGCAGACTCACAGTTGCACCAGGTGTTTGCTAACTTTTCCTGACTAGTCTGAAGGAGCTGAGTGGGGGAGTCGCAGGTGTAGGGGTGCTCTGTAATGTGCAAACTCGGAAACTTGGAAACTGCAGCACAGGGGGGAGGTTTGTCCGAGTTGGAGTCCATAGGTCCAAACAGGCGTTTTGAACAGCTGAAAGGTTGCCAAGGGAAAGTAAAGGATTTCTCAAACATGCATAAAAGAATCACAGTAACACTATGTATGTTTTTGATGAGGGAGTAACATCATAACAACATAGCAAGCACAACAAGTCAATTTCACATAATACTTCCCCCTTAAGAACATCCAACTCTATCCGATACTCAGCACATCATAAGTAGAATGCTCCTTCTATATGCCGTTTACAACCATTCTTAGAAACGTTTGACTAAGAAGAAGTTCCTATGATAAGCTCAGCAGACAAGCAGTTACACCAGGTATTTGCTAATTGCTACTGCTCTGTGAGGCAGAAGCTCGGCTGGAGGCTGCAGCTCCAAAGAGGAGCTTTGTGTAGGTGAAAGTATTTAGGTACCTCCATATGGCTGCTGCAGGAGATTCAAGGACTCGTGCATGAAAGAATCAAATCAGGTATGTTTTTGATGACAGAATAACATTATAACATTTAACAATTTAGAAGGCAACGACTTATCAAGGTAGTTTGTGTTTAAGGTTGGAATTTGGTCAAGAGATCTATGAGATGGATAAGGACTGAGATTGGTAGGACCTGAGAATGACTCTAGTCATTAAAAGGGTCACTCCAGGTCTCTACAGAACTTAATGACATACGGAGGAGGGAATGTTGACATGAGTTCAGTTTTGTTGGAGACATCTCAAACAAGAAAAGCACCAAAGGACTCAAGCTGAACACTCTTGATGCAAAGTTGTGGAGATAGTGACTAAGAACATGAAAATCATGAAAGAAAACCTGTAAGAAACTGGGAACAAAAAACAGTCCTAAATACACATTTAAGGCTACAGTGGGGAGGTTCTGGATCCATTGTTACTTGGACAGTCGCTAGCAGTGCTCAGGAGACAACTTAATATCAAACTGGTATGGCTGCACAGTGCTGCCTTTGGTAGCACTGGTGCCTAGCAGCAAGAAGATCCATCATTGTTTGTTCTGTTTGTGTGTTGGACTGGCGACTTGTCCAGTGCAAATACTTTTGCGAGACACTGCATATCTCTGTGTGTGTTTTCAGATAAGGTCATAGAATACCATCTGAAGTCTACTAGAGCTCGACCAAAAGCTTTGAATCCAGCAGGCTGGAGGGAAGGAGGACTGGTGTCAAGGGAGGGCAAAAAGAAGAGTACTCCAGAGTCACAGGCGGAAGGAGGGGGGGTGGGATGCTGTTGTTTGTTTCTTTTTGACCTCATAGGATACTTAAAGGAAGAAAAAAAGGAAAGAATCTTCTGATCTTGCCAAATACAGCTTGGCCTCGTGTCATTTTATGGTGCGTCTCAGTTGTTTGGCTGCTTCAAAGTATTCCTCTTCCTGCTTTATTCTCTCCTGCGTGCCCCCCACCTCCTCTTCCTCCTCTTCCTCCTCTTCAGAGTGCAGTGTTGGGATAGCGAGGGCACTGGAGGGGACAGTAATGACTAACTCTGTAAAGGTAATGATAAAGTACAGATGCTTTAGACTCCACTCTGGCTAGAGGCACTGGGGGTAAGAAAATTACAGTCATCCGTGTGTGTGTGTGTGTGTGTGTGTGTGTGTGTGTGTGTGTGTGTGTGCGTGTGTCTGTGTGTGTGAGAGAATGAAAGGTAAAGGGTGGAGAAAGACAAAGAGACAAGAACAGAGAGTGTTTCAGTCAGATGGGAGACGGGGACAGACATGATTCATTCGCCCTGCCAGATGCTATAGCGATCCGCCGCTGTACGTCTCTCCTCTTTGACCCGTCTCTGGCCAGCGCCTCCCGTCTTTCCAGCCTGTCACCTTTTCCCACATTCCCTCCCATCTCCATCGAGGGTTGCCAGATTGGTTTGCTTTTGAATAAGGGCTGAAAAAAACAGCTTTGGGTGGATTGTTAGAATTTGGGCTGCTTTTAACAACATTTTACGTTTTTTGTTTTTTTTTTCTTTTAGAAAGTGTTCAAATCAAAATGATTTTGAAACAGTCAAAAAGCACAAAATTTTATTATTATTATTTAATTTACTTTGAAATGTCATCATCAGTGATTAGTGATCAATTAATCAGGTGTCACTTTGTAGTAGTATTGTAAAACAGACATCACAGTGCAACATCATGATTTAAAAGGAGATTGTGTTCAAAGAGTGAACTCCTAATGGTATCTGGTCAGAAGATAAAAAAGGACAACCAAAACTGTTGGGAATTGTAGATTGTGTTTATACATATATACGGCTCTAGCACTATAAACTTGTGTTTCATTAGAGGTTGAGATTTTGGGCTTTTTTTGGAGTTGGGCGGGTTTTACGTTGTGTTTGGGATGGAAACTGTCAGTCAGATCTGGCAGCCCTGTCTCCATCCCTAATGTTTCCTTCCTTCCGTCTCCCAGCTGGACCGGGCCATACAATGGAGGGGACCGCCTCACCTACGGTCGAATTCAGCATGCATAAATAGAGTGAGAATGGTGCCGCGTAAGCATGGGTTGTCATCTCCAGTGTGGCTGTGTGCGTGCATGTTCACATGATTGTTCTCTGAGAGGAAGAATAGCGAGAAGCCAGTGTTTGGTGTCTATCTGTCTGTCATTAGAGTAATAAAAGACTTGCTGTGCTGCACAGCGAGGAGTTCGCGTCTTTAAGGCTCCTCTGTTTTGCACAAATTGCCAGCTGCTGAGCTGTGATGGATGTTTGTATGCTGGCTCAAAATCACAGGTTCTGCTTTAAACTCCTGGCTCCATTATGTTACAGTGAGACACGTCGGGCCGACTGAGGCAGAACTTGTTTTTCTGTTTGTGTCTCCTACCTCTGTTATCCAAAAGTGTTCTTATTTTAATTAAACTGTGCACTCCTGCAGGGCTCAGAAAACACACACACACACACACTGCACAGAGTGGGAACATGCAGACCTCTCCTCCCATCTAGTCTCTTCCTCTCCCGCCTGTCATGCCTGAAGACTGACAGGCTGTGTTTTCAGCCGATGTTTGAACACGGACCGATCAATGCCGGACAAAGAGAAAAGGAGCGAGGGTGAGGGGCGTGGGGGGGGGGACAACACAATTGGTTATTGACAAAGATTTCAGAGTCTGAAAGAGTGGAGGCGACGGCTTAGTGAAGGGAGAGAGGAGGGGAGGATCACGAGAGCCACTGATTGCAGTTCACGTGCATTGTTAAGCATCGGGTTGAGATGTGTTAACTGCCCAAGTTGTTTGTGCTCACTTGCATTTACACCTACTTGCAGCTCTGATTGTGTTTAATTCAGCAGGTCGGACTCTGGCCAGAATAGGAACAGAAAACTGCTACTTTTTGACTGATGCGTGCATAGGTGGAAACCCCGGGGGGGACACAGGGGACAGGGCTCCCCGTTCATAATGGTGTCCCACCCCCCCAAAAAAACTCATTGTAAACACAAATAAAGTTTTGACCCTTTGCAACTATGCCAAGATCCCTTAACGGACGTCGAACGTGAGGGACGAGAGTATTGAACAGAGCAACTGCGATTGTTTTCCCAAGTGTTTCTTTGTTAGTATTGCCAAGATTTCTACTTGTTCAAGTGAAGCTAATTTATCTGTGTAAGTATTTACACATAGTAAATTCATAGGCAGCAGAATTTACAAAAGTTGGAAATAGCTAGCTCAAAAATGTCACTTGTCACTCCTGACTTGTCTGTTGATTTGATCAAATCAACAATCACTATAAATCTAAATAGTTTTTGATTTAGACTTCTGACTTTGATGGACATGAGTAGAAATTAAAGCAGGGTGCAAATATATTCTGTTAGATGTAATCATAAAGGTGTAGCATTGTCATATTTCCCCCTGATACCATTGTTGAAATTGCTGAGTGAACATTAAAAATTATGCATATACGTAGAATATGAACCTATATAGAACAAGACTACCACTACTACATTAAATAACATTATTTAATATCCTGAAGAATCTCTCTTAAAAGGCAAGTCACAAAGGAGCAGCTCTAACATGAAGATTAGACAAAACCTTTCAGTTTGTAGATGTGAAAAACAGGCAGAAATGTATTATTAATTTTGCAAATCACTACACGTTAATGCGTTTTGAATTTCTTCTGGAGCCCTGCATTGCACAACCCTCAGTGATAAGGATGCACAGTATTTGTATTCTCCTGCCATATGTTGTGGGACTGTGTACAAATCAATCAGGAATGGGGTGGGAGATGTTATTTGCACAGCCTGTCCTGAAATCATCAAAATTCTTGAAATGTAATTGCCTGGGTACTCTCTTTGAGTGAAAATCATTCACTTTTCAGCTTTAAAGCTTTCCGATTATTTTCAGAGAACCCGAAGTGCTCTGACTCATTCTGACATGCAGTTATTTTCACATACAGTCGTGCCTTTCTGTCAGTCTAGACCATAATCACTGATCTAACGTCTAACATTGTTATGTTTTTTTATTCTTCTTGTGTTGTGCAGATGTAAAACTTTGTTGTGTTTCTTATAATACCTTGCAAGGTGCATATGAGTAGCTACTGCACTACCTAAAGTAGGAAGTGGAAAACACATTTTCAGCTTTAGAAATCAGATAACTTTTATTTACTTTTCCACTGCAGGAACCAAGGCAGATGCTTGGTTCCTGCAGTGGAACCAAGCATATATATATATATATATATATATATATATATATATATATATATATATATATATATATATATATATATATAAGCTAAGTACAACTGAACAGTGAAGCTAACTAGAACTAAAAAATAAGTAAACTGACTTTTAGATCCTTTTAATCTTATCAAAATATCTGCCAAAAAGAACAGTGTAGTACCTGAGCCTGGGAACCAGCAGGAAGAGAGTTCACTTCAAGTACATGGGCTTTGTTTTCCTTTTTCGGTTTGTACTGTAATTTGTCAATAATAGGCTATACAGGCATATGTGTATGTGTGTGCCTGGGTCACATTGTGTGTATTTGTCCTTGTGTGGGTCAGATTCAATGTTTCTGTGTGGCGTACATGTGGCCTGTATTTGTGTGGGTCAGGTGGTGGTGGTGGTTTTGTGCGCCACACACACGATGCACGTTGAGGATGTGGTTGTGTTCATGTGGGTCAGGTGCAGTGACGGTTTTTGTGTGTGCCTCCAATAATATCTGGCAGGCCTCCCTGGTCTCACACACACTCTCTCAGCCTCTCTTTTGTCGTCGCCCTCAGTGTCACTTCTGTCTTGCTCTTAATCCTGTGCACTCCTCTTCATCACACAGCAGTCCAGCCTTTCGAAAAAACTTATACTAGCTGCATAGTGTGACAAAAGTAGCGATTTATAGCTTAGAAATTACTGTAGAATTTCTGATTCCAGTCAGTTACAGATTTCATAGTTTCTGGTAATTCTTCTGTAATGAGGCAGCTTTAGACTCCAGAAGCGATTTCCAGACCCATTTTTATCTCCATCCATTTTCAGTGGTGCTGCCAGGGTGAAAACAGATTAGCTGTGAGCAGAAATTTACCAAACGAAACGATCATGGATGAGAAGCAGCGCTTTTGATGAGACTTTGAAGCTTCAGGGTGAAGCTTTGTGGAGCTAAGCGTTTTTAATTTGAAGAATATCCACAATATGGAATTTAATATGTTCTCCTTGTGCATGCGTGGTTTCTGTCTGGGTACTCCACCTTCCTACCATTGGTCAATTGGTGTCTCTACATTGCTATTCGGTGTGAGTGTGTATGCAATGACTGCTGGAGTCTATTGGTTTATATGGTGTGTATGTATATATATATGTGTGTGTGTGTGTAGGTGTGTGTGTGCGTGTGTGTGTGTGTCAGTCGTTGAAAAATCTTCACTGATTGTCAAATCTAATTGGTAGTTCGGGCACAAAATCAACCTGTCAATTTCTGAGTCAATTTCTCTTGTAATAATCCACAATTTTACTATCACTTACTGACAGAAAACGTGAACATTTTTGTGTTTTTGATGGAGATAATCTGTCCTGCTGCTGTGGCTTTCTCCGAGCACCCTTGTACTTTCTGACAGAAAGTGACTGTTAGCTGACTGCAGATGAAAGACATCTTTTTTCACAGGTAAGAAGTGAACTGTAAGTTCAGGAATTGGCTGAGGAAGAAGTACATGTGAGCCAGAGTTTTCAAAGACAGAGATGGAAACAGGATGATGGGTTCATCCTGGTTTAAGCCTGGAGAAGCCGTTGACCTTCCTTGTATCCTGCAGTGGAGCTCCAAGCTTTGTGGAGCTCCTCCTTCAGCCTTTCAGAGCACAGCCAGACTGAATCTATTCATGGGAATAGTGGCACACAATAGCTGAAGATGGCATCTTACTTTCTGGGTAGTTTCTCTTGTACTCTGTTAGTAAAGTGACCAGGTGGGGCTTGATGCTTTCAGAAAACTGAGCTCTGCAAATTTGCCTGGTTTTAAATCGGCTGTTTGCTCACACACCTCTTTATCCACAGAGTGTAGCAAATGAGATTTAGGAACTGTGAGACTGCTGTGCAAGAGAGGCAGAGCTATTATTTGTGTTCATTTTCATCCGTGTGTGTGCGTGTGTGCGTGTGTGTGTGTGTGTGTGTGTGTTTACGATAGAGGAGGAAAATGGGCTGAGTGGAATGAATATGCCCGTAGGTTTTTGGAAACCTCCTGTCTGGGGCTGATGCTGTCAGTCTGCGCCAGTCTTCCACTTAATGCTTATTGAATTCAGATCATTTTCATGTGCTGAAGCAAGTTTTCTGCTGGAAGGTCAGCGCTATTTAAAATTTATATCCTAGATTAGGCTAAAGGGAAAGTGATGATAATAGCTCAAAGAAAGACAACATTAAACTATTCAATAAATGTTAAAAAAAAAAAAAAAAAAAAGGGCCACTAGATAAACTGAACTTTTGAGACACTCATAAAAAGTGCATTAGTTTGCAGCGCGGGTCAGAAGTTAACATACACCCATCTTGAATCTGTCATATTGATTTTGTTCTTTTCTACTTAAACTGCAGCTTTTTCAGGGTGAAATTATTTTTAATAAAAGCCAAGTTTGTAGTCTTGTGGATTTTCACTCATCCATACTAACACACACCAACTTGTATATGTTTTACAGCTGAAGCAATTATTCAGATGAATCGTGATTAATCAGTTATTGAAATAATCGCCAACTAATTAAGTAATTGAATAATCATTAACTGGGAGTATAAAAGGCCGTAGACTCTAAAACATACCATATGCTGAGAGAACAACAAACTAAGGACAAAACTGTTAAAAAAAATTAATAAATAAAACACATTTATACTTTTCATGTAAGATGAAAAAGCCGTATTTGTAAATATGTTCCACCCAAAACTCAAGTTTCAGCTTCATCTGGTCTAATATTGCATAAAATGAAAAATCTGCAAATGCGCCAATAATTGTTAGCTGCAGCCCTAATTTGTCTAAATGTCCCTTAGAAACTCACCTTCCAGAGACGGGTGTATTTAAACTTGTGAGCAGAACTGTGCGTTAACCTCTCCTATGATGAACCCCAGCAGACATCAATAAGTGGGATCTACCCATCTTTATTAGGGTGAAAAAGTCTGGCTGAAGAGGTCAGAAAATCTCTGTCCTTGCCGCCAGAAGAGTCTTGGCAGCGCTGCCTGGAGTGATGTGTCACCTCGGAAATGTCAGGGGATAATGTGAGATCAACGGGACCTATATGTGAAAGGTCAGCGGCTCTGCTCTTCAGCCGAGAAGTGCGGACTCTTCCAGGGAGACCAAAGCAGGAGGCCTCCCTTGAACAGATTGGTGTCGATATGTGGAAGCAAAAATGTCACCACTTATGGTGCACACTGTCAACACCTTAAATGGCTTCCCAAAATACACCTAACACCCTGTAGTTGGATTGAGATTCACCAGATAAGCTGCTGCACATTTACTGCCTCCGGATTTGCTGAGTTTTTTAAAAAAATTCCTGTATTTCTTATAACCCAGGAGCAGGATGTTGACACTGAATGACATCTGGCATGTGTTTTTTGTTTTTGTTTGTTTGTTTTCTCAGAGAGCAGCGACTACAGCGAAGCCGAGGTTCTGCCCGACTCCTTCCCGTCAGCTCCAGCGGAGCCCCTCCCGGAGTTCCTGCTGGAACCCGAAGACGCCTTCATCGTGAAGAACCGTCCGGTCCAGCTGCGCTGCCGGGCGTCGCCTGCCACCCAGATCTACTTCAAATGTAACGGCGAGTGGGTCAATCAGAACGACCACGTCACCAGGGAGAGCCTGGACCAGCTCACAGGTAAGCACAACGCGGAGAACTGTAAACACAGCAACACACACACACACACACACACACACACACACACACACACACACACACACAGTAATGTCACCTTGTATTATACAGAGATAAACATCAAACTTAATTACCAACATCATTTTCAGCTATATAATCCATTAGGTCCTTTAGGACTTAATGTGCGCGCTAACTGCTTCTGGCATTCAGCCACTGCATAATTTACATGCACTGTGTAATATTTGCTTCAGCGGTTTCCCTCCGTCTTCCCTCTCTGTGCAGGTCTGGTGGTGAGGGAAGTGGACATCTCTGTGTCACGGACCCAGGTGGAGGAGCTGTTCGGCCTGGAGGACTACTGGTGCCAGTGTGTGGCCTGGAGCTCGGCTGGCACCACCAAGAGCAACCGTGCCTACGTTCGCATTGCATGTCAGTATCAAGGCTGTCGGTCCTTGTGTGAAACACAGACAAAGAAAGGAGACATTCCTGATTTTATGCTTGTTGTATGTGTCAGCTTAAGCATAAATGCAAATGAATTGGCTGCAGCATCCCGCCGCCGTTCCCCCCATGGAAATACATGCTGCGGTTTGATTGACACGTTGCATGTTTATGAGGGTGTGGAGTGAAAAATGCGATTCGGTGACGGAGGCTTTGCATAGCATGCGAGAGAGTTTGTGTGGCAAACAGTCACCAAGAAAGCCTGCGTGTCAGTCACAGTACGTGTGTCGCCCCCTGTAGACCTGAGGAAGAACTTCGAGCAGGAGCCCCTTGGGAGGGAAGTGCGGCTGGAGCAGGAGGTGCTGCTGCAGTGTCGGCCCCCGGAGGGCATGCCCGCTGCGGAGGTACGCGTTTCTCTCCTCATCAACATTACCTTAACATGTTCACTTAACTGTTGTTCGTCTCTTGGTGAAATATTTACACCTACGTTTGCAGCCGTCTGACAATGTGGCAATAAAAGAGCTCTTTTATTGGCACATACGTTAGCACATGCTGTTTCTTCAGCAACACATCAGATAGACTTTATGTTCTTGGACTAAAGCAATACAGCAAATGTTCATATGTGATATGAAACACCTGAAGAGGGAAATAATTACTGCTCTTCTCAATAAATCGGAACATCATCAAAAAGCAGAGTTATGGATTTGAGTTAAGAAGTCATAAAACGCTTTGGACTTGACTTGGACTTTCACACCAATGACTCGGCACTGCAGTGTGACTTGAGAGAAAAATTTGATATAATTTTATTATATATAGGAGACAAAACAGAATAGAAAATTACGTGGGCTTAAAGCTAAAGTAGCGAGCCAACAAACTTCTTGCTGACAATTAAACTTACACATATTGCTGGATGAAAGCTAATAAAGGAATTAATGTTTTACCTAATGTTAGCTTATATTTTTTGCAATTTAATCATGGATCCTGAATATCCCATATAGTTTTGTCAAGAGGCAGATGAGACACCAGACCTCACAATACAATCAAGCTGAAAGCCACTTTCAAAGAAACATGGGCTTCTTTAACTCCTCAGCAGAACCACAGGCTCATCACGTCCATGCTACGCCACATTGATGCAGTAATTCATGCAAAACGAGGCTCAACCAAATACTAAGTACATATAACATACCGTATGTGGACATACTTTTCAGTAGGTTGACATTTCTTCATTTAAAATCATATTTTATTGGTTTTCTGTAATTCGCTAAGAAACTGAGTTTGACTTTTCACTGTCAGCCGAACCAAGAAATAATTAAAACAATGACAAATGTATACATTAGAGTTCAAATATTTCAATTAAGTTCATCAAATAAAATCAATTGCAAGTCAGCTTAATTGACTTGCACCTGTGTATGGAAAGCAGCCATTGGATTAGAGAGAGGCTTAAAGCTGGAGTTTGAGAATCAACACAAACCAACAGACTTTCTATCCTCAGACAGAATGATAAAGTTTCAGAAGTGTTTGATCATCACCGTGTGTTGTGGAGTCTTAATACCCTGCAGGTTTATCGTGTTTACTGAGCGGCTCTGTGGATGGCGTGCTGAGTCATGTTCCTGCATAAACACCTGCTGATTTGTGCAGTTTTTTTAGGGACTTTCAGCTAAAAGCATTAAAGAAATTAAATTGATTATTTCAGTTTTTAAACCTGAATATCTGCCTCTGTTAATAACTGTTGATAAATGACATCAGCAAGTAATTTTTCTCTTCCCGTGCGTCATTTAAAGGTGGACTGGCTGAAGAACGAGGATGTCATTGATCCGTCACAGGACCCCAATTTCCTGATCACTATTGATCACAACCTGATCATCAAACAGGCCAGACTCTCAGACACGGCAAACTACACGTGCGTGGCGAGAAATGTGGTGGCCAGACGGCGGAGCAGCACAGCCACTCTCATTGTTTATGGTAACTTAAGCTGCACCACATGTTTGTCTTTTTCATTCCTCCAACCTCATCTCATTCATCTTTGATTGTTTGTCCACAACTTTGATTCGTGGAGTCGAGGAGCATTTGAGGTAATTGTGTCACCATAATCACTCCTGTGTTCCTTGATTTAGCAGTAACATAAAACACTTTTATCTAATTTTATCTATATTTATGTACAGTTGAAATCAGATGTTTAGGTACATAGTATCAAAAATAGTGTCTTTTTTACACATCTGGTTTGATGTGTCTTGTTTCACATCAAACCAGACCAAAAACTTAAAAGTGTTATACACAGTTACTTAACTTAGTGGAATCGCCTTTTAAACAGTGTGATTTAACTCAAACTTTTTGATTTTCCTTCCATAAACTTCTCACAATAGTTGGCTGTGATTTTGGCCCATTCCTCCTCATAGAAATGTTTTAACTGAGTCAGGTTTATTAGCCGCCTCGCGCTCATAATGTTTTTAATAGACTGGGATCAGGGCTTTCTGATGGTCACTTGACAAAATATTGACTTTGTCATTCTTAAGTAACTTTGTAACTAACTTGGTGAGATTATTAGTGTCACTGTCTGCTCTGAAGGACCTCATGCTGCGACCTAGGTGGTATAATGCACCAGTCCCTCCTACTGCAAAACATGATGCTGCAACCTCCATACATTATAGTTGGAATGGTATTTTGGGGCTTACAAGCTTCCCACTATTTTCCCCAAATATAACAGTAGCTGCATTTCCATTACAAATATATGATGTTGCACTACTGTTGAAAAACATAGTTTTACAATTGCGCTGTTTCTTAAATAAGAAAAACATTTAAAATCACGTAGGAATAAGTTTATTAAAGCGAAAAGCCATTAAAAAACATGAGGAGATCCTTCGACTATTTCTTGTTGTCTTCTGCTTGCTCCAGTGGCAACATCCGGTTATTGATCATGTGACTCCTGTGTTGCAAAAAAAAGTGTTTCCATTGCAGTTGTGCGAAATAAACCACTTTTGATAAAGCCATACCACCACCTCATCCTATCTCCAGAATTTTAAATTGAAAAATGGGAGTTTTTCCAAAATTGGCATGTTTCCACTACGCCAATATATTTTCAAAATATCAAATTACACAATTTTATGATCAATGGAAAATGCAGCTACTGATTTTTATGACCAAACACTTTATCATTAGATCACAAGACATATCTTCAAAAATGAAGATCTTTGTCTCTGAGTACACCTGTAAGCTATAATCTGGCTTTTTTTTATGTTGCTTTTGGAGTAATAGGCTTCTTCCTCCCAAACGTAAAGCAGGAAAACTGAGAGGTTTTGCTGTTTGTGTGTCTCTGTGTCAGTTAGCGGAGGTTGGTCTTCTTGGACTGAATGGTCAGAGTGTAACGCTCGGTGTGGGCGTGGCTGGCAACGTCGTACACGCAGCTGCACCAATCCGGCCCCTCTGAACGGAGGAATCTTCTGTGAGGGCCCTCCGGTGCAGAGAATAACTTGCACCACACTGTGTCCAGGTAAAGAAGAAACCTTTCCAAACTCTTTTGTGCTAAAGCCTGAAAAGGCTTCTTGCTCAAAACTGTAACTGCTAGAAGAAGGAATACAGTCATTCACCATTATGACCATCTTTACTTTGCTGTATGTCAAAGCTCCTTTAGACTATGGTTCCTACACACTGTTTAAAAGCATTGAATCAGCTTAGTTTAAAGATGGGAAAAACTGGGGCTTCCAGACTCATCTCTGTATCCTGTTTTCTGTGCAGTTTCTGTTCTATGAAAAAGCTGAAGTCATTTAAAATGTGTGGCATAGAGACCAAACTTGTTCGTTATTTTTGCAGCTTGACATATGGAAGTTTGCTGATTCTGTGAAATTCTAAACAGCTCAAATCTTGTTGAGAGGTAACAGATAATGCAGATAATACTTAAAACATTATTTTCGGTAAAGGAAGGAAATTATCATGTAAGGGTGCTCATAATTTTAAAACTTCTGGAAAAGTTTTTTGTGCTGCTGTGCAAGGAGTTAAAATGTGGAATGTTTTGTGGAGAAGAAGCAATGTTCACACGAAAAACTGCTTAAAATGAGTAAATAACATACGGTCTTTATCAAATTCAAATAAGAGAAACATAAATTTGAATTTATTGAACGTTTTGTCACCTGATTTTCTAATTATCTAACTGTGTATGTTTAGTTTTCTATTGTTTAAATCTTTGAAATATAATTTACAAGAGAGACCTGTATTGATAAAACAAGCCAAATTAAAAACACAGCAACAAAACAAGCAATCAAGAAATTTTTGACTCAATTAAATAAGCTAATAAAATATGAATGAAAACCGAGTGGCTCATTTGATGACAATGAGCCACTCAGGCTGTAATCATAACTAAAAATCTTGGGATAATAATATCACATTTTTATGATGAGAAAACAAACCTGGAATATTGTATTTATCTACATAATGAGATAATGAAATATATTGTAAATACCATTTAATTAACATTGAATCCTGCTTTTAACCTAATGAGATAACTGACACAATGTAACTGTTCAAATAAAAATAAAAAACTTAAAATAATATAGTAAAACTGCTATCATGACAAAAACATGTTTGTGATCTTGATATCTGAAAACACTGAAACAAGAAAAATGTTATTCTTACAAAACAAGATAATTTTCTGTCATTACAAAACAAGGTCAGAATTGTGATATCTTCATATAGTGGGTATAGAAACTTATGTTGGCAAACAAGCTCAGGTTTTTGTTATCTCAAGTTGATAGTATAAACAACTCCTATACGTATAAGTATAGGATATGGCGCATGCACACATACAATGTTTTGAGCCTTTTAGTGCAAAGTTTTAGAGCTTTGAATGTTTAGAATACTCTAATCCACAAACATCATTAAAATAGTGAAACCAAATCACTCTTTTTTATGTTTGCCTGTTTAAAATGATCTGAAAGTCTGAATAAATGTGTAAGAATCTGGGTAGAGTCCAACTCAGCAAACTCAGACACTTCCAGCCATTACATTAGATGCCAGGAGAACGTCATGTCCAATCCTCCTCTACCTGGACTAATGGAAATACTGGGCTGTAAAATGACTCACATCTCTGTCCTTCCAGTGGACGGAGGCTGGACAGAGTGGGCAAAGTGGTCCGCCTGTGGGACAGAGTGCACCCACTGGCGCAGTCGCGAGTGCCAAGCCCCGCCGCCAATAAATGGAGGGAAGCACTGTAGCGGAAGCATGATGGAGAGCAAAAACTGCACTGAGGGCCTTTGTGCAAGAAGTAAGTTATTTTTTTTCTTTTTGAACTTTCTTGGTTTTTACATGAATGTGGATCAAAGTAGAACGTTTTTGGTACTAATGCGTCAATCTGAATTTTTGGTTGATTTTCTAGTCTTTGTTTATTGACCTTCCTGCAAAAAAAAAAAAAACATTATTTGAAAGAGCAGTTGCTGTAAGACGAGATTCTGCTGTTATGTTCCGTCAAAATTCACACTTCCTTACAAACTTAAGTTATTTGTTAGTTTGGTTTGCATAGCTGGGATTACTCAAATGTCTCTGTGTGTATTCCATGTAATAAGAAGATGCCTACTGTCAGTCCAAAATTTCCAAATAGCAACTTTTTACGTTCTTTTTTAGCTGTTATATTGCTCTCTCACACAGTCTAAATGAACTGAAGCCTTGTTTTACAAGGTTGTGGAAAATTCAAGACCCCTTTAACATTTCTGTGTCATCTTACTTCAAGCACTCAGAGTTTGCCATCTCAAAATGATCAGATAATTAAAACGTCACAACAAAACAAGCTTAAGGTCTCATCATCTCGAAATAATGGGGTAGAGATGATGTCGTTAGTTGAAAACAAACTTTCTAGCATCATGAAATTAAGTTCTTGTAAAACGTTTTTTTTGTTTGTTTTGTTTTGTTTTGGGGGGTTTTTGAGGGTGAACTTGCCAAAAGCTGAAGTTCACCTACCTTGAGATAGTGATAGACAGCGTGTGCAACACATTTTGAACACATCAGCAATTTCCTATTTAATTCAGTTTATTTATATATGGGCTGGCAACAGAGGTCATCCCTATGCACTTCAGAAGACAAACAGATCCAGTTCATATGCAGAAATATGTACGCAATTCAGTCCAATCGAACAAAAAGATTTAAAATTGATCCCCGTGATAAAACACTATGGTTTATTTTTCAAACCAGTACGAAGAAGAAACAGGAAGGAACCTCCAGCAGAGTCTTACTCAGTGTGAGTGACTATCTGTCTTAACTGGCTTTTAAGGAAATATAATTCTGAAGGTGCAATTGACATGAAATCATAACCAGATCTCAGTAACGACTCTTCCAGTCAACACATACAAATAAATCAGACTCCAGCTGCCCATAAATTAAGTTTTGTGTAATAAAATGGATTGACACATGAAAAGACAGTCACTGAACTTTATTTACTGCTTTGTAAAAAACTTATTTTCTAAATGACCGCTTCCAGTCGCCTTCTGTATGAAGGAACTAGTTGCCTGCATTGCTCAGGTTTGATCTTGATTCTTCCACAAATGAATAGGTCAAGGGTTTAGATGGAACATTTAGTCAGCTTTAGTTTCTTTCTTTGAAACCAGATGACAGTTTCTTTGACTTGTGTCAGGGATCAATGTGCTTTGGTTTCATTTTTTATCATCCTGGTGGATCACCACACATTTTTATCCTGGTGCCTTATAACCTCCAAAAACTGATTGTTATTGCATTCAGAGAATTTAATGTTGGTCTCATCTAACCAGACTGTTGCAGCAGATTTGTTTCCTTCAGCAGTGGAGTCTTGCATGGTGAGAAGGCAATGGAGGTTGAGTGCGTAACTTGTGGCTTGCTTTCTTTAAATTAGCGGTACCTGCTAATTCCAGGTGTTTCTGAAGCTCACTATAAGTGATTCTCCTTTTCACCCCTTTGTCTGAAATCTAGCAGGAGGCTCCTGATCTTCTTCTGTCAGCGATGCCATCAGTAATAAGGCTGTGAGGGTCTTCTGGGAGCTCACTGGTTTTGCCCATCATGAGACGTTCCTTTAGTGACACTTTGGTAATGAGAAACCTTTTTATAGGCAGTAGATTGGGACTGAATGTCTGATATTGATATTGATAAGAAGCAAAATTGCTTCCTAATTCCTGACAGATTTCAGCTGGTGTCATGTCTTACACAGAATTTAATTTGTGGATATATATATATAAACCTGTCACAATACACATTTAATTAATTAATCACATGAGGAATTAAAATGAGCCTGATCATTTCCATCCTGGTGATTACTGTTTTTTTAAAGGGCAATTTTGTATAAAGAGACGTCATAATCCATTTTATTTACGGTTTCTGTTGTTTATATTTCACTCGATTTGTGTTTTATTTTGGATATTTAAAATATCTTCTAATCCTAGAGTAAATATTTCTTTATAAAACTCAACACATTATTTAGAAATGGTCTTAGCACAACAATATTATTGTTTATCTCATTCGTTACTGGGAATATTTATCGTTGTTACCGACGTCTGGTCAGATTTTCAAGTCAAATGCACCTTCAGAAATATATATTTTCCTAGACAAGGTGTGGTGTGATCAGTACCTTTTTTTTTTTACCTGCTGTACTAAAAAGACTATTTCAGTCAGAGCCATAGGTGTCCATTCCCTGAGAGCATGTTTGGTGCTTCAGGTGACCGTTCATATGATAACTATAAAAAATCTCGCCTGCAGTGATTTCTTTGCTCTTAGTTCAGCGTTTTGTAAAGCAAAGCGCATTTCAAAGCTGTCTTTTTGTAAAAAGCAGTTTTCCAGGGGTGTTAGGCCACTAAAGCGCCGACGTTTCGAGAGATGAAAGCAAGACAGACAGATGATTCATGAGGAAAATGTTTAGCTTTATAAAAAAGAGAAGGCAACCGCTCCAGATCTAAAAAGCTCAACAAAAAAAAAAAAAAAAAAGGGGGAAGTGAAAAGGAAAACCGGTGCAAGTATGGGCTAAGAGAGCGGATCGAGTGGGAAGTGAGCATGACACGGCCAAGTCGAAAAATTAGCGCGGAGGAGAGCATATGAGAGTGAGTCAGACTCACTCTGACACCCAATGTGCTGCCCGTGACGAGCTGGGAAGAATCCAACCGACAGCGCATTCGCATCTCACAGCCGCACAACCAAAAAGACAGAGGGATGCATTCAATTCATAGACAAACTCACAAGAAAGTGACAAAACAATAAATCCAACCCAACAGAGAAAGTTCCCTAAAATTGTGAGCATTATTCATATTGCGAGATGGCGCGCACACTCAGAGCAGCTCTCTGCTTCAGATCTGTCAGACAAGCAAGCAAGTCCTGACAGAAAGAGGCTTCTTCACAGCTGATCTGTTCTCGTTCTGAGGAGGGAATCAGGAAGAAGCTCCCTGAGGTGGTTTTTACTTAAAGGGAACACACAAATCGCTGTTCTCCTGATCTGTAAATGTGTAACATGGCAGGCTGCAGGTGACATCTTGATTTCCCCCTGCATGTTTAAATGATTATTCCGCGGGTCACAAGCTGCTCTGATGAAATTCACATGATCAAATCACCAGCGCTCGGTCCCGCTTTTCCCCCTCGTCATAAATGTACAATGCTGTGAGACATCTCCACCCGTCGCGCTCATTACATCCCTGCTAGATTCTAATTGCTATTGGACGAAAGACGAACTCCAGGAAACCATTTGGTGCTTTGATGATGCTACAGAGGGAAAGTTATTTGATTTGAGATCTGCTAAGTGACACAATCCTGAAAGATGGGTTTGATATTCTTCCGACTGTTCAGTTATGATTCACGGTGGAAGTTACTGCTCCCATTGGGACAGATGTTGGGGGTATTTTTGTGGGATGAAGGTTATAATTTACCCTGCGGGGGATAGAGAGCGGTCTGCTTAGATCTATAGTGTCACTTACTTTGTAGCACACAAATACAAGTGTCATTTTTAAATAATTGATTATTACTTTTTTTTGCTCATAAATGAGGTTTTCTTCATTTCTAGTTTTCTACTGCATTAAATTATTGCATCTTTCATTTGCATAAATAGTTCATCCTTTTTATGTTTTTGTTCCCATTTCCTTACGTTCTGTTTTTGTTTCTTTTTTCTCTCGTTCTAACAGATAAAAAGGTCTCAATAGAACATGCGAGCCATCGTAAGTCCACCTTCCACACGACTTTGCTTTCCACTCTGTCTGTCTCCCTCTCCTTTACGTGTGTGAGCGAATGTGTGTCCATACACGTTGGGAATCTGAACGTGTGTGTCAGCATCTTCTGCGTCTTGTGTCAGCGCAGATGGTGCTTAGTGAAGACAGGCATCGTCTTCCTGTCCAGCAGAAAAGTTTGATGTTGTTTAGTCTGTTTGAAGCAGGCGTCCTACACAGTCTGGCAGCTTTTCATTTCATTCAGGAATTTTCCAGGCGTGAAAAAGTATGGGACAAGGAAATAGAGAATGGAGAAATGTTTGTTTCAAGATTTTATTTTGTATCTTATTCCATGTTCATCCACTCATTTGTTTATCCATCCGTCCACCTATCCATCCATCCATCCATCCATCCATCCATCCATCCATCCATCCATCCATCCATCCATCCATCCATCCATCCATCCATCCATCCATCCATCCATCCATCCATCCATCCATCCATCCATCCATCCATCCATCCATCCATCCATCCATCCACGTTCCGTTTTGTGTCTAATTATGTTCTGTTATAAAAGCCCTGAAACCTCCGGAGGTTTAAATCAGTAAAACGTGGACCGTGCTGAAACGTTGACCTGAACTTAATCACGTTTCCCTCCTTTACTCCCACACAGGGGTCAGAGTATTTTCTGGCATTAAAACACTTGACTTCTCAGTTCATCTGTGTGACTTGGTTTACATTCGAACTGATGGTAATTCCTCTGGCTTAATGCGATGTGGACTAAGGGGAGAGTAGCTGCAGCAACGCACCTAATTCGCTATTGTTCCATTTCTTGTAATAAGTGTGGACGGCTGTCGGATTCGGTTGAGTCGCGCCACGTGAGCAACGGGGCTCCCTTCTGCCAGCTCGCCTGCCTCCGGCTTTCTTCTCCTCCTGCTGAAGAGTCTTTGGCTATGCTTATCTCCCCTCCTCAACACACGTACAATGCCTCTCCACAAATCACAACCTTATCTTCCTCCTTCCTGTCCTTTTTGCCAAATTGCTTCTCATCTAGCCCTCTCAACCAGCCTGTCTTACGTCTTCTTGTTTTTTTTTTGTTTTGTTTTTTTTTTTCCTCCCGCCAACTTTGCTCCTTGTCTTCTTGACTCCTCTCTGCTGTGGTGTGACTGGCTCACGTGCGTCTGGTTCTGCCAGAGTTGGGGAGTCTGGGCTAAGCAGGCGGTGCACAGCCTACTGACCAGTCAAAACCAATCACCCAGCAGGGGAGGCTGAGCGAGCTCAACAGGGTGCAGGTGAAGCTGGGGCCAAATAACCCCCCCCTCTCCACCCTCCCACAGCCGACCTATGTTCGTGATTATTTTTGGGATGAGATGCGTCTCTTCTCGGTAGAAGGAGGCTGTTAATTAATGAGGTGATCTCTATTAACCCTTTTCTTTAAACTGAACATGGGGTGCATTTTAACGGTCAGCATGTTGTGAAGAAATGCATGAGAAGTTGTTGCCTGTCCGTGCAAAAATCTATAGCTGCTTGCAAACGTGTTTCAGCTCACAGCCACACTTACGGACACTAACATCAGAACGTTTTATTCAGATTTTATGTTATAAACCAGCACAAAACTGTGCAGTGGAGGACAACAACAGGTCTTTCTATTTATTCGACCAGTAGAAATCTGAAAAGTGTGGCATGGATTTGTATAATTGCACTTTGCACTAATCTGATGGCTGAGTAATCCATATACCAAATTAAAAACAGTAAACTTCATTGTTGTTGAGCTCATATGTCTGTTTATTCAATAATTTAGCAACTTTATTTTTTTTAAATTGTCGATATATGGTTTCTGATTAAAATGTGATAAATTACAATAAATGAACCACTAGTTTTGATCAAAAATTATTTTTTTAAAGGTTTCTGTGGCGTTTTTATGGATTGCACATAAGGTGACAAAGACAGACAGGAAATGTGGACAGAGAGAGAAGGGTCGAGAATGACGCACAGCAACAGTTTGGCCAGCTGAAGTCAAACCAAAGACTCTGGTGCTCGGGGTATTTCAGCCCATGTGGTTTACGCTCGGAGCATTCTGCCACCGGCCTGCACTGAGGACTGTTGATATCATCTGCAATCTGTTGTATTGTAAAATGTTTGGAGGCAGTCGGACTGAGATAGCGATGAGCAGAGATCGCTGCTGTCTGCTGGGGACACGAGGAGCGATTTCAGCAATCCATGATTTTATTCTTGCTTGTTAATTCAGAGGGAAAACGTTATACGATAGAAAATGGTTGCTAACAAAATCACAGGTGGTGCAGTAACTGGAGCTCTTACTTTTATTTATGTCATTCTATTATAACTTGTTTAGAGTTTGTGAATTTTTCTTTAGGAGCCGCTGACTTCGTCTTCACATGACTATTTTTTGATTAATAACTGGATAGTGAAAGGTGCTTAGTATGTTTTTTTTCTTTCTTTCTTTTTAAAGAATTTGAATCAGGAGAAACTAAAAATTTTGCCCCTTTAAGAATTCTGTGTAGAACAGACAAAGAATGTTTTTCATCTTAAATACAAAATGTAGTTTGGTTCTCTGAGGACGTTGTTCTCTTAGCAAATGGCATGTTTTAGTCCTTACCATTTTATGCTCCAGTTAACGATTATCTGATTACTAAATTAGTCGACTTCAGTAATCAATTAATTATTTCAGCCCTGTTTACTTTATCAAAGCTAATATTTTCTTCAGAGTCATTGTGTAGTTTCAGTAGGAACTCGAACAACTTGCTTTTTTTTTTTTTTTTTTTGAAGTATGTAGATAATAACATGATTTATCCCCGTCCTTGTTGCCTCATCTTACACTGTCTGCCTTTCCCCTGCAGCGTTGTCTCCTGGTATGGGTGTAGCGGTGTACACAGGCCTGGTAGTAGCCTTGCTGCTGACGGTGGTCATGGCTCTTGGTGTGGGTGTGCTGGCGTATCGCCGCCGATGTCGCCATCTCCACGGAGACATCACAGATTCTTCATCTGCTCTTACAGCAGCGTTTCATCCCGGCAACTACAAGCCTCCCAGACAGGGTGAGTTTGCACACATTACATCCATACAGGGCCATGGAGAAGTATTCACACACACACACACACACACACACACACACACACACACACACACACACACACACACACATTTTTCTTTCTTTTTTTTTGCATTTCAACTGTATTTTCAATACATCTTATTGTTGTTGTTGTTTTATTTGTTTTGATGATTTAAAAAATTGCTCAGTGGAAGGAGAATGATCCAACATTTCAAAACTTTAAAAAAAAAAAAAAATCTGAAAAGTGTGGCATGCATTTGCTTTTTGCCCTTTTGAGTTAAGAACTTGCAGAACCACCACAGTTGTAATTACAGCTGTAGGCTTTTGGAGTATTCTATACAGATTTACTAAAACAGCTCATTGATTGGATGGAGAACAGCAAATTCTTAATCATGCTTCTGGCGGCAGTTGATTTTGATGTATTTTATTGAGGAGCATCAAAGTTTTTACTTTACGAGCAAAACAACTTCACTTTGTGTCTTCTTTTTAGAAAATTGTGTTCATGTATTTCCACTAGGGCATTTAAACACATTAACCCCTTTTGATCAAACACAAAATCATCGTGTTCCGGTCTCCAAACCAGTCCAAGTACTTTAAGCACATTTCCACTGGACTCTGTATCACCAGTGAGCTCTACTCCATTCTCTTTCCACATGGCTTTCAGATCAGGTGAGTTGGTAACCCATTTGCAGAGGTTCATGCTTGCCTGAGAGAGAATGTACTTTGCTGCAGTTGTCATGTGAAGAGCATCCTGCACAGTAGGTGAGCTTGAAATAAAGTCATCTACATACATAGAGTCTCTGAGAGCCTGTACTGCCCTTGGCTGTTTTCTTTCAAATTGTTTGAGATGTTTTCTGATAGTGGCAGCAAGCAAGAATGGGCTGGGAGTTACTCCAAAAACAACTCTTTTCATCCTCAGGACACGCACCTCATTTTTCCAGTCCTTAGCTAAAGGTCTGTGCATCCACAAGAACCTGACAGCATCTCTGTCCTTTTCTGCTAGTGAGATTTGAAGAAAAGCCTTAGTTATATCAGCAGTAAATGCTATCTTGTGCAATCTGAACTTTATGAGCACATCTAGCAGGTTTGGGTTCAGGTTAGGTCCAGTGTACAGACAGTCGTTGAGGGATGGACTGTTTGCCTCATGTGAGGATGCATCAAATACCACTCTAAGTTTGGTTGTGGCCTTTTCTTCTCTTATTACAGCATGATGGGGCATATAATATTTCACAGTCTGTTGATTCATTTCTGGTTTTCCATCTGCAACCTCCTCACAGATACCATTTTGAAGATAGTCTTCTATTACATCGTTGTATCTGGCAAATAAATTTACATCAGTCTTCAGCTTTCTCGTTAGATTCTCAAAGCGTTTCTTCGCTACCCTGAAGTTGTCTGGAAGCTGGTCTTTGTCACATTGCCAGGGTAACTCAACTTGGTACCTTCCGTCTTCAAATGTTGTTGTTTGTTCAAAACGTTGCATAATTTCTGAGTCCTCTGGGCTTTCTGACTGTTTATTTACAATACCCAGGGACTCCACCTCCCAGAATGCATGCAACTGATTAGACAGCTGGGTGTCTTCGTTCAAACTAATGTGCATACACGTGGTGTCTGTAACACTGGAGGTAGTCACTGGTCCCTGTAAAGCCCATCCAAAGAGGGTTTCAACTGCCACTAATGAATCTGTAACCCTTTGGACCTTTCCAGTAACAGCCTGCCAGTAGTAATCTGCTCCAATTAACATCTGCAACTCTTGTTCATTAGCACCCTCTAGTGGAAAGTCTCCAAGCTGCAGTCCTCTTTTCTTAATCTCTGCTTGAATGGGCTCAGTTGGTACCTTTATGACAGCAGTGCACACCTCGGGGGTCTCTACAGCATCTATTTCGATTTTCCGTTCAGTGTTCCACACATTTTCAAGTTGAACTCTCACTATGTTGCGTTTTTCCACTACAGGACTGGTGGAACCAAAAACATGGAGGTTTAGTGTCTCTTGCCTCACAACTTGCAGTCCTAGGGCTCGGACAATGTCTCTGTGAACAAAACTACGCTGGCTACCTCCATCTAACAGACAGCGAGATATTTTTCTCTCCTTTGGTCCTACAGCCCATGCCTTAACCGTTTGGAGCAATACTGTGTTCTGAGTATTTGTCTTCACTTTGACTGAGCTGGTCAACGAAGACAACACAGCCTCTGCATTTCCACTATTGCTGGTACTGTCGACTTCTGGTTTAGCTTCAGATTGTTCACAAACTGACAAGTGGTGTTTTCGATTGCACTGTCTGCACAAAATCTTCACTCTGCAGTATTTCGCAATATGTTTCGGGCCCAGGCAGACAAAACACCGTCCAAGTCTTTTCAGTTTCTCCCTGCGTGCACTTATTGTAAAACCAGGACAGTTCTCTGGTTTGTGGTCATTACCGTCACAAAACACACAGGTTTGTGGCACGACGCTGGCTGTGTGCAAAGCAGTCGCTGATGGAATGCTCCACTTTCTAGGTTGATCACAGGCATAGGATGGCTTACCCACATGCTTGTGTTGTGGGCTCGGGCTCTTCAATGTGTGGCCTGGTCTAGTCAGCAGAAGCGCCCGTTCTCTGCTTTGCACTTCATTTTGCAGAAACTGAATCAATTCTGGGACTTTCCATTCGTTAGTTGAGTTTTGTTGCCGTGTATAAGCAAGTGCTATGTCTTCTGGAATAAGCTGTAGCAACACTGGACATAGGAGACAGCCGTAAGTATCACTTTGCACTCCAAGAGACTCCAAGCTGCGTATCTGGATCTCACATTCATCATAAAGGTGCCTCAAAGCTGCAACATCAGATGATCTTCTCACAGGTGTCAAGTTCAGCAATTTAGACATATGAGCACTTATCACAATATCCTTCCTTCCAAAACGATTCTGGAGTAACTCTATTGCAGCATCATAGTTGACATCTGTCATTGTCAGTCCTGCAATAGTCCGAGCAGCTGCTCCACTTAGGTAAGATCTCAGGTAAGTGAACTTGTCCGTCTTACTTAGTCCATCATTTCTGTGAATGGCTGATTCATACTGTGACCAGAATTCCTGCCATTGGCTTATTTCTCCATCATACTTGATTATCGTTAGTTTGGGCAGTTTAACCGTCTGTTTGGATTGTGATGAAAATGAGCCGTTGTTTACGTCACTCACACGCGCTCTTAGGGTGTCTGTAGCGGTCTCCTGCAATCCAATAACGTTGGTGGTGCGAACCTTCCAAATGAGAATCCGGTCCGTGTAATCCTGTGAGTTCGTTATCTCAGTGTCCAAGTCTTCAATTGACGTTTCATCTTCTATGCTCTTGTCCAAATCCAATAAAATTTCCTCCTTAGAAGATAAAACTGCCAGGAACTCACGCAGTCTATCCATATCGGGACTCTCTTTGCCCACCTCATCTTCTAGTCGAGTTAACAGCTTCGTCGTCGCTGTTCGGATAGTCGACCGTTTCCTCTTTAACCGCTCCAGTCCTTCCGTCATGTTGGCTGCTAAACTGAGCCTTAGCTTCACTTCGTTCAGAAAAATCAAAAAAATTCTTATTCCCGGGTTTCGGCACCAAAATGTAGCGGAGTAAAGCTTCTTCTCAAACAAGACGGAGGCTCGTATTTCCTTTACTGAACCCTTTTGTTCAGTATTTATTGAAGAGGAAAAAAAGGGCTTCAGCCGATAAAAACAGAACAACAGCAACAACAACTGCTCGTAACCAAGCAATAAAATCAACAAAGCAAGATAGTGACTAAACAGTAACAGATCCTTAAGCATTCTTCAAAATAAAAGACTTCCTCTATTCAAATAAATCATGTCTTACACTGAAATATATTTCACTTCGCCTTTGTAATTGTATACAATCATATTCAATATAATAATAATAATCATCATGTAAATTATGCTTAACATATAATTGTAATCAGTCACTTATCATGCAAATATACTGAACAACATAAGTGTAAAAAAGTCACAACACAGCTCATTGATTGGATGGAGAACAGCAAATTCTTAATCATGCTTCTGGCGGCAGTTGATTTTGATGTATTTTATTGAGGAGCATCAAAGTTTTTACTTTACGAGCAAAACAACTTCACTTTGTGTCTTCTTTTTAGAAAATTGTGTTCATGTATTTCCACTAGGGCATTTAAACACAAACACACTAGATTTACTTTGACAAAATAATTACAATTTATTTGCAAAAAATAAAAACATAAACTCCTGACTTTGCGTGACAAACACCACATTTGAGCTACAGTTTTAACAGAAATATTAGAAAGGACCTGGTGTTGCATATTAATATTCAGTTCCTTGAACTTGAACACTGTATCTGCAAATAAATAAAACTCCAATGACATTCACTGAAATTTAGTGTTTTATTGTGACAATATATGACGTTAAAGGAGTATTAATGCTTTTGATAGGCACTCAGTGAACTTTTTGGTTTTGAACATTATGGATGTAACTTTCTATATTCTTCTTGCTATTCTTTTCAAAGAAGCACCTCTTATATTTCACCATCACATTACTATATATAATCCTGCTATGAATCAGCTCCCATGTACCATTACCTCCTCTCAGTCAAGTCTGGATCCCTTTCTTAATGCATGACATTTTTCACACTTTAAGCATTTATCAGAGTGTCTTTTCTCCTGCTCTGGCTATCAAATATTAATTAGCAACATTAATCCATTTTATTCGCCTCACTGTGAGCACTCTTAGCCCCGCCTGTGTCATTTCCAGTCCTAAAAGCCCCATTTTTACCCCTATGTTTGCAGATAATCCTCTGCACCCCTCGGCTCCTCCGGATCTGACAGCGACAGCCGGTGCTTTCCGCGGACCGCTCTTCTCGCTGCCTCAGGGCATCAACGACAGCCCGCACAAAATCCCCATGACCACCTCCCCCCTGCTGGACCCGCTCCCCAGTCTCAAAATCAAGGTGTACAACTCGTCCACTCTGTCCTCCCTGGAGCTCCCGGCTGACATGGGTGTTGGCGACGGCGAGATTCTGAGCCTGAAGTCGGTGGGCACCGTGGGCCGAGAGCGAGAGTTTCACAGCCACACGCTGTCCAGAGAGCCGGGGCTGAGCACCAGCGCCACGCTGGGGCATCTGGGCGGACGGCTTACCATCCCCAACACGGGTAAAACTCCTTCCAAGAAAGACTAGCCAATGTCAGGCGATGTTGATTACAGATTAAACAAGTCGGCACGTCTTCTCCCAAAGGTGTGAGCCTGCTGGTCCCGCCTGGCACAATCCCTCAGGGGAAGTTCTATGAGATGTACCTCATTATTAACAAGTGGGACAAAACAACGTGAGTGTCCTTCATCTTTATTCCTTTTCTTCCCCACCCTCCTTCAGCAGCCGCAGGGCAGCATAGACCTTTCTCTCACCTCAATCAGTAACTTCTCCGATGCGAGGCTTGCTGCCGTGAAAAAAAAAAAAAAAAAAGTCCTTTTGGAGTCTCTTTTCCCGAGGTCAGAAATTTGAGCGAATTCCAAGCTGTTCAGGCAATTAGCTTTTAATAAATGAAGTGTGGCAATTCGTTGCAAACATGTACGTGTTGGCGGTTTTGCAGGTTACCCTCAGAGGGGAGCCAGACTGTGCTAAGTCCCGTGGTGAGCTGTGGTCCGTCAAGTATGCTGCTGAACCGGCCTGTTGTCCTGACGCTTCCCCACTGCGCTCAGCTGGACACGCCCATGCCCGACTGGACCCTCACGCTCAAAACGCAAACGCACCAGGGAGCATGGGAGGTAAGTCATCCCTAAGCTGTTTTCAGATCGTTTATTTTACAATTAAGTCAAACTCCACTCGCCGTTTCCAGGAGGTGCTGACGGTCGGGGAGGAGACTTTGTCGTCTCCTTGCTACCTGCAGCTGGAGGAGGAATGCTGCCATGTCCTCATGGAGCAGCTGGGAACGTACGGCCTGGTGGGCCAGTCCTGCCCTCCGCGGCCGGCCTGCAAGCGCCTGCAGCTGGCTCTGTTCGCTCCCCGCGCGCCATGCCTCTCCCTGGACTACAGCCTGCGCATCTACTGCATCCACGACACGCCACACGCGCTCAAGGTGCCGCTCCGACTTTCCCATTTTGCCCTCCGCAGCATATAAAAGCTCTGCAGGCCTCGCTTGCCTTAGTATTCGTTGCCTTTAAGAAAATATCAAATATTTTGTAGATTAAAGGGAATAAAGAACCTTTTGTGTGCATCCTGTTAGATCTAAAGAAAATGATTGTACCTAAAGTCAAAATGTTAGTGGTGCTGTGAAGGTCTGGAGTTGCTCTGCTGCCTCAGGACCTGGATGACTTGCTGTAATCGATGGAAGCGTCGTTCCGCTCTCTGAAGGAGAACCTCTGGGCATCACTTTGTGAGCTCAAGCACATTAGGGTTATTAGTATGATTGATTAAATGGGAAAAAGAAATAACAAAAGGCTTTATTATACGCTGACCTTTCAAAACTGTGAATATAATTTTTTGAATTCACTTGATTGTTAAAAGTGCTTTTAAATAGGCACATAAAACACTAAGACGCTGTTTCATACCACGGCGGCCGCTTTGTAGCTGTATCCTGTCTGTGATTGCCGGTGCTGGTTTGCATTCAAGTCTTAAATTAGGTGATGAGTTCAAAACCATTGTAAAGGTCCACTTTCAGAATATCTAATTGCTTTCATGGCTCACATTTCTGGTGTTATTGTCTCCTGCACTGTCTCTAATGAACTCCACGTCAGAAGAAATCTCCTTCTGCATGATCTCATCTGTACTGCTTCACTAACTCGGCTTCTCTGTGTTTGAGAAAATTCTTCTAACCTTTTATTTTCCTCTCTGCTGAAGCCTTCTGAAAGCCTGTCTCACCAATCCCAGCTATTTGCAGCCAAGATGCTCTTTGAGTAACTTTTATCTGCGGAAAGCTTTTTTCTAAGCCACATGGGACGCTTAAAATTAATGTTCAGGTTTGACTGTCTCTAGAAGAGCTAAAGTTGCGCTAATGTTTCTTCATTGCGCTCTTAATGGTTTCTTCATGGAATATATATATGTTCATAAAAGTGGATTAAAACAAACACAGTAGTGTAACTCAGATTGATTTAATTCATATTCAATTATTTTGAATAAAGTTTGGTCCAATGATCATCAGTTACTTGCAGTTCCAATTATAAAACATACGCTACACTCAAATTCAGTTAATCTTTTATTCCTAATAATCAAGTCGCATGGAGTCGCTTATATTGATCCACATTGAAAGTGAACGACTTCCTTCTAATACGAAGAAACATTTAGCAGAATCAGGTTTAACGCATGTGATAATCTGCCCCTACTGGCTTGAGACATAAAAAGAGCAGAAGGCAGGAAAAAAAACACTCGAAAACGGCCCAGAAGATCGTTCTGTGTAAAAGACAATGTAAAAGGTTGAAGGTATCAGGAGCACCTTAAAAAGTTTCATCGAGAAAAAAGACAGCTAAACACGGAGGCACAGGAACAGGGACACTTTCTAAAGCTCAAAATATTCATCCAGATTCTTGGAGTTTTGAAGAGCAAACTAACACAAGAATTCACTGTTTGTTTATTGCTAAAGCATCTACTGTTACTATAAGAAAATAGTTCATTTTTCTCTCTTTCAAGTGTTTCATTAAGTTTCCACCCCTTCTGAGCAGTGATTTCTGTTTAGAGGGGAAAACAGAGCGAGTTCTAATAATTAATGGCAGAAAATAGTATGTCTGCCAATGACTCAGACCGAGAGAAAGAGACAGAAGCACTCAGTAAAGATTACTTTGTAAGATAGGAAAATGCAAAGGCATCTTTCATAGTTAAAGGCACCAGAAGCTTGTCAATAAATCCATCTAGAATATAGAGACAGCTACAAACAGAAGCACTGAAGTTCTGTAGATCAAAATACTCATCTGGGTTCTTGGAGTGTTACAGTCAAACCCAGGAACTCCAGATCTTGAGGGCTGGTGTTCTGCAAGCTATACGTGTGTCTGTGGTCCAACAAATGTTTAAAATTTCCTCTGCCAGTTGACAGATTTGCATGCCAACGATTTAGTCAAGGAAAAGTGTGTTGAGGCAGAAAAATATCTATGCAGAACATCGTTCCTCCAGGACTGAAGTAGCCAAAGTTAACACAAAGTTAATAGTATCAGTTGGACCCATGGAGAAAAGAGGCAGCTAAGGAAGAGAAGGAAAACTGAATGGATCACCTAACAATTAATTGCACCAACAATTGCAAATACTGCATAAAAGTAGAGAAGCTCCCTTTGGTTAAATAAGGGTAGAAATTTACATTCAACATATGTTGTATAAAATTTACTTTAAAAGTCTCAAACAATAAAACAAAAGTCATAAAGGGTCAAAATATGGATGCATGCCTCTGAATAATAATAAAAGCTAATATAACTTATTTCCATAGTGGCTCTTGGCAATAGTGGCACATGGCCTCTGTCAGTCTTTCTCCAGCTATGCATCCAAATTAAATTTCAGCACATTAATATTAAACCTTCAAATCCCTCAAGAAACAACAGAGCAGTAGAGTAGAAAAATAATACAAACTTCGTTCTAAAAACGAGGAGAACAACAAACTGAACTCTGAGCAGGTAAATATTCAAATATAGTCAGTTTTCTATAAAATGCTCACCAAAGAAACACAAGATTAAAGTTTGCCTAGCTTTTATAATTCAAAAACAAAATCCTACCAAGTATTTTTAGTCTTGTAGTGCAAATATCTCAATACACTTGAAGTAAGGCAAAAGATAACTTATTAGTAACTTTTCTGCAAGACATGGGAGCTTGTTTTAATTAAGAAAGTAATTCCTTGATTTTGATGGAAAAAATTTTAGTTCCACTGACAGATCATTTCTCTCATATCAAGAAATATTCCACATGTTAGAGAGAGTTATATTTGCACTAGAAATCGACAAAAGATACTTGGTAATTTTTTGTTCTGTTTTTTGCACCAGTCTGCACTTTCTGTTCCTGCATCCTACAAACTTTGCATTTACATTTAAGCGAAACATTTTTCAAAACTCGAAAGTCAGCATTTTCCTAATTGGGTATGCTTTCTGTCTGTCTGTCTGTATGCAGGAAGTCCTGGATCTGGAGAGGAGCCTGGGTGGAGTTTTACTAGAAGACCCGAAGCCGCTGTTCTTCAAAGACAGCTACCACAACCTCCGCCTGTCCATCCACGACATTCCTCACAATCACTGGAGGAGCAAACTTCTGGCCAAGTACCAGGTGCTTCACCAAAACATTCTGCATTCATTTTGGATCATCTCTTCATGAGACAAATAAAGCTCTGTCATTTGATTTTGCAACTAAAACGTTATTTGTAAGTCTAAACTGAATCTTCCTGTTATTTTTTTGTTAATAATAGAAAAAAAGTCTATGAAAAACAATTAAATATTAATGATTAAAAATGGCACAAAAGCAGAAAGCACTGATTGTAAATTTTGTGAGCAAATATTAAATTTGAAGAGTTTTTCTTATCAGAGAAAATATTCTGTGGGGCTTCTTTCAGCGCTGCTGTAAACATCGTGCCTCTCCACTGACTAGATACTGCAGAAATAAGATTACAGTCTGAATCTGTTCAGAATAAACAAACAGGAAAGCTGATAGCGGTCCTAATTTATGGGCTTTGTGCGCTTGAAATAAATCGCAATCAGACAGTTGTAGGAAACATATGCTCCTTGAATAGAAACCAGATGCTCCTGTGGATGATTCTGTGCAGTAGAAGGTTTGAAACACGCGTCTTTGCGCGGCAGGAGATCCCTTTCTATCACATTTGGAGCGGCAGCCAGAGACCTTTACACTGCACCTTCAGCCTGGAGCGAGCCAGCCTGGCCGTGTCGCAGCTCGCCTGCAAGATCTGCGTCCGGCAGGTGGAAGGGGAGGGACAGATATTCCAGCTGCACACGGACATCCAGGAGGTAATGTTTACGACACAGATCCTCAGCTGCACTGACGCTCACGTGTTTACACCGCGGTTAATCTGAACTCCTCTGTCAAAACAGACTCTCCCACCTCACTCACCACTCCCGTCGGGAAGCACCTGCCTGCCTTCCTCTCAGGTGGGACCTTATGCCTTTCGCCTGCCCGACTCCATCCGACAGAAGATCTGCGCCAGCTTGGACGCGCCCAGCGCTCGAGGGTGCGACTGGAGACTTCTGGCTCGCAGTCTGGGCTTTGACAGGTCAGATCCATCTCACATGTTCGTGTCTGGGTGAGATGGTTTATACATGATGGATATTTGCTGTCAAGAGAAAGTTTCACCAGCAGTTTGGAAGGAAGGAAAAGAAATCTGTGTAAAGACTTTTCCATCTCAAAAATGGCACGAAAACCAGAGCAGCAAATTCACAGAGCTCTGTGTATGAACCACATTTGTGCAAACCATATTTTGTGCAGCTCACTAAAATAAAGTACACAGTTACTACTGTTAATGAAAATCCCATTTGACCTGAAAGATTTGAGAAGAAAAATGTGCGTATTTTCAATTCAGAATACAAATGTTTTAAAACAAACAACGTTTCACATAGAGAGAGCTACAAACTAGATTTCTTTCCAGTATAATCTAATGTTGCTCTTTATGTTATGAGAACAGCCTTTGTCAAGACATTAAGCTCTCTGTTCAAAACTATTTTCCTCAACTCCTTATTCCAGGTTGCATCTTCTCTGATTGGGGCTGGAGAGGAAAACAGCTGCAAACTGTCAGAAAAAGAAAAATAGAGCCGATTTTTGTTCATCTGCTGGATTTGATGAATGTGTTTGTGCCTGTATGTCTTGAGTGTAATCTGCATTGTAAATCTGGTTCAGAAATTAAATGCATAATGTGCGAAAGATCTGTGAACAACTGGCATTACTTAGTTTTACTTTAGTAGACTACATGCTCTCAGGACGAATAAAAATGATATTCAATATAAAAATGTCAGGCTGCAGAGATTTATGTCCATCTGTGGTACACTGTATGGACTCTGGGCTCCTTTTACTGCATCAGTGGCGAGGAGGTGATCAGCCTGTGGCTCTGCCTAGCTATAGAGGAAGCCCTGATTGCTTTGAATGGACATGTGCAAAGTTCTGTTTGGGAATATCCAATAAATTATCCCAGTAAAAGAGTGTTTAAAACATCTTTAAACTTTCCCAGAGAAACCAAAGCATTATGATTTAGTTTTCCCTAAAAATGACCAACATAAGAGGATGCAATCCTACCAAGTTCAGAAGAAAAAGAACTGTAGTTTTTCCTTCCACTCTATTTTCTAATCCTAGAACAGCCTGTCTCTTTTTCAATGACCGTGTTGTGTTGTGCCCTCCTTGTGGAGTTTTTTATTGGCTGTATTCTGGACAACTGTTATGTTTGCTGTCTTCTCCATGGTTGTGTTGATCATAATGTAACATTCCTGTATTAAAACATCTTTCTGTTGCTCTTTGGTGAGAACGAGTTTTTTTTTTTTTTTCATAACCCATAATCATTGAAGTGTACCTGGATATAATATATGGTAACGTTTTAATTTTCACCAACTAAAACATAGACATCTGTGTTTGTACCTAAATTTCCAAAGACATAAGAAATTTCTTAACCTGTGATTTTGTTGTTTTTTTTTTGTTTTTTTTTTAAAGATAGAACAGGAGTTTTAATTGTTACTGCTATGATGTTTTTAGAAATTAAGTTTGCGTGTCTTCTCTCAACATGTCCTCTCCTCCGTCGCAGGTATTTGAACTACTTCGCCACAAAGCCCAGCCCCACAGGTGTTCTGCTGGACTTATGGGAAGCGTGTCACCAAGGTGACGCAGACCTGGTCTCTCTGGCGACGGCTCTGGAGGAGATGGGCAAAAGTGAAGTGCTGGTTGTCATGACAACAGATGGGGATTGTTGATTGACCAAGATACACAAGACCAAGCAAGACATTTTAGGACTTTTGTTTCGGGAGGGGGTTCGTTCCACCGCAGTGATGAAAATGAGAATCCTTGCCCATGAATATGCACACGCTGACACAGATCTTTCATCAGCAGAGCGTTTTGGTTGTACTACCCACTCTTTTGCTGAGTCCTGACCAGCCATTGTAGCTGCATATGAACCATAACCCGTCCCCATGTGTGCCGTCCAACTGCCAGCCTGATTCAGCCTCAGCTCTCCAAAGCAATATTGGATTTGCAAGATGGAAAACCGTTCTGGGCGCACCCACTTGAACAAATGCTGCAAAGTCTACCAAGATTGTGATGTAACGTGTTAATAAGTGCTGAAAATTACATTATTCTTACATATTTAATAACATTGTTTTAAATTAAGCTACAGAAATCCATTTAGTCAACACGCAGCTAACTGCTGACACGGGATTCTTTCAGTAGCAGCATGGAAGTGCATGATTTAATGATTCAACACCATCTCATCTCATGGTACAGGGTTTTGTTTTCTTCATTCTCATTCAAAGTAGGCCGTGACTGACAGGCTGCACCAACCTGCCTGCAGCCGTACACATCCACACGCACGCGCGTGCGCTCCCCAAAATACATACACACATGGACAAAGTGGTCGTTAATCGACTCGAAAACAGGCAGGCGAAGAATTCTCGTCTTACGGACAGATAAGAATCGGATCCTGAAGGTTTCAGTCATATTGCTTCTGGCTGGAAAAGGGAGGGGGAAAAAACGGTCTGCCTCTCTTTAACGGTGGGAGATTAAATTGCAAAGTTTGTTTCAGGATTGGCAGATAACTAGACTGACTCTTTTTATTGTCCCAACAAACGCCTCAAAGCCTTGGCATATCGCTCCGACTCACCGGGGTGTTTCTCTTTCATGTTTCCTCGCGTTCCTCCATCGCTCTGCTACGCTCCCTATCTGCTGAAAATAAACTGAATCATCCCTTAAAAGTTTCCTTTGGGGAACGCTTTTTAATTTATTATCCATATTTGTGGATTGCATTTTTTTTGTTTGTTTGTTTTTTTTTATTCTTACTGACTGAGTTATCATATAGGACCTGTTTTACCATTTGTGCTTCTTTAGGCTACTGAGCTGCTCTTGATTATTGTATTTTCATTCTACAGCGAAGTGAATAGATGGTGGTTATTGGTAGGAAAAATAATTATATTTTTTATTTTGTGCACCGATTCAAAATGTTAACATTTCCAGTGCCTTGCAAAAGTATTGACACCCGTTGAATTTTTTTCCACATTTTCCCAGCCACAAGATAGATCGTTTTCAAAAGTTTTAACACATAAGAATTTGTGAAAATGTGCCATGCATCTGTGCTCAACCCTCTTTACTCTGATATTCAAATCAACCAAAATTCGGCTTTCTAACTACCCTGGGAGGCCAGGCAAGGAGAGGCAGTCAACATGCCCATGTTAACTTGGGAGGAGCTACACAGATCCTCTGCTCAGGTGGGACAATAAGTTCACAGAAAACCATATTTTATGGGTGAGGAGCAACTGAAAGGCATTTCTGATAGAAACTTATGAGAAATTCCATTAAAGGTTTGTCACAAACCATATAGCAAACAAGTAAAATTAGATTATTTTGGTCAGATATGGAAAACTGTGTGGCAGAAAATTAATGCTGCACATCCCACCATCCCCGTGATGGAACATGGTGGTGGCAGCATCATTCTACAGGGGTGGCTTTCTTCAGCATGACCAGAAAACTGGTCAGAGTGGATTGGAAGATGGATCTGTTCGCAACTAACCCTGAGCATAACACCAGAGCTTGTTTAGAGTTAAAACTTACTCATGTGTTAGATTTTGCTCTCTGTTTAACTTAACTTGGCTTTGGATATTTTGCACAGAGGAGTGGGCAAATATTCCAGTTTGTAGGTGTGCAGAGCTGGTCGAGACATCCCTCCAAACAATTTGTAAAAAAAAAACCTTTGAAAATCACATATCCTTTTTGTCGTTCTTCACAATAATGTCTATAAGACATAATTCCCAATACAATATACTGATGTCTATGGTTTTTACATGACAAAATTGGGGATCATTCAAGGTGGATGAGTACTTTTGCGAGGCATCATAATATATAGGACCCCTGCTTTGCTGCGTCTGAAAAAGAGACGATTATAGAATAAATTAGCCTTACCTGAAATCAATTTGGCAGCAAGGGACCATATATGTTAATTTACCGCAACACAAGCTTAATTATGTCTTGTAAGACATTCTATCCTCCTTTATGTCACAGTGATGGCTTATTGACGATCTTTCTCCTGAGCTGCCTGCTCTGTGGTTAGGCTCCTCGAGCTATTTGTATTATCAGTATTGATCGATCAGTTATTGTTAGATGAGAAAATGAAATTTCATCCTCCACAGATTTAGTTTTTTCCTTTCTCTTTTGTGTCTCCAAGAAAGGAGAAGCAAGTGTTTATAGTTTTAAAAAGACAGAAACCAAAACAGCGCCAGTATCCCTCCTCTTCAGCTGTGAGTCATGCAAACTGTTTTGTGTGAATGAAGTGAGCCTGCGTGAATAAATGCATTTGTGGGGGCAGATTGGTGTTCACAAACAAAAAAAAAAATGTATACATCATTTGGAGCTGTCATTTCTCTCTGTAAGTGCTATGCAAGTACAAAGGAAAAGTGAAGCATTTCCAACTTCTTTTGTTTCCTCCAAGAGTATTTCTATTTTTACAGATCACAGCATTCATAGGGTTTTTGATTTTTGTATCCTGAAGTGGTCCAACGGTGATTTAGTTTTCTTCTTTTCCGGGGCGGTGGGAGGGGATGCTAATCTTGCTCAAAAATTTCTCCGTCTGGACTGGAAGAGTTGGATCACTCGCCTCACCGAGGATGCCATAAATGACGAAAAACAAAAAACAGAGTGGTGCAACGGGCTCAGGACGAGCCGTGGCTTACATGGTGAGGCCATGCCCTGCAGGTCTTCACCAGACTGCAGCCGGTTCAGTGAGCACCGCGGGATGTTTCTCTTTTCGCCGTTCTTGTTGCAGAAACCCCCTTGCTCATGACTTTACAGTGTTGGTTTTTTTTGCGTGCAGATCTCTCTGTGTCCGCTGGATTGCTGACCGTAATCGCTGGAGTTGCTAAAGCTGAACGTGATTGGTCAGCTCACTTGAAGGAGACAAACTGCCTTTGTTCAAATATTCAGACATTTTTACAGAAAATCTAAATGGGTTCAGTGACATTATTTTGTCTCTGTGAAGTACCAATTGTAAATACCTGTCTAGCCTTCTTACTTGTAACTAAATATAATTTTTATGCAATAAATTATATTTCTTAGATTTACATGGATATGTGTTTTGTCCTTTTTTTTTCTTTAGTTCCATTATACATATATATTTGACTTCAAATAAAACATTAGAAAAATCCCTTTGAATGCTTCTCAAATGGTTCTATTGGACAAAATGACTCCTAAATGGCATCTGTTGCGTCAATTACACCCCATTTTAACTGAAAATGCGAAGGAGCTCAACCTGCACCACTTTGCTTCACACCTCACCGACAAATTCCCTTTAGGTCCATTTAGCTTCGAAGGCTTTTAACAGGCAGGCCGACGGGTCCTCACATTAACAGGTCTTGGAGACACTAATAGTGCCCTTCAAGGACTGACTTGGGCATTTACATCAAGGGTTCTAACCTCAGTCCTTCTATGACTGCAGCATGTGTGGGGAATTGTTGGATTATTCCATTTTGTCAGAAATAAATATCCCATTTTTACTGATTGTGCACCTGGATGTGGCCTCAAAAGCCTAGCAACACTTGGCACCTGTTGTATTAATTATTGCACTGCTAATTGGGAGCTGCCTTGACAGCCAATGCACAAATGAAGCGGGTCTTTAGTAATATCTAAAACGCTGCCTTCATTCTTCACACAACTTAATTGTGTGAAGTGGAAAAACAGACCTGCACCATACAACCTGCTGCATGTATGGTGCTGTGAAAACGTATTCGCCTGCTTGAAGATTTCTTATTTGTATCAAAATTGAATGTTTTAAATCATTAAAAAAATATCAGGCAAAAGTAAGTAGAGTAAAGACAAATGATTATTTAATTTATTAAAGGGGATAAAAGACGTCCAAGCCAAGCTCAACCTATGTGAAAAATTCTCAATGAGATTTTTACTTCACAGTGGAGAAATTTTGTCTCACTCCTCTTTCCATAATTGTTTTGATTTTACTTAATTAGAAGGTTTCCAAGCAACAAGCCTGTTTAAGGCTATGCCACACCATTTTAATCAGATTCATGTGCAGTCTGACTAGAGGACAGAACTATGATTCTGGGAATTTTCCTTTTCTTTTTAGCAAGTTGACGTTCGGAGGTCAATTTGCTGGTGTGTTGCGGATTGTTGTCCTGTTGCATAACCCAAATGTGCCTGAGTGTAAAATCGCAAAATGATGGACAAACTGTTAGCATGTCCTGTTAATTACTGTAATTACTGTAGGTCATCCATGTCCAGAAGCAATAATGCAGCCCCAAAATATCACATTACCGACATGTTTGACTCTAGATTTCATGTTCTTTTCCCTTACACCAGATGAAACACAACAAACACCATATAAATGGTTCCACTATTGTCTCGTCAGTCCACAGAAATGCCCTCAAAAGTCTTGAGGGTCATCAATAATGACTTTGTCTGATGTTCTCCTATGGTGACCCCCTTTGCTAAGTTTATTTTTTGTTGTTGAATCATGACATGATCTGACATGATAACATCGTCACTGCTGTTCTCGAACTGAAAAGAAAAATTAAGGTGTGGTACAACGTGAGACTCTTATGGTGTCATAATCCTGAGTAGATGCAATGCAGTGATCCTTGTAATCACACCTACATTTAAAATAACATTATGTGACATGATCTGTTATGCATACTGGTACAACCCAACATCAGGAAAGAGACCGGCAAAATCATGCTGGAGGAGAAAATTTAACTATTAAACTAGAAACACAAGATGAGCAAACAAATGAATCCATCTATTGATGAATGAACTGCAGAGGTATAAATACTAAACATCAGTGATTAAATACGGAAAACAGCAAGAACTATAGGAGGCTGATTACACAGAAAACAGATATAGAGAGAAATATCTGAACACAAGGAAGCTTTAAGAAATAACCCCAAAAAATCCCCAAAATAACTCAAAATGAGACTCTGAACACGGAATTCATCAAACATGTAAAATCAAAGTTCTCCACGTGATGACTGAAACCCAAAAGCAACATTTTTCCCAATTCTTCCAGCTGATATTTAGGGTACATATAATAATGTTCTCTATTAATAATTTAGAAAGGAGCCAGCTTTAACACTCTCTTTTTTTTATGGTGACAGATTTGATCTTGTTATTCCCATAATTTTCACCAGAAGAAAGGAGTCTACAGATTTTCCTTTCGAGCAGCAAAGCAGGTCATCTCTTGTGACTTATGTGCCTGAAACGTTCAGCCTCGTTTCTTCTAATAGGAGCAGAATGACGGGACAAACTGTCCTATAGCGCCATCTTCTGGTCCATATGGCCTAGTGAAATCCTAAATTATTATTTTTTAATAAATTACACACAGAGTTAGACCTTAATTAAAACTGAATCTTCAAAAACAACAGGACATGTCCAGCATGGTGAAATTACTAGCACTTTAATAGTAACAGATTCACTTTCAGGTTTTAATTACAGTTTTTGTGTTGATAACATTTTACTCATATCATGAACTGAAAAGGTCCAAATCCTGTTGGGATACCGTTTTAAAAGCCTATCAAACAGAATAACTGGTAAATGTGGTATTAATTCAGCCCCTATTTATTATAAGAAGTTAGAGAACCACTATTCTAAGATGTGTTTTATTTATTTATTATTGAAAAGCGTATTTCAGTAACTCTTAAAATTTAAATGTATATAAAACACATATTTATTAAGCACAGAGTAAAATATTTTAAGTTTTACCTACAATATATTACAGGTATAACTCACAGCTAATAAAAACAAAACAAAAAAAATCTATTTCTCAGAAAATTTTAATATTTCATCAGACCAATAATAAAAGGATTTATGACAGAGAAATGTCAACCTGCTGAAAAGTAAGACCTTTTGCATGAATCATTGCATCAGTGCCACATGGGATGAAGGAGATCAGCCTGTGTTTCTGTTGAAGTGTAATGGATACCCAGGTTGCTTTAAAAGCAATCTGGGTCATCTGATTGTACATACTGCTTTCACTTAGGTCTTTCTTGAAAATTCTCAATAGATTCTCTTTAGGGTTATATTGGGTAAATTGCTCTCCTATGAAGATATTAGTAGATCTACCTTTGACAGTCTGGGTTGGTATCAAGTCCTACTGGAAAATAAATTCAACACATCATTAATGTTGTCAACAGAAGGTAGCAGGAAGTTTTCTATAATTTCTTGGTTTTCCACAGTATTGACTTTTGACCAGATAAAACACAGTGGACTGACCAGCAGATTACATGGCAAACTTTACACTGGGCTTCAGCAACTTGTCCTTCTTGGAAATGTTTCAATTGGTTTAAAATAAGAGATATACACGACCCATTTGGGTTTTTGTTACATGGGTTTGGCACAATCATTCAGAGTTAACCTGTAATTGTGGCCCCCTGTGGACAAACTTGGATAATCAAAGTATGTTTTACAACTGATGACGCAGGTGGGGCCCACCTGGTCCAATTATATGGGTCATACTTGGGCAAATGCAAGTTAAACCCGGAAAATATGTCTATTCTGGGACCCATATGGGTATGTGCAGTACCCGTCTTGTGACTGATTCACAATCTTCCCAAATAATCTGCTGACTACTTCTTTACTTTCGTGCCCTACTTGTCAAGAAGCTAATGAAGACGTATGATCATCAAAATCATTTTAATATATTACTTTTTGTTATGAATCTATATACGAGTTTCACTCTTTGAATTGAATTACTTAATTTAAAAATCTCTTTTTAGTGCAGTACTGAAAAAGAGCTGACTAAATTTGTACTTTTATTATAAAACGCTGGTGCTTTTCACAATAAAAGCACCAGATTTTTACTTTTACGACGCACTTAAAAATAAAAATAAGTACGTCTTCAAATACTTTTAAATGATGTTCCCGTTTACCACATTGCGCAAACAGTTCTGAAAATCAATTTTCTTATTTTAAAGTTTATTTTTTATCGTGTTTGTTAGTTTTTGTTTGCTAACTCTTAAAACCGGAAATGGAGTTGTGCTAATGATTGCAGCTGTTGAAAATCCCACTTCGAAAATCGGTTAGAGAGTAAGTCAGCTGACCAGAAAAACAAGTTTGCTGCCAAATGAAGTTTTGTTTGCTGAGAAGACCTTCAGGTTTAAGCTTCGGGGTCTTCAGGGATGAGGTACGTCTCGAAATACATTTTATTTACCTGTAACAACGTTTAGCATGGCTCGGGTTAGCTAGCTTTGTTTGTAGCTTTTATTGTTTACTCTTTTCAATTATTCCCAACAAACAAATTGAAACTTTGTAAAATTCAGCAAATTAAAACAGTGTACAGGAACATAAACAAGAAATAGCACTCGGTGATATCATATTTTCTTTAAGGAGATATAGTAGTGTTATATGATCTTTGACTAATAGGTTTTATGGCATTAGCATCATGTGAATATTAGTTCCTCTTTCCTCACCACTTAAATTGCAAAATCAGCTTTTACTTTAGTCTAAAAATAGTCAAAGCTTTTAACACATTTCAGGGAAAACCTGCTTTAATTCATTTTCTGAGGAATTTCTGCATCATTCTGGTCCTGCAGGAGCATCCTATCAGCATTTTTGCAGAAACACTGAAGAGGTGTGATGAAATTAAGGCTTTTGTTTGAAGTCGGACTAATGAGTCAAACAATCACGTGCCTGACAAACACGGGATGTGAGAAACGTTTGTCTATGGAGGATTTGACTCCGATTAAATTGGCAGGTCATGACTCGAGTTACCAAAGAGAGGGAGAGAGAGAGACTGATACAGGTCTGTGGGAGAGAAGTGGCACACTGATTTAACAGTGTTATAATAGTGGGGTGGTGATGGTGCTGATAAACGTACTCTACATGATAGATTTCCATGCAGAGCCACTTAAAAGTATTTTCTCTAATAGCCTTTATTACAAGACGACGTTGGTTGTTAATTGGCCCTTCTATAAATAAACTGGGATGATTTAAAATCTAAATCATGTGAATGATTCTCTTCAACTTTTCCCCCCAAAAAAGAAGTCATGTTCACAAGTACAAACTGTGCTACATTTTCTTCAGATCATCATCATCCTGTCCGCTCTTCCCTGTTACTGCAGTAGAAAAGTTATCTGTTTTACTTCATTAGGCAGTTGGGCTCTATTTGTTGTGCTGATTTGTGTTGGTAATATCATAAATTCCCAATAACATGTGCTGAAATTTGTGGATGTAATATGACAAAATGTGGAAAAGTTAAAGAGGCATAAATAATTTTGCAAGGTAATGTAAAACAACATAGAGAAATTGTTGAGTGAGATTTTTAAAGGGATTTTGAACTCTTCAGCTCTTGCTGAAATCCCATTCTTACTGCAGTAACGTTATCTTCAGAATGACTCGAGTAATTCTTTCTTCTTCTTCTCTCCTTTCCTGCCTCAGCCTGCCTTTTTCTCCCTTGTCTTCACCCTCTGAGTACCCTGGATCCTGCCTGTGAAGATGGACCACACAGATCCTGTGCTTCCCAGCGTCAACTCATCCTATCTTCCACCTTTATACGATCAACAAAGCTCGACCGAGGATGAGGAGGATGACGACATCAGTCCCTCTGCAACCCTTCTTCCTAAGGCTTCCTCGGCGCCTCTGGCTGTGCGCTACAGTCCAGAGGACTCGTACAATCTGGTGTATTTCACCTTTTTTCTGATGGGTATTGGCTCCCTGCTGCCCTGGAACTTCTTCATAACGGCGAAGCAGTACTGGCTCTACAAGCTTAGCAACAGCACTGACCAGAACGAAAGCTCCAGTGTCGGTGTGAGTAGCAGGACAATGATGTACAGCTAAAGATCTTAGAGTTTCTGATACGGCAGTGTGAATATCATGTGACGGGATGATTGGACAAAGTGTTGTTTCATATTTCAAAGAAATCCCCTTTGAAATGTTAAAGGAAATTTACATACAATAAGGGCCGCAGCTATTTCAATAATCGATTAAACATGATTAATCCAATAAATTGTTTCAGCCCTACATTGAATGAAGAGAAATATGTTCGAGTTGACTTAAACACTACAATAAAATAGTAATTTTTCCTGTTCTTTCCCATTCCCTTCCTCTTATTTTATTTGAAAACATGATTGTGTGCTTTGTTGTTCTTAAAGAAGAGTGTTTTTTCTCTTCTTCTTTACACAGGACTACTTTGAAAGTTACCTGTCCATTGCTTCAGCGGTGCCGTCTGTGCTGTGCCTGGTACTCAACTATTTTCTTGTTAACAGGTTAGTACAAACTATACACACACACGTCACACAGATTACAGTCCACTTCAAAAACATTTACATTGTACTTTTCCACAGAAGTGTGAAGTTATAAGAATTTTTTTTTTTTTTACAGAAAGAAATGAAACCATGGTATTTGTATTCAGCCCCCCTTACTCTGAAACCCCTAAACAAGTCCAGTGCAGCCTATTGCATTCTGAAGTCATGTAATTAATAAATAGATGAATCTCTCAGCTGTTATGTGAAGACATCAGAGGTTTGTTGGAGATCAGTCAACAAACAAAGGAGTGGAGATAAATAAATGTTAATCCTGGAGGAAAACCTGTTGGAAACACAAAATAGTCATAAGGTAGAGGTTCATCTTTGAGTAGGACAACAACTCTAAACATGGAGACAGAACTACAACTGAATAGTTTAGGTCATCTAAAGCTGCTGTGCTGTAACTTTTGGATCCATTTTTTGCTCCAACACACCTGAATCAAACGAGTTAAGCCTCTGCAGCGCTGAATGGGACGCTGAGGAGGGAATCCATTCAGGAAAGCTGAACCCAAAAGCATTACATGACTGTCCAATGTGGATTTGTCAGGAGTTGTGAAATTGTTTTCCTTCAGCTTCCTAGTCATGCACAATTTTGCATTGGTCTGCTGTCACATAAAACACATTAAAGTTGGTAATGTGACAAAATATGAAAAAGCTTGATGGGTGTAAATACCTTTGCTAAGCATTGTAAAATGGTGATGAAGCATAGAGGCCTCAGAGACTCTAGTGTGCTGTTTTGTTTTGGGTTTTTTTTTATCCCAGCAGCAACTGTCCTCTGATTGCTCGTAGGTTGTCTCCAAAAGTTCGAATCCTGTCCTCCCTCGTCGTGATGCTGTTGGTGTTCGGGGTGACCACGGTGCTGGTGGAGGTGGACGTCTCAGAATACACGACGGAGTTCTTCACCGGCACGCTTGTCAGCGTTGCTGTGGTCAGCGGCGCCTCCAACATCTTCTGTGGGAGCGTGTTTGGGATCAGTGGCTATTTTCCCATGAGAATCTCTCAAGCCCTTATATCAGGTTAGATTGCTGATTCTTTCAGTTGTCTGTGTGACATCTACATCTATATATATATATATATATATATATATATATATATATATATATATATATATATATATATATATATATATATATATATATATATATATATATATATATATATATATATATATATATTATGGTAAACCTTTATTTAACCACATAATAAGCCAATTGAGATGAAGACTTTTGTCACAAGATGCTTTGGCCAAGAAAGGTAGCAGCACGCATAATAATGAACAAGACAAGTAGACACAAAAACAGACTTTAAAAATATATAAAATGCAAACAGTTTGACAATAAAATGAGGTAGTTGTTACTGTAATACTTTAAAATGTAAAAACTGGCAATTTTAAGAATTGAAACACAGGCACTATATACAGGATTTCTGTTTTTTTTTTTTTTTTTTTAAATAAAGTATTCAGTGAAACAAGTTCTGAGTTTTAGTTCAGAACTTGTTTCACTCAACATTTTCAGCATATATATTTTTAAATTCTAGATTTTGCAGATAGCTATATATTTGTCTGTCTGACAGCAAGTCAGATGTGATGATTAGATACTTGGGAGTTTCCTTTTTACCAAATACTTTTTTTAGTCTTACTCTTGTAATTTCTTACTTTGGCTGTTTTGTACTTTAACCAATTATTTCATTTCAATATACAAATGTATATCAATATACCATCACTGGTCTTGGTCTTGTTTCATTCAAATGCAAAGATGGAGGTTGGCCAGCAGATGTCGCCACATACTTTAAAGGAAAAAAGTTACTACTTGATTAAGTGACATCTATTGAATTAGATTTAAATAAGTGTTTGTTTTACTTTTTTAAATCATTACTGAGAGACTTCAGTTATGATTTTAGGCTTCATTTATTTATTGAACTGTGGCTCATCTAATGATGGTTCTATTGATTATTCTGCACAGCAGTTCAGTTATTTAATTTGATGGCCAAGGCCAACCATTACATAAATACTGAAATAATTATATTTATTTATTAACAATTCCTAAAGTCATAGGAATTGTGAATTTAATAAGTAATAAACATAATTTATTCAAAGTATCTCATTTCATCCATTTTCTTCCACCCCAGTCGAGTCACAGGAGTAAAGCTCATCACATTCAACTTTAATTAAGTCATTAAATTTAAAATCTTGTTGCATTTTAAATGTTTTTTTAAGGTACATTTAAAATGTACACATTGCCTTGTACATGAACTTGTTGTTCTTTTTTGTTCTAGGCCAGGCGATGGGGGGCACCCTGACTGCACTAGCATCGATAGTGAGCCTAGCTGTGGCTAAGGACGTGACCACCAACGCTCTGTTCTATTTCCTGACAGCAGACCTCTTTATCCTGCTCTGCATTATCTCATTTTTGCTTTTGCCAAAGTATGCATATTCAAGGTAAGAATAGTAATTTTCCTTTCACACTTTCATTTAGAAAAACAAAAACAAACTTTCTAGCTACATTTGCATCAAACATTCTTGAAAATGTAATAAATTCAACAAACGCTGATGCATCTTCTCTTCCTGTCAGGCACTACATGCTGGCAGCGACCTGTGTCAGTCCCGGGACGCTCGGTGAGGAGCAGAGTCCAGCAGGCGGAATCCCTCCGCTGCAGCCCATCATTAAGAAGGCCTGGGTGCTTGGCCTCTGCGTCTTTTATGTCTTCTTCATCTCAATCTCAGTATTCCCTTCCGTCTCATCGGGGATCCAATCTGTGAACACGGATGGCGGCAGCCCCTGGGCAACAACTTATTTTGTACCTCTGACCAGTTTCCTCCTTTATAATGTTGCAGACTTTAGTGGCAGGCTGGTGACAGCCTGGGTGCAGACGCCTGGTCCCACTAGTCGGGTCCTGCCGGTGCTGGTGCTGTGTCGCTCCGTGCTGGTGCCACTTCTCATGTTCTGTAACTACCAGCCACGGTACCACCTCCATACTGTGCTCTTCCCCCATGACGTTTACCCTGTGGTCTTCAACTGCCTGCTGGGCCTCTCTAACGGATACCTGGGTACGCTGCCGATGATCTACGGACCAAAGGTGGTTCCCCGGGAGCTGGCCGAAGCCACAGGCGTGGTCATGTCCTTCTTCCTCACTCTGGGGCTGGCTGTTGGATCTGCGTTTTCTGTTCTCATTGTGCACAGTATCTGAATCAAAGCCATATGTAGCTTTGTAGTGAAGGAAAACACTACAACATTTACTTTCACTGGACCACCAGGTGTCACTTCCTCTGTACCTCATCTGGTTTCCAGCGTTGTCTCAACCCTACAGTAATCAGTGCCGATTCTAAGAACTGAAGCATTATGTGTGCAATTTGACATATTGCAGAAATTATACACGGGATATGGAGGAGATGAAAGTTTGGGGAAGCAATAAATGAAACACTTTTAGAATTTTGCTAAAATATGAACAATGTAAAAAAGACTACATGCTGATGGGTTTAAAATGCAACTGTTCAGTCTGAAACACAAGTACAGTTTTGCTGAAGATAAAAGGTCAAAGTTGCTTTTGTTTTAAGCAAGCTTGATTTGTCATTTCTATGGTGCTAACAGAGCTTTGTGAAAGCTGGTCCAAAAGACTTCCTGATACTTTGTCCTAAATGCATCTTTGTAGTTAATTTAATTGATTAATTCAGCTCAATGTGGATTTGCAAGAACCATTTGTCCTCATTCTTTCATGTGATCTCAGGCGTTGAAACTTCTCCCAAATATAGTGGTCATAAGGAAACAACTCCAGAAGCCAGTGCATATGCAAGCCAATTGTGCTGTTGAATGACCTTTAGTGACCCTTCAACCCATTTCCAGCTTTGACTGGCACCTTTACAAGGGGCTTTTTGCACATTTTGTACCAAAATTTCTCCCCAGGACAAAGAACCCATCCTCTTGTATTCTTCTAGTATTAATTGCAAATTGTCTAAAGGAGTCCTTTTTCTGCCAGCAAGGTAGAATGATTCAACCTAATCAGTACTTGTATATTTGGCAGATTTTCAGTTAACATATGTTGACATCCAACTCATGGTACTACCATTTTCTGCAAGTATTAAGCAGACCTGACATTTTCACCTCAACTTTCTGTGAAATTTTAATTGGTGTTTGAAATCATGTCTGTACAGATACTTAGAATTGGTAAGCAAAAATGCCACTAAGCATGACTGTACATTTTTTTAAAATATATTTGCAATGTTTGTACAAAGTGTGATGACTCATGGTTAATATGGAGACAAGAGCCCTTTTGGTTTGGAAATTACTTTAATTGATAAAGTCAAATCAACAAAGTTGTCCAGTTGCTCAAAGCAGATTTAAGATTCTGTGCATTGGAGACAAATTTACAAAGATAAGAGTGCAAACACTGGGAGGGAGCCTCCACATATGCTCATAAAAACATCTACAAAATGTTCAAAGTTCACACACACAATTGCTAAAAGATAATGACAAGCCAGTACAACAGTAATTGGTTACCAGGTTGCAGTCAGTAAATCTACATAGTGGTGGGTGTGAAATGAGTTTAATCTGTCATTTCAAGCAAGCAATACAGAAAATACAAAAATCAGACCTGACCAAGTTTGACATCACTTATATCTTCAACCCCCCCTCCCACCTTCAAACCCTTCATCTCCCAAATTATAGAGAAAAGAAAAAGCCAGTCCATTTCCATCATGTCATCATTCAAAACATGAAGTTATTTTAGTCAGACATCACAGCAGTTTTAGTCTATTAGACATGAATTAATAATGGAAAGCAGCTCTAAAGTAATTTTCCTTTTAATTTCCGTTTCCAGCTTGTCGTTCTCTATTCCTTCCACACGTAACGTTTGCAGTGAGCCACAGTCTGAAAGAAACAGGTGTCATAAATCAGTAATAAAAAAAAAAGACAGATGCAAAACAGCCTTCCTACAGAATAGTCAGGTTATTGTCAAAGCCAGAGGAAAGCTTGCTTTGATATTTTATCATCCTTGATTGAAATTTATTTTGTAAGTTAATTCTGGGTTCATTGACATGTGGGTTTTTTTTTTGATGAATTCATGCCATATTAATTTAAAAAGCATTAAATTGGCATAATTTTGGGTGAAATTTAAGAGTTTCTTTCATGTGATGGTAAAATAGTTAACCACACTCCAAATGACTTTGGTACTCTACCACAGCAGCTTACTGTTCTTCCTTTCCCATCCAATTATGCATCGTTTTCCTTAGGCTGAAGACATTTTCTCCCATACTACAAATTTACCAATCCGTTCGATGTTTTACTAATCTGACGGGTCAGTAAAATAAGGCACTTCATGCATATTATGATCAAGCCTGGAGTTGAGGGCATCATCAAGTTGCATAATGTTTCTATGGCAACCTTTCATAGCATTTTTGCCCAGGGCATTCAGGTTGAGCACAAACGAAACTAATTTTCACTTCAGTGTTAAATTCTTCTGTAAATGTTTATCAAAATGAATTGGTTGTAACTATACCCACTACTATTAATACAATAATTTAAGTTCATCTTATATATTTTTGTGAAATATGCAATAGAAACTTGCTTCTGTTGCACTAAATTTTGTTCATGTCCAGTTCAATCTAATCAACACTAAATGTAAATGTGTTTACATTTGATCTTGTATGAAATATTTTTTTTCCTAATTCAAGTAGTTTCATGGTTTAACCACAAAACAAAATTCACGGCAGCCCAGTTTGACATGAAAGTATCGTGTTGAAGATCTGTGTACTTACGCCGCACAGTTCGGCTGCTCCCTTGACCTTGCACCAGTAGTCAGGCCCCTGGGAGCATGCCAACATTTCTAGAAAATGACGTTTAGCTCCAGGGCAAGCTCCCACTTTCTGTAACAAAAAAAAAAAAAAAAAAAAAATACAGATTTCAGACTCTGAATTTCAACATGCATAAAAATCCATAGCATATTTTATAGATCTGCCTGCAAGTGCATCTCTTGCACAAGAGAAAATTACTTACCATACACACAAAGTCTGGGTCGAGCATCTGAAGCAGCAGCTGGACGAGAACTGGCTCATACTGTTCAATCAGCTGGTCACACTGCAGACAGAACCAAGGCATTACAACAGGGTTGATGCGACGTTATGTTTATGTATACAAAAAAAAAAAAAAAAGTTAAAAACCACCACTCACCTCTGTTTTGTACGAGTCAGGCAGGAAGTTGCATACTTTCTTCACAGCCTCCTCAATCTCTTGCTCTGTGGCGTTCTTCTCCAGAATGCCATCGATGTAACTCACGGCCATCTTGCACACCTCGCAGTAGCCGCCAACCTCAAAACGAGCCTTGTCCAGGGCAACTGGAACATACGATTTATTTACCATACGTTGAACTACCTTAACCCCAGTTTTGCATATCTATGGTTTACATTAAACAGACCAAGCTGCACCACACAGATAAGGGTCATACTAAAAAAAAAATAAAAGGAAGCCATAACATTATGACTTTATTCTTTTCTTAGCGTGCCCCTAATACTCCATCATAGCAACAAAGCAAATATAATGAATATATTTAGAAGCAGCTATGTACCAATATAAGCGCGGTCGGCACCGTTGCAGAGTCCCAGCACTGTGCAGACAGTCTTGGGGTCGGCCTGCTGCACCAGCAGCTCAATGATGGCCTGGCCGTACGTCTCAACTAGGTCTTTGCACTGGGCAGTCAGAGAGGAGGGCAGAAATGTGCACACCTTCTCCACAGCCTTAACAACCTCCTCCTGCCACCACAAACAAGAGTCAGACACATTAGGGACAAACACGTGCAGGATTTAGGCAGCAGGGCTGTTTAATTGAAGATACTAGGAAAAGAACTCATGAAACATCCCCACCTCAGTTGCTTGATCCTCCAGCATGGACTCCAACTGCTTCATCACAAACTCACAGATTGCACAAGTTGGCGAGTCACGGACACGTACCATCGGCTGCAATATGATTAATGTTTGATTATGTAGAAAGTGATTTTTCTTTAAAAAAAATAAAATAAAAAGCACCCACCCTGGAAACAGGAGCCTCAACTTTGGTGGCAGGGAAAAGCTTAGCGGCCACCATGGTTTTGGCAGCAGGGATGGCCTTTGCAGGCTGCAGGTCCAACATGGGGACGGACTTCTTCATTTCCGGACAGAAACCGGCAAGAGCACAGATCTCCTTTGGTTGCTGTGGAGAGAAGTAAACTGTTACTTTAGCACACAGTGTCCCGTCTTCTGCAGCGCTGCCTTGGGGCATGCCGTTAGGAATGTGAACATGTCGTTACACAACACTGCCAGTCATGCACTACACACGCAATACAGACCACAAAACCAATCCAAACATCTAAGGCAGTCATCTTACCAGTGCCTAACACACCCATAGTGTTAACTGGAGCACCAACTCAGAAACAGACAACTGTCCAAGTGAAGATTAGTGCATCTCTCAGCACAATGTGCAAAGCCACTTGAATATACAGGAGCATCTCACTGAAGAGGTCAAGATCAGCAATCCAAATTTAAAAAGTAAAACTTGTACTACATAGATTACACACAGTGTGTCAATTTTCTTTATGGATTTCAGCCTAAACATATCCAAAACTCAGCTCCCCAGAAGACTGAAACATTAGACCAACGCAGCAGGATTTTGTTACAGAAATTGTTCTGCTTACTTTGTGGTTTAAACAATGTTGGGGAGAGACCGCAGTGACAGTCAGTAAGAATAGTAAACCATTAAAGAAGCTGAATGAAAGCAAATGCAGCAGCGAGTCATGATTCCATACAATTAGCTGAGTTGACAAAAAAAAAAACAAAAAAAAAAAAAAAACATTTGATCACCAACATAAATTGTATTGCATACTTGACTCTCAATTTTATTGAACTGACATGACATGAATTGGCACCTCAATATGAATTGAAGCTGGCTGTTTGAAGTGCTGGAAAGTTTTGTGGAATAAAAAAAATACTTAAAAAGATCACTTAACTCAGTGGCGGAACATCACACTGATGTAAGTCATGCAAGAGGAGCCCTGACCAAATAAAGTGTGCAGCACTGGTCTTGTGTAATAGTCTGATTTTTTTTGAGAAACTAATTTTGGGTTTTTAAATCAGCCATGAGCAATAATAAAAATAAAGAGCAAAATGTATTTATCAAAATCACTATTACAAATGTAAACAACAAGAGTTTTACTTTTTGAATTCCATCGTCAACATTTGAGATGCCCCTGCACTGCACGACTGAAGTGAGTTTGGAAGCAAAAGAAACTTTTACTGTGGTCATTCAACGTGATGTTGAGTAGTGAGTAGTTCTAAAATAAACTGTTCGGATGTGTGAAACATCTATTCTCATGCATCAGTGGCAAGTGTTTAGTGCAAGAAATGGACTTCCCAAGAGCAAGAAGAACTAGGGGTTAAAAGACTACAGGCTGAACACAGCGTGACCTACCTGTTCCTGGGGGGCAGCAAATAAACACAGGGGGTAAAAGAGGAAAAGAGCAGAATGACATGGATGAAGAGGATAAAAGTAAATGGGGAATACAGGCAAAATTAATAAAAGGAAACATTTTAGAGCAATTCATACAATGAAAAAACTAAAAAAAAATGAAGCTGCTGTTGGTGCAAACATGGGCTCAGCAACCTCAAAAAACAAAATCAGCCTTAGTACTGAGGTCTAAGCATTAGATTCATGTTACAACATGGAGGGGTGGGTCTTAGAGACTCTGTAAAGAACCCTGGAGGACTCACCATGGACATCAGCTGCTGAACAACAGCAGGGCCGTACTGTCCTACGTACTGCTTGCACTGCAATGAGAAACAGTTCAAAGCCCGATTTCCAGGTAATTTGGATTCATGTGAAATAGACGCATTTTAAGTCTTTACCATATCAGACAGGCCTGGTCCCAACATGTCGCACTGGTGCTCAATGTTCTGAATCAGGGAGTCGATGAAGGAGGAGTTGGCCTTCGCTTCTGTCTGAGCATCAGAGAGAAACTTGATGCAGTCCTGGCACACTACGTCACCAGTCTATTGAAGGAAATATATTCAAAACAAGATTTAAAATAAAAATTTTAAAAAATGGCAAGGCTTCTTTAGATGAGCAGAGAGGTGACTGCAAGAGTACCTGCTTTGGAGCTCCCTGCTTTGGAGCAGGATATCCTGTATTCTGGGGGTAGAGGAGGTCAGGAACATTGAGCAGGAAGGGCGCCACACGCTGGGCAAGGTCCACCTCAGGGATTTCATTGGACTTGAGCTCCTCCTGGGGCTCAAACCTGGCAAGGGACATCTGCATAGATTTACACAAACCCATTGCGCCGCACGCTACACCTGGATCCTCCTTAAAGAAAAAAAAACAAAAAAAAAAACAAGAAAAATCATGTTAAGTGGCTTTATTTAAATTTAGCTAATTTTGCTCCAAGTCTTGTTCTAGCAGGTGAGAGTTGAGAAGAGAAGAAGTAAAAATGCTTTTTGTCAGGGTTGTGGGCTGCACAGCGACCACTCTGTTCTCCTTCAGATTTAGATTTACTTCCTCATCAATGGCCCCTTTTCAGCAGAGTGCACTTTGTTCACACAGCTGCTTCTGTTCCTCCGACCCCGTCCACTCCATGTCAATGAGCAGATTGACTTTTATTTACCCAGTTTAATTGATAAACTTTAATACTAAATGGGATAACAGTTAATTTAAAAAGCATCATTTTCAGAGCAATGCTGCTTACCAGTTCCCCAGTGATGATCCCAATGATGATGGGGTAGTAGCTGTCCACCATCTCTTTGCACTCAGCCGACAGACCCTGATCAGGGATGAGATGGCACGCCTTCTCCAGATACCCAAGAATTTCCGCCTGCCATAAAAACAAAAACCCGTATCAACATCCATCGATGCTTTTAAATCTCAAAGACTAAAGAATCGCTGTATTTTTGCCTCATTTTACCTGAGTTGCATTGTCTTTCAGCAACTGTCCAACCACCATCAATACCTCTTTACACAAGTCACATGGTACCGTTTTCTGGAGAGAAAGTGGCAAACATTTTAGAAAACGCACCACATTTAGAAAAGGCCAGAAAAGTTCAAATTGTAAAAATCTCACCATCTGAGGCTTGTTCCACACATTCTGCTGGCAGTGAGATAGAGCTTTACACAGTGATGCCGTCTTTACGTTCTGGCACCAGTAGGGGGGGCCACGGGCACACTGCTCAGTGCCCAGCAGAGGTGTTGCCACAGCTGAAAGAGACAATAAATCAAGTCAAATTTCACACTTGGAACGAAATCATCACAATCAACTACAAAACAAAAGAGTTACGTTTCTGCTATTGTATTCAATTATTTAAAAATAAAGAACACACAAGAGAACTGTTTAAGGAGATTTATTCTGTCCGTTTTTCCTAGTCAAGCAAAATTTCTTAGAAACAAGAACCTTAGAATTGGAATGTCGGTCAACATTTCCAAGAGGAAGTTAACGCACTTTCAACTGTGATATTGCTCAATAAGATTAAACAAAATGCAGACAAACTTCATTTTAAAATAGCCAGCAAACAAGTCTCATAGTTCATCGTCTAACCAACATGGCTCTGTGCTGCTCCACATGCCAAATGCGAAGCCAGAGCCAAAGATGTTTTCTGAGGTTTGATTTTAGAAACTGCTCCTGTAAAGTTCCACACATTAAAACTGGTCCCTCCAAGTTTAGCAATCCCTTTTTTAAAAAGAGGAAAAAAAGAGTTGAATCCTAATGTTGTGCAAGCTTGAAGAGCTGCTCAATGAAGCTTAAGGTATTTCATGTGAGAAACTTGGCAAACAGTTTTTAAATCATCTTGCATAAGATATCAAATTCTATTGGCATGTATTGCTAATAGGATTAGTTTATATTCTTGTGGCCTTAAAACACAGCAAAGAATGGGTTCTAAAACAGATACCAATGCAGAAGTAAATACACATGTCCCCGTTAAAAGGGAACATTCTCCTAAGGGGACAATAAAGTGAAACTTAGAAAGCAGAAGTGGTAATTAGTTCCAGCAAAGAAAGGTCATGCTTTGCATATACACACAAAAAAACCCTAACAATTCTTGATTTTAGTGAACTGAAAACAGTCATGTGGAGAAACACCGGAGGACGGTCTCATTTCAATTTCCCAGATCCTTATCAAATGAAGTAGCAACCAACATCAACACTTCAGAACTAAATTTGGACATGACCAGTTATTTTAAATAAAATAAACTAACTGAGTTATTATTTAAATAAAATAACTTTTCATATATATATTAGTAGGTTTGTGTGCAACACTCGTAGAAACCTCTGATCATCCAACACAGAGAGGGCAGGGCCCCTCCCATCCGCTACTTGAGTCACATGAGCAGTCAAACAAGCTGTTCCCAGGCAAACTAACTGTTTGAATGAGGCCAGCTTTCAGCACATGCTTTAGGATTGCCGTAAAAATTTTTATAAGGGTACAGAAACTACTTTTATAAGGATTTGGCATTTAAGCTGAAAATACACCAAAAAATAAAAAAGCTGCAAATTACAATCAGGTTGCACTGACTTTAACAAGTAGCCTGGCTTAATGCAACTGAAAATACAAAGTATGCATCTCATGAAGAAAAGATGTTAAAGTGACGCTAAAATCTAGGAATGTCCTGGAAGATGAGAAAGAATGTGGAGGAGCAAAGAGCGTTATAGATTCTTTAATCACAAGTTAAACTGAAGATACGCACTAAATACACAAGCCTGAAATGACATTTAAAAATGCTAGTGGTCTTTATGTAATCTTCAGCACTGGCAAGATACAAATACATTTTATTCACTTCAGGTCCGTAAGACCTATAATACAGTAGTAAAATAGCCTTGTTTCAAAGTTTCTATTAGAAATTATTTGTTGCAGTGACCCATTTCTATCTCGTCATTACCTTGATACGGGGTCATAAAACTTATCAGCTGTCGAAAATGTCATAGATCAGCAGCTTAAAACGAAAGGATTCAAAATAAACAAAAGCACCCGGAAAAAATATATCTAAAAATGTTCCAAAATACAGAAATGTTTTTGAAATGTTAGTGAAATGAACTGTAAATTGCTACCGTTTAAAACCTATACGAATGAAAAGTAGAGTCTAAACTGAAGGTTAATCTGGTCAAAGGAAGGTCAGTTTAACAGGAAAACAAAAAGTAAAAAAAAAAAAAAAAGCCAAAAATATAACTCCAAACATAGCTTAAACCCGTTAGCTTAGCTAGCAGGCTAACATTAGCTGTGAAACTGAAAGGCCAGCGAGCGGACAAAGTGTAAACCTCAAAGAGGCTTTCACTTATAACTAAAGATTACTTATTTTATAGCTTGAAAAATAAAGTTTAACAGTTGAAGCTCATTTGTGTTAACAATAAAACAACCCTGATATCCAGGGTGTTTGCCCTTTAAGTTAACTTGTTTACCAAAGCTAACACATGAAACGCTTCCGCGTCCCAATCATCAAACGCACTCAGTTACAAAATAAGAAACATTATTGTAACCCGAGAAGAGCCAGAATTAAGCCATAAAATAGTCCCAATACAATTTCAAAATTGAGCCTTGTATGTTGATTTTACCTGAGGACACGAAGAGCAGAGTTAGTAGCAGCATGACTGCGCTGTTTACTGTGGGTATGTGTTTGTCGGTGGTTGAAGGAGGAAACTGCAGAAAGGGAGCTGAGCTCAATCTTTTATGATGGCTCAGAGTCAGCTGACTCAGGCATGTGACCCTCAGTCAGCAATTGATGAGCATGCTGTCAAAGATCAACACTTTGGCAACCTTTTGGAGTCCAAAAATGCCTATTATTGCACACCTCTTTCCACCGTTTTACTGTTTTCTGGAAGTTTTTTTCTTTCTTTCTCCATATTAGCAGAACTTAATAAGGCATTCAACATCAAATAAAAACCTAATCAATTAAAGAGCTGTGCAAGAATAGACATTTTTGAACTCCAAAATGTTGCCAAAGTGCTGATCTTTGACAGGGTGCTCATCAATTGCTGACTGAGGGTCACATGCCTGAGTCCATGGAGTTAAATTTATTTCACAATGAAACAAATTTTGTGAAATTTGTTTCACAAAATTTCACAATATATACGTCAAACAAATATATTGTTTGACGAATATAAAAAAAATACGTCAAACAAAAAAGTAGTATTCAAAATAAATAAATAAATAAATCACGTCAAACAAAACAAGTAGTATCCAACCAAAAGAAAAACATAAAACATAGAGTTGTGATCAAAACTTTTGGATTTTCACAAAAAAAAGTTTCAAATTAAAAAAAAATATTTCAATCAAATTGTAAATTATTTTTTTAAACAAAAAAATAGCTTTAAAAGTCTTTTTTAAAATTGAAATCACTAATTTTTGTTTGAAATTTTTATTTGAAACTTTTATTTTTGCATATCAGAATTTTTTGGTTGACAGCCTAAGTTTTTGGTTGAGATTCTAAGTTTTTTTATTTTGATGCTCCTGTTTTTTGGTTGAACTCAGCGTCTTTTGCTTGCGAATCTCATATGAACATCCTGGGCGGGGCTTAAGGACGAACGTGTTCCGATTGGTTAGCGCTGACTAAAGCAAATGACTCCGACTCCCTGAGATCTCAGACCTCTGTCCCGAACTGCAGGGCTTCTGTGACGGGACACATAATGTGAAAGGTAAGTAATCTTCACAAAATTACACCGTTTAGCAGCTACTAAAGTGTCCACCCTGTTTCAAAGAAGAAATCTTACACAACTTATGACGACAGTCACATATTTTGTCTGCCGCGATCCCCGGTAGCATAGTGCTAACTAATGTTAGCACTAGGTAAAGCGCATTAATGCAATTTCTGAGCCTGTCAATATCTACATCCCCTGTCTATTGTCCTATTGATATGAAACTTATACCAGTAGCTCAGAGAAGTGTGATTATATAGGAAAGGTGAAATCCCTCGTAACTCTTTATTTCTTCAGGTTTGGAGGGGGATGCATATTTTGGCACAGCAAATTATTCACCTGTCGACATTTGCATACCCAGTTCAAAAGGTGTCATACAGATAAGAAAGTCATACCAGTAGCTCAGAGGATGTGTGTCATTATGTACAAAATGTCATACCATCCAATATTTTCACATTACAGGGCACACATTTTCTGGCAAGACACATTTGGAGGCTCTCATGGACTTCCTCATCTGGCGTCACTGGACTATTTGATCTTATGCATTCATTATTTCACTACAAAGGGTAAGACAGCAAAAAATTATTCATAAAGAACCCACTTTACACAAATCTAACATTTAAGTAGTACACATTCATCACTCTGTGTCAGCTGGGGCCAAGGGCGTAGGTTCGGTCTAAGTTTTGGTGGGGACCTTGACACCCCCGGCAGCACAGTGAAATGACCAAGAGCACCGAACATTTTTGAGAAGGGGGGGGAAACCACATTGGCTTAATAACCCCCTCCCCCCAACCATAACCATATCATACATCTTGTGTATACAACCAGATACAGTCATATTCAGCAGATCAGTTCAAGAACACTTTACTTTTTCCTTTACAAAATTCAGCAAACGTTACAAGTAAGATTAAAAGAAATATCCTCTGGATACAGCAAACACAATTGCAGATAAGAAGAAATCAATAATAAAATAAAAAAGAAAAAATATTACATAATTAACAGACCTATTCTACCTCACATTCAGTGCTGACCTTACTAAACACCGGACTTTACAACAAATGCGTTGCGTGATAGATATCTAACTTATGGGTCCACTCACTGTACTTACAGCCGACGTAGCGAAATAACTTCTAATGTCTGTCCTTTTCTTTTTTGGTGGCGACATGGTCTCGGAGACTCAGAAGGAGACGCGTGTGCCCAGCTAGCCGCCGCCTTTTGCAGCTAATCAAAGAACGTCCGACGATTCAACTGACTCCCCCTCCCCCCCACCCCCCCCGACAGCACCGTTCCGACACGGTCTCGGAGGCTCATAATAAATGTCAAACTA